>NC_079315.1:10270750-10570750 GCF_029931775.1 Euleptes europaea
ATACAATGTGACATGAAACTGACAAGACAAAGACCACAAAAATGTAGCTGAAACAATCGCTACTACAGTATCACAATGAGTTGGTATTACAACGTTTTTCTCTTATAATAAATATAATATCTACAAATTTATACAAGGAACCCAATGAAGCAAGGGAAGAGATGGAAACGCCGTCCGGATGTTCTTTTGCGTTTTCACTGCTGTGGGGCAGCTTCCTTAGCCATTAGCTTCTCAAACAACAACGTTCCTTCCTAGGTATCAATGAAATAATTAATCAAAATGTCTCATCTCTCCGTGTGCCAGGCTGGCTGCTTTGCTGAAAGCTACGTGGTTCTCTGAGAACAGGTGCAAGTAATTACTAGAGATCTCCTGCTATTACAACTGATCTCCAGCCGACAGAGATCAGTTCGCCTGGAGAAAATGGCTGCTTTGGCAACTGGACTGCATGGCATTGAAGTCCCTCCCCTCCCCAAACCCCACCCTCCTCAGGCTCCGCCCCCCAAAAATTTCCAGGTATTTCCCAAGCCAGAGCTGGCAACCCTAGGAACTGATCTGTGTAGGCTGGGGATGACCTGTAATTCTAGGCGTTCCCTAGGCCCTGCCCATAGCCTGGCATCACAACAGATTGGGGTTTTGAGCCTGGTTGTCCCAGATCTAAGTCCAACACACTTATTGCTATACCACACTAGCTTTTCTAACAGGAAAGCGTATGGGAGGCCACATCTGGAAGACCGCGCCCAGCTTTGGTTATCCAAGTTCAACAAGCATGCCTTCACCATGACACAGAACAGCCAATTAAAATAATCACAATGCCACCGCTACTAATAAGTTTTTTTATTGGAAGAAAGTTTATAACTGTTAAGGTCTGGAAAAAGTTCACTAGAAGATCTGAGGGTGCAATGGACCACCCTAGGTTTTAGGTCAAACTAGATGGATCGTTGGAAGCAGATTTTGAACCCTTTCTTCTTTTCAGATGGTGAAGTTGCACCTCTTTTTTTTGGGGGGGGGATGGGGTGTCAGAGCTTGTTTTCCCTCCCGACTTCCTTCCCCCTCCCTTCTTCCGGAGTTGCTGAGGAAGAACACAATAACAGGCAGGGTGTTTTGTAGCATGAAACTGAGCCCAACCACCATCACATTTCCCAGGGAGTGACTGACGGTGTCACGAAAGAAATTTCCCCGGTTCAGCCTGTACTTTCCACCGCAGCAGGTGGCTTTCTGGTCTTGTGTGGTCTTTAAGCTCCTCTTGCCACAAGCCTGGGTCTCTCTTTCTGGTTCTTCCCCCAGAAGGAACGTATCAGAACAGGGAGGGAGGTGGAGAGGACTGAGGGTCCTTGCAGTCTCGTGACCTTTTTTGTATCCTTCCAGTTCTGTTGTTCTAATTTGCATTTGCTGTTGTGCAGACAAAAAAAGGGTGGTGGGTGAGGAGTTATTTTGGAATTACTAACTCAGACTCCATTTAAACCAGAGGTGTCGAACTCAGTTGTCATGAGGACTGGATATAAATGTCACATGAACACACGAAGCTGCCTTCTACTGAAGCAGACCCTCGGTCCGTCAAAGTCAGTATTGTCTACTCAGACTGACAACGGCTCTCCAGGGTCTCAGGCTGAAGTCTTTCACATCACCTACTTGCCTCGTCCCTTTAACTGGAGATGCCGGGGATTGAACCTGGGACCTTCTGCCTGCCAAGCAGATGCTCTGCCACTGAGCCACAGTCCCTCCCTGGTTGGGCCGGGCCATTCCTCGCCAGCCCAGATTGAGAGTGGGGGGTGGCTGCCTTGGCTGGCTCGTGGGCTGGATAAGAGGTCTCAAGGGGCCGGATCCAGCCCAACGGCCTTATGTTTGTCACCCGATTTAAACACTTCCTGGGATTGTAAGGGGAGGCATGCAAACAGGGGTGAAAGGAAGCTAGTACAGAGTACCAGTAAGAAAGCAGCCCGGCATGGCCCAGCCCGACCAAGTGACATTTATGTCATATCTAGCCCTTGTAACAATTGAGTTCAATACCACTGCTCTATAGCATTATACTGTGCTGTTCTCTCCGCTCCCCAAATCTCCCCTTCCTTAGGTTCCCATCCCAAAATCTCCAGGAATTTCCTCACCCAGAGTTGGCAACTATATCTAGGGTGTTTGCACTATTATAGCTTAATAATTCTTAGTCAGCCCCTTTAGCTGTGAAGACGTCTTCCAACCATTTTTTAGCCGTGGCATCCAAAAACCCTGGCTGTTACCGCACTAGGGGGGGTTACCGAACATGTATTCCCAGCGATGTATTAAGAGTCTGAAAATGTTATAAAAAATACTGTTTGCACTTTGGCCCCTTTAGCTGTGAAGACGTCTTCCAACCATTTATAAGCCGTGGTATCCAAAAACCCTGGGGGTTACCACACTTTGTATTCCCAGCGATGTATTAAGAGTTTGAAAATGTTGAAAAAAACATCACTTCAAAAGGGTTTTTGGATACCACGGCTTATAAATGGTTGGAAGACGTCTTCACAGCTAAAGGGGCCAAAGTGCAAACAGTATTTTTTATAACGTTTTCAAACTCTTAATACATCGCTGGGAATACATAAATGCGGCAACGCCCTCATTTAAAGCGTTTTATAACGTTTTCAAACTCCTAATACATCGCTGGGAATACATAAATGCGGCAACGCCCTCATTTAAAGCATTTTATAACGTTTTCAAACTCCTAATACATCGCTGGGAATACGTCAATGCGGTAACCCCCTCATTTAAAGCATTTTATAACGTTTTCAAACTCTTAATACATCGCTGGGAATATGTCAATGCGGTTACCCCCTCATTTAAAGCATTTTATAACGTTTTCAAACTCTTAATACATCGCTGGGAATATGTCAATGCGGTTACCCCCTCATTTAAAGCGTTTTATAACGTTTTCAAACTCTTAATACATCGCTGGGAATACATCAATGCGGTAACCCCCTCATTTAAAGCGTTTTTTAACGTTTTCAAACTCTTAATACATCGCTGGGAATACGTCAATGCGGTAACTCCCTCATTTAAAGCGTTTTATAACGTTTTCAAACTCTTAATACATCGCTGGGAATACGTCAATGCGGTAACCCCCTCATTTAAAGCATTTTATAACGTTTTCAAACTCTTAATACATCGCTGGGAATACATCAATGCGGTAACCCCCTCATTTAAAGCGTTTTATAACGTTTTCAAACTCTTAATACATCGCTGGGAATACGTCAATGCGGTAACCCCCTCATTTAAAGCGTTTTATAACGTTTTCAAACTCTTAATACATCGCTGGGAATACGTCAATGCGGTAACCCCCTCATTTAAAGCGTTTTATAACGTTTTCAAACTCTTAATACATCGCTGGGAATACGTCAATGCGGTAACCCCCTCATTTAAAGCGTTTTATAACGTTTTCAAACTCTTAATACATCGCTGGGAATACGTCAATGCGGTAACCCCCTCATTTAAAGCGTTTTATAACGTTTTCAAACTCTTAATACATCGCTGGGAATACGTCAATGCGGTAACCCCCTCATTTAAAGCGTTTTATAACGTTTTCAAACTCTTAATACATCGCTGGGAATACGTCAATGCGGTAACCCCCTCATTTAAAGCGTTTTATAACGTTTTCAAACTCTTAATACATCGCTGGGAATACGTCAATGCGGTAACCCCCTCATTTAAAGCGTTTTATAACGTTTTCAAACTCTTAATACATCGCTGGGAATACGTCAATGCGGTAACCCCCTCATTTAAAGCGTTTTATAACGTTTTCAAACTCTTAATACATCGCTGGGAATACGTCAATGCGGTAACCCCCTCATTTAAAGCGTTTTATAACGTTTTCAAACTCTTAATACATCGCTGGGAATACGTCAATGCGGTAACCCCCTCATTTAAAGCGTTTTATAACGTTTTCAAACTCTTAATACATCGCTGGGAATACGTCAATGCGGACTTGTTCTCTTTGCGCAGCTCCAAGCCACTCTGGCCTCTGGGGTGGGAGGAGCCTCCTATTGCCACGCCCCCCACGCGGGAGGCGCCGCTTTCGTCACGCGGAAGAGGCTGCGCCGTCGGGGCGCGCGGCGGCGGGAGGCGCCCTCGCCTGACGTCAGCCGCGCGCGGCGAGCGAGCGCCGGGCGTTGCCATGGTTCCCGTGCTCCCAGGCCTGTACTTGGGCTGCGGCCTAGCGGGCGCCGAGGCGGGAGAGGCGACGGCGCTGCTGTCGGTGGACTCGGAGCCGCCCGGGGGCGCGGGGGCCGGGCCGGAGGAGGTGCTGCACGTCCCGCTGCTGGACGAGCCCCGGAGCGACCTGCTGAGCCGCCTGGACGCCTGCGCCGCCTTCATCAGCCGCGCCCGGGAGCGGGGCGGAGCCGTCCTGGTGCGGTGGTGAGCGGCCTCCTTGCAAAGCCCGGCCCTCCTGAGAAGGCGGGGTCTTATGCATGGTCGCCGACCCCAAGCTGGGCATCCTTGGGATCTGAATCGTAGAGTTGGAAAGGGACCCCCAGGGGTCATCTAGTCCAGCCCCCCCTGCACAATGCAGGGAATTCACAACTGCCTCCCCCCCCTACACACTAGGGTTGCCAGCCTCCAGGTACTTAACAGAAAGAAGCCCCTAATACTAAATAGACCGGGTTGCCAGCCTCCAGGTACTTAACAGAAAGAAGCCCCTAATACTAAAGAGACCCGGTTGCCAGCCTCCAGGTACTTAACAGAAAGAAGCCCCTAATACTAAATAGACCAGTTGTGTAAAAGAATAGTAAAATCAGCTCACGCAAATTATGCAAAAGTGCAATGTTATATACAAGTGTGAGAAGCCAACAATAATGGAGATACATGCAACAAAGTATATACAAGGATAAGGTGTAGCTAATACGCTAACAATACAGATGGTCAATTTCAACCTGGAAAGTCTTTTAAAGGTAAGTACAATGACTTTTCTTTCTTTCTTCCAGAAAGATGACGAGACTGAAGCTTAGACACGGCTGGATAACATCAAATGTTATCTCGCACTTGTATATAGTAACATCGCACTTTTGCATAATTTGCGTGAGCTGATTACTATTCTTTTACACAGCCTCCAGATACTATATGGAGATCTCCTTCTGTTACAACTGATCTCCAGCTGATAGAGATCAGGTTATCTGGGGGAAATGGCCGCTTTGGCAATTGGACTCTATGGCGTTGAAGCCCCTCCCCAAGCCCCGCCCTCCTCAGGCTCTGCCCCCAAAACCCTCCCTCCGGTGGCAAAGAGGGACCTGGCAAGCCTACCCCCCCACACCCCCAGTGACCCCCTACTCCATGCCCAGAAGATGGCCAAGGTGCCCTTCCTCTTGTGATCTGCTTATGGTCGTAGAATCAGCATTGCTGACAGATGGCCATCTAGCCTCTGCTTAAAAACCTCCAGGGAAGGAGAGCTCACCACCTCCCGAGGAAGCCTGTTCCACTGAGGAACCGCTCTAACTGTTAGAAAATTCTTCCTAATGTCTAGACCAGGGGTCCTCAAACTTTTTAAACAGGGGGCCAGTTCACTGTCCCTCAAACACTGTTGGGGGCCGGACTGTTTCGGGGGAGGAGGCGGCGGCGCGAGGGGGCTCTCCGGAAAAGCATCCTCCTTACAAGCCCGGTCATTCCCCCTGTAGTGGTTAAGAGTGGTGGTTGGGAGCGGGGACTCTAGAGAACCGGGTTTGATTCCCCACTCCTCCACGTGAGAAGCGGAGGCTAATCTGGTGAACCTGGTTGGTTTCCCCACCCCTATACACGAAGCCAGCTGGCTGACCTTGGGCAAGTTACAGCTCTGTTAGCGCTCTCTCAGCCCCACCTGCCTCACAGGGAGTCTGTTGTGGGAGGGTATGGGAAGGGGATTGTAAGGCAATTTGAGTCTCCCTTTAGTGGTAGAGAAAGTTGGCATGTAAAAACCAAGGCCATTTATTCATGGAAGGGTTTGCCTTGGATTTGCCGCTCTCCAGATGCACATTTTCCCCATCCGAATTCTCCAAACTCTCCCCTGGGGTGGGGGGGAATTTACTTTTGAGTTCTGAGTATTCGGATGGGGAAAATGTGCATCTGGAGAGCGGCAAATCCAAGGCAAAACCTCCTGTGCATAAATGGCCACAAGTCTTTTTCTTCTCCCTGGAGATATGCCCAGCCCTCCCAAGGGGACCCTACAATTACCTCCAGGCCACAAGGATACCCCCAGGAGGAGAGAGAGGCCCGAGCCATGAGAACGCTGCCAACTGTGGCCAAAACAGGAACGCCAGGACAGGAAGGGGGCGACTGGGCGGTGTGCGAGGCAGCAAGACGCCTCGCGCACCCAGGAAAGGAGGTTTTGGGCCTGGGAGGGAGAGGGGGAAGGGGGCGACCGGGCGGTACGCGAAGCAGCAAGATGCCTTGTGTGCCCAGGAAAGGGGTTTTGGCCTGGAGAGGGAGCAGGGAAGGGGGCGACTGGGGCGGGAGGGAGGCTTCCAGTTGTGCGTACACAGCCAGGAAGCCCAGAAAAGCTCTGGGGAGGGGGGCAAGGGGGGACTGGCTTCCTTGGTCCCCGGGCCGGACAAAAGCCCTCCGGGGGCCGGATCCGGCCCTCGGGCCTTAGTTTGAGGACCCCTGGTCTAGACGGAAACTCTTGATTTAATTTCAACCCTTTGGTTCTGGTCCGACCTTCTTGAGCAACAGAAAACAACTCGGCACCCTCCTCTATATGACAGCCCCTCAAATACTTGAAGATGGTTCTCATATCCCCTCTCAGTCTTCTCCTCTCCAGGCTAAACATACCCAGCTCCTTCAACCTTTCCTCATAGGACATGGTCTCCAGACCCCTCACCATCTTCGTTACCCTCCTCTGGACACGTTCCAGCTTGTCTACATCCTTCTTAAATCGCGGTGCCCAGAACTGAACACAGTACTCTAGGTGAGATCTAACCAGAGCAGAGTAAAGCGATACCATCTTCAGAAACTGCCCCCAAATCTCAAGGATGCCCAGCCTGGGGTTGGCAACTGTGCATAAGACCTAGACACCTTTAGGGCCTTGTCCACCCTCCAAAGCTCAGAAAAGGAAGGGGGAGAAACCTCTGATAGAAGACGGAGGGTGGGCGGGAATGTGCAGAGCAACAGAGGTTGCAAGTCGTTTATCTAACAACTTGTAGCTGCTACAAAATTATGCAAAGTAGTAGTAACATAGATATATTAAATATCTACGCTTCTGGTTTTGCTCATTGCGATTACGTACACTGCACGTTTGGCAATTTCTCTGAACCTTTGTTGCGAACTCATTATGTATATGCAAAAATTCCAAAATAGGGAAAGATCTGAAATATGGACCACTTCTGGTCCCAAGCAGTCCGGATGAGGGATACTCAGCCTGTACCAGATGTACACATATATACGCCTCATTGCTTATGAAGAGCATCTTGATGTATATAATCATGGCTTCCTTCAGAATACACACGAGCTGTGTAGGAATGATCTCACTCTTGACTTCTCCATATTTTGAAGGGGAAAAGTCATGATCAGTAATGCTTCTCATATTGGTGATGTGAGTAATGTCCTCCCTCCAAATGCATTATAAAAAGCAGGTCGCCATCTTAAAGAGAAAATCAAGCGTGAAGAGAGAGAATTCTTTGTGACTGCATTCTAACAGTTGTCTCCTTGTCTTTCAGTCATGCAGGGGTCAGCCGAAGCGTTGCTGTCGTCACTGCTTATTTAATGAAAGTGAATAACCTCCCTTTTGAAGAGGCCTATGCCTTTGTCCAGGCTCTTAGGCCAGAAGCCAAGTATGTTTTTCCCCCCTTGGTAAAGTTTGTTTCCGTTCTCCGCGAGGGTCACATGCACATCCTCTGTGAGTGAAAGCGTTTGCTTTCGTTTAATTCCAGAATGAACGAAGGTTTTGAGTGGCAGCTGCAACTCTATGAAAAAATGGGCTGTGAAGTTGATGTAACCAGTGTCCTTTACAAACAGTATCGTTTGCAGAAGGTTATAGAGAAATATCCTGGTAAGTGAGAGGAAGGATTTTCCTAGCTCCTGAAAAATTTGAGTTGTTTGTAATGAAAGTTGCTGTTTAGGAGCATCTTTAGAGCACAGTGGACAAATAAAATCACAGATAACATCCAAGCGTTCGAAAGGTTAAGAGGGCTAAAAGCCCAGACAGTATTATATTTAATTTATAAGGTTTTGTTTAGCTTTTAAAGACTCAAAGACTCTTCTGTATTTCACTTACATTTTCATATCTAATAATACTTTTATTGCTTAAATTCTATCATTAGTTATTGGCTATATAGTTAAAGAATACATTCAATTTTTCATGAAATTCGGAAATTGATCTATTTATTAAAGACTTACATTTAGCCATATTTGCAAACTTTATTAATTTATTTAACCATTCAGTTACATCTGGGTACTCCTCTGCTCTCCGCTTCCTTTTCATACACCGCTCTTGCCGCTGCCACCATGTAACTAAATAATTCACAATAATGATATATTTTAAGGTATTGCGTGGTAAAATATTGAACAACATGCTTTTTGGATCTTGCACAAACTTGATTTTCAATTTTTTTGTGGATTTTCATCATGTATCATTATCCAGTATTTTCTTGCCTTTTATAGGTCCACCACATGGGATAGAATGTTGCATCTATATTTTGGGTGTTTCCAACATTTCCCACTATAACCTTTATTAGCTTTTGCTTCCTTGAACTTTTAAAGTTGCAAAAATATATTTGAGAACAGCAGGAGCAGCATTCTTGTTGTGACACTCAAGTCATTACCTGACAAGAGATAGGAGCAGTTGGGGAAAGGCACAGTGCTCCCTGCTGGGACTGGCTAAATAACCTGAACTGGGTTTTTTCCCCAATGTTCTGGCAGCTATGAGTCTAAATGAAATTAGCATTTTTAAAAACCTAGTTAATGAACAGCATTTATTATCATTTATTATTAGAGGCAGGCAATGTCTAACCGCCTCCGTATGTCTCTTGCCTTGAAGACCCTATGGGGTCACCATAAGTCAGCTGTGAGTTGACAGCACATAACGTGCGTGTGTTAAGTGCTGTCAAGTCGCTTCCGACTCATGGCAACCCTATGAATCAATGTCCTCCAAAATGCCTATCTTTGACAGCCTTGCTCAGATCTTGCAAACTGAGGGCTGTGGCTTCCTTGATTGAGTCCATCCATCTCTTGTTGGGTCTTCCTCTTTTCCTGCTACCCTCAACTTTTCCTAGCATGATTGTCTTTTCCAGTGACTCTTGTCTCTTCATAATGTGACCAAAATACAATAGCCTCAGTTTAGTCATTATAGCTTCTAGGGTCAGTTTAGGCTTGATTTGATCTATAACCCACTGATTTGTTTTTTTGGCAGTCCACGTAATCCATAACACTCTCCTCCAACACCACATCTCAAAGGAATCTACTTTCTTCCTATCAGCTTTCTTCATTGTCCAGCTTTCACACCCATACATAGTAATCGGGAATATGATGGCATGAATTAACTTGATCTTGGTGGCCAGTGACACATCCTTACACTTGAGAATCTTTTCTAGCTCCTTCATGACTGCACTGGTAAACCACTTCTGACCAACCCTTACCTTGAAAACCCTATGATGAGACACACACATAGATACGCACATTTATTATCAAAGTATGTATGCCATTATTTATTTGGATATACGTGCTCCACTTTTTCCCCAGTGGGGGCCCAAAGCAGCTTACAAACATTCTCCCTTCCTGCAGTTTATCCTCAGAGCAACAACCAACGCTGTGAGGTAGGTTAGGCTGAGAGTGGCTGGCCCAAGGTCACCCAGCAACCTTTCATGGCAGAGTGGTTCTCCCAGACCCTAGCCTGAGATTCTTATACCATGCCTGCTCATTTAGTAGCTGAAGCTTGCAAATTCTTGTATATTAGTAGCTGAAGCTTGCATTCTACAGATGTAGATACTTCTACATCTTTTAATATTGATAATTTTAATACTTTTAATATTGATGACTTACATTGTGTGTGTGTATGTGTTTTAATGGTATTTGTGAGCCGTTTCCAACGGTTCTCTGGAGAGTTGGCATATAAATTCCCTAAAGAAATAAAATGTGGTTGAAGATGTTATTAGAAAATTTAATCCAGTGAACTGTAAAATAAAGGTTCTTGTTTCAGCGGCTCCTCCATGGTACAAATATTAAAAGCAGGGTGCTTTAAATCCTCCATGAGGCTTGCCCCCATGTTCATAAATTCAGAAGCCTTTCCTCTTTTCAGAGCTACAAGTCCTGCCGCGAGAGGTTTTCGCCGCTGACCCAAGCGCTGGACACCAGACTCCAAGTTATGAACCTCTGTATAAGTGCAGGAAATGCAGGTATGGAGGGCCGCAAACCTGACCTGGAGTTAATTTTTTTCCTCCTTTGGTGGTTGATTTCTGTCTAATAGTGAGGAGATCCAGTCTTGTGACCAGAGCATACAAGGACTTCCTCTTTGGAGGAAGTAAAAAGGTAAAGGAGGTAAAGGTCCCTGTGCAAGCACTGAGTCATTCCTGATCCATGGGGTGAAGTCACATCCCGAAGTTTACTAGGCAGACTTTGTTTTACGGGGTGGTTTACCAGTGCCTTCCCCAGTCATCTTCCCTTTACCCCCAGCAAGCTGGGTACTCGTTTTACCGACCTCGGAAGGGTGGAAGGCTGAGTCAACCTTGAGCCGGCTACCTGAAACCGACTTCCGTCGGGATCGAACTCAGGTCGGGCGCTTGGACTGCAGTACTGCAGCTTAACACTCTGCGCCACGGGGCTTCCTTCCTTGGAGGAAGTAGGTTTTTTTTAATGCATTAATATTGTTGTCAGTATGGGCCAAGTGAGATTGTATTTGAACCATTAGCACTTCTTAATAGTTTTGTTTTTCCAGAACAGAAACAAAACTTGGATGTTGTCGAAGGCTTTCACGGTCAGAGTTCATTGGTTCTTGTAGGTTATCCGGGCTGTGTAACCGTGGTCTTGGAATTTTCTTTCCTGACGTTTCGCCAGCAACTGTGGCAGGCATCTCCAGAGTAGTAACACTGAAGGACTGTCCTTCAGTGTTACTACTCTGAAGATGCCTGCCACAGTTGCTGGCGAAACGTCAGGAAAGAAAATTCCAAGACCACGGTTACACAGCCCGGATAACCTACAAGAACCAAAACTTGGATGGTCAGTACAAAGAGGACATGTATTTTTTTGAAAACGATTCTTAGGTCTGGCAAGAAATTTTTAATTGTCAGAAAGGAAGTAATTGAGATAGGTGGATGCTGTTTTTTTCTGAAGACATTTTCCTGGCATCACTATGAAAACTTGCTTTCCTGATGCACTAAAACCATAAATATTCAGAATTTCTGTCCATTTGGCTGCTCAAATGATGTAATTAGGTGTTTTACTGAGGAATTTGCCCATGCCTTTGGTTGATACCTCAGCCTTTCTGATTTCAGATATTCTGAACGTGCTTCATGTTGCCCACTATGATCATCCATTTGGTGCCTCTTCTGAGGTCCTTTGCTTCTGGCTTGATCGTGCATGTTAATTTAGTGTTGTAAGTGGTTCTGCTGTTGGTAAATACTTTGGGCCCTATCCTGATCTGCTGGGAAAATAAGAGAGTTGCAGTGTGGCCAGTTAAATCCTCCATAGTAGCTAAGGGGCTGAAAGTTGCTATATTTTCCATCTATTTTAAATTATTGAAAGTAAATTATGTAGGGAAGAAGCAAAAAATGAAGAGAATTTTGTTTTTTTATTAATAACTTTATTTTTAACATAGAAACAACAACAAATCATACATACACCAGTCATACATACTGCAGATCAACCTTCCTTAATGTGCCGTTTATGGCTGCCATCGATAACATCTACAATAATAAAAAATGCCTAACTCACTAAATACACTTAAAATCAACAATTTAATCTCTTTATACCGCCTAATAGCTTATGCATTTAAACCTTATTTCACCTCAATCTCTGCTCTGCCGGTTTCTTTAGTGGCAAACTTCCATTCTTAGCTCTAGGGAATTTTGAACTTATATGGAGTAATCTTTTACTGACGTCTCCTTCTTGATACCCGGAGGAGTATAAAAAAGGAACCAAATATGCTATAGATAATGGTGTATTTTTGCTTTGTCATTTTCCATCTCTCCTCCTCCACTCTCCCTTCTTTCCCCATTTTTCTTTTTATGTTGCTGCATGTTTTGACATACATGAGCGGCGAGTTTTATGGATAGTGTGCATGCATATATACAGTGTTTTAAAAAAAAAGATGCAAAAAAAACAAACCTCTGATGATCTTACTGCCCTCTGCCATTCATGTTCTGTTGGGCCTGCAAGACAGAGCTTTTCCACCAGGCCTACAGTTGAGGGCAGCCACGGGTATTATCTTCTGCTGGCCTTCCTATTCTTGTTAATTGGGGGGGGGGGGGCAACCTGCTGCTTATTCCATGCCCTATGGGCTAAATTTGGCGCCATCTGGAGTTTTTTTAAGGTTTTAATCAGGCTTTATTGTTCAATTTTAGAATTATTAATTTTATTGTTGATATTTTGGTGTATCCCGGATGATGTTACCTGCCCTGAGCCTGGTCTTGGCCGGAGAGGGCGGGTTATAAATTGAAAAAATAAATAAATGTCGAATACCTTTTCAATTTTTGTGTTGGTGGAGGACAGGCGCCTGCTCTTTCAGAGTTCGAGTATTCTGACTCACATGGAAGGCAAGGGGCCTGCTGCTTTTGCGCACAAGAGACTCCCGGACCCTGCCTCTTTTCAACGTGGCGGCCCTTCTACCTGCACTTCTTATTTCGTCGAGCCTGTACAGTGGATGGAGCCAGCCCTTCTCGGGGTGCTGGAAGGGCAGGTGAGAGAAGCTGTTGCGCAGATGATATTCGCAAGGTGGTTTGGGCAGTTCCCGTTGTACTGGTTTAGAGCAGTGGACTCTGATCTGGAGAACTGGGTTTGATTCCCCGCTCCTCCACATGAGCGGTGGAGGCTAATCTGGTGAACTGGATTTGTTTCTCCACTCCTACACACGAAGCCAGCTGGGTGACCTTGGGCCAGTCACACTCTCTCAGCCCCACCTACCTCACGGGGTGTCTGTTGTGGGGAAGGGAAGGGAAGGTGATTGTGAGCCGGTTTGATTCTTCCTTAAGTGGTAGAGAAAGTCGGCATATAAAAACCAACTCTTCTTCTCCATGGGTGGAGGCAGCTGACAGGTGAAGAACCCTTTGCTTCTGCCTTACATCTGGTTGTGTTTTTCTGCAGCTTCTGTGCCCCAAATGCTCCTCAAAGCTGGGCTCCTTCCACTGGCATGGCGAGCAGTGTTCCTGCGGCCATTGGGTGACCCCTGCCTTCCAGATTCACAAGAGTCGGGTGGATGAAGTGAAAGGGCTTCCTGCGGGCAGTCTGCAGTCGGGGAAATGAACTTGGTTTCTGCGTGTGCAACATAGGCTGACCCCGGCACAAGAATTCCGAGGACTTCTTGGAGGATGCCCTTAATCCAGTCGAGCGGGTCACTTTGCTTTACAGGAAAACTTTTTCTCCAGCTTTGTTGCAAAGGGCAAATCCATAAAACGAATTGCATTTTGGGAGCATCGCCCTGAACTGTGTTCGCACTGGAAAAATCTAACTTGCTTTGGGTTTTGTCAAGAACCCCTTTTTTTTTTAAGATGCCCAAATCCAAAGAGCTTTTATAAAAAGTTGGTTTGGCTTGTACAGAAGTTGCTTTTAAGGAAAGGTGATTGGGAAGACCATAGGGGTAGCATGCTAAAATGTAGCCTTCCAACAGAAGTTAGTGTTGGTTCCAAAGAGGATTGGGTGTTTGGGGGTACAGAGCAGGAAGAAACCGCCAGCGTGGCGTAGTGGTTTGGAGCGGTGGACTCTGATCTGGAGAACCAGGTTTGATTCCCCACTCCTCCACATGAGCGGCGGAGGCTAATCTGGTGAACTGGATTGGTTTCGCCACTCCTCCACACGAAGCCAGCTGGGTGACCTTGGGCTAGTCACAGCTCTCTCAGCCTCACCTACTTCACTGGGTGTCTGTTGTGGGGAGGGGAAGGGAAGGTGACTAAGCTGGTTTGTATAATAACCAACTCTTCTTGATGGTGGTGAGAGAGCAACATCCATTAACACTATGGGGGAGAAGTGCAGCTGGGAAGATGACAGTGTGGATTTAATTTAAATGCTGGTTTTCTACATAGCTCTCTTGGTAAGGCTGCGAAACAACAAAATAAACATGATAGTTCTCTTTAAAGCAGGAGAATAACTTTAGATGTAGGAGCAAGTCAGTAGGAGTCAAATTGGGTCGATTTACCAGGTGCTGTAAGGGCATGTAGAGGTCCATAAGTAGGGACCCAATGAGAAGATTTTACCTGCACTTGTAGAATCCCCCCTTTGTATTGAAGATGTTTTGAAGCCATGGGTGTGGAATAGTATGTACAAATCTCCGAACTCTGGGCAAACTAGTTTGCAAAAAAAAGGAACCGAAGTGTGCCATTACAAAAATACTGACGTTAATGAATACAAGAGCTCATGCTAGACATGTTGAAGAATGTACAGAAAAGTAGCACGAATGACTAAATGGAAACTGTTCACACAGTGCTTATAACAGGGGTGGGGAACCTTTTTTCCGCCAAGGGCCATTTGGATATTTATAACATCATTCGCGGGCCATACAAAATTATCAACTTAAAAATTAGCCTACCAAGCCCCAAGCAGGCAGCTGCCCCAGATGACCCCCCCCCTTGTGGGCAAGGAAGCAGGCATCCAACTGGTGGCACAGGATGGTCTGTTGCACCAGCTGGGTGTAGCTGTCCAGGGGCCCGCCAGAGTTGCTCCTGCTCTGCCTGGTTGGGGCCAGATTCTACAGCCGGCTCCTGCTACCTCTGCCTGCAGGGATGAAATGAGGACACACTGGTTAGAACTCCCCCGCCCCCGCATTCTGGACCTGCCCCCTTTAACTCCTCCATTGTCACCACTTCCACCCCCAGCCCTCTTGTAGTACAGAGGGAATACGTTTCTCCACGGTCTGGGTGGGAAAGGGTTAACACAGTTTCTTGGGCGGTCCTAGCAGCTCCATAGCTCTTCTCTTCTGCATAGCTCGACTCTTCTGCAAGGGGGGGAAAAGATTCCTTTTCTCGGCAAAACATCCTCACATCTGCCTTGAATAGAGGCTATTCCTGTCTGCAGGAGGGGGCGGATAACCAGTCTTAGATCCTTCTGAGCTAGAGATGTGCCAGGACCCACAAAGGGCCAGCCCAAATGATTTCGCGGGCCTGACGTTCCCCACCCCTGGCTTATAACAATAAATGTATAACCAAACCACGACTGTGTATTGATTTTATCACAATGTGCAATATATATGCTCTTAGAGAATCACACTAGCTGTTATTCACGGTTACAACACATAACACACAAGTATAACAAAGAACTTTGCAAACTGCAAATGACATTGACAAAGTCCTTAAGCGTACAAGCGGTAACCCAATAGGTTCCAATGCTATACAAACATCCTAAATTGGAAGTAGAAGCACGTAGAAAAAATTGTGAGACCAACAAATGAAGAGAAGGGGTTCTGGTAAAAGTCCCTTTTCACTGAGGTTTCTTCGGGTCCTGGCCGTGGTCTTCCACTCAAAAACCATAAACTAGCGTGAAATGCACGCCAATGAAGTAGAGAATCCAGTGTCAGTCACTCTAAACCAGTGGTTCCCAACCTTTTTTTGACCAGGGACCACTAGGACTTTTTTGTTCGGTGCAGGGACCCCAAGGTTCAAAATAAAAATTCTGAGAATTTGAAAATAAACTTTAATCATAACTGTTAGTTAAACATTAAACTTAGAATAATATTTGAATATATATATTTATAATAGAGAACTTTTAATTGAAATATTAATTTATTATGGGTTTATAACTTTGTTTCGCGGACCTTAATTTAGTTCTCGCGGACCCCTGGCTGGGAACCAGTGCTCTAAACAGACGGCATAGTAACCTGTCTCAAAAATACTGTTCATTCTACCCCACCCCAGTTTTTATCTATTTTTTTTTGCTCTTATTAAAGTTGGGGAACCATCAGGATGGCTGCGGAAAGGGATTCTTTTGAGGCCCTAATTGGGTGCACACATGATATAGTGGAGGGTGGCTCTTCAGGATTTTCTCTAAAGCAAGCCTGTACCCTTCAATAGCAGTCAACTGGGAGTTCAGCATTGTGGTTGGTCAGAGATTTCTTGCTCAATGAAGACAGGACAAGTTTTTAAATCTTTTTATTCCTTGTCACCTGAACAAGTGTACACAACTTCTAGTGACTGTACTTATACAGGAGAAGAGTTGTATTTGCCCAACCTCTTATTCCTTCCACTTCTTTGTGGACCAAAGAGTTTGCAGCGGCACAGTGAACATCTGTTTACCCAACACAGGAAAACACAAAACAGACCAAAAAAAATAGATACATATATACACACGAAACTGAACTGGCCGCTCCTGGGCTAAGTACAGCACAATAAATAGCTGCATCAGCAGACTTTTTTTTTTGTTGTAAAATTTTTAAATATCCTCTTAAAGTAACGTGATCTGTTCCCTATGCATGAAATGCTACAACACGGTATGGTGGCGACAGTACAGTCAATCGGGGTTTTTAGCGGGAGAGCTTTGCGCTCGTCTTTCGAGCACCACCGTTTGTAAACAGCGTGACGACGATGAGAGAAACAACGTTTCTGCTGGACCCCAAGCCTAGATCGAGCTGATGTCACGTGAAACCGCAGTGGCCTTGGTCCACAACTAAAGCAACCCCACTGAAAAGGGCCATAAATGGGGTGGAGGGAGATATTTCCTTGGTCACCATTCACTGCCCAAATTACACAAACAGCCTGCAATCCTAGCTACTCTGCAACCCTCGTCATTGTTACCGCCAGCCCCATCCAAAATGTTGCACTGTGCGTGTGTGTGTGTTTGTGGGGAGGTATTTATGATTCTGCAAGGTACCCCTCCAGGATAGACAAAGCTACTGCCTGCTAGGAACTCTTTAAGAAGAGAGAGAGAGAGAGACCAAGGCATTGATGCCAGGACGTTTTTGTGAGGACTCCCGCCCCTGCGATTCTGAACTAAAGACGGGCACCATGACTACGCCGGCAAGCAGCGATCGTGAAGTAAGAAACTCTTACTGCCAACACTGGAAGTTAAGTGAATGCAGTCTCCCAGATCTCGGGCTAGGAAGGCCAACATACATTCCACAGCCATCCGATTCGCAGAAAGCAAGCATCCGGCCTCAACATTCCCTTGGTGATTGTGCTACAAAGTAAACATGGTGGGAAGCAGAAGAGGGAGGAGTGGCTTCCTGATCTCAGTTTTATCTCGTGGAAGAAGAAAAAATTACGAAGCATCACTCAGACGCATTGTCCAGGGTGCCCTGTTAGTTCAAATTAACCCATGGCTTTGAGTAACAAGTGCAATCCCATTCTCAGAAGGACTTCTATCTAGGAAAACAAGTGGCGTTTCCTCAGATGACGAGTGACCATCTGGGGTACGGTAGTGTGCTCCTATTTTACCCAACGGTTCCACACCTGCAGATTTTCAGCATCCTGAAATGGACTGGTGAGGTGCTGAAAGAATATTACTTAACAAAAAAGTACTTAAAAAAAAATCTTGCCTTTTCATGGCGGCAACTCATTACGGAAATGCAGTTGATAGGTCCTATCTGTAAAGCATGAAAATGGCCACAAATGCACAGCAGTTAGTGGGAAAACTGGCTCTACTGCCCTTATGCCACCCGTACATAAGTGCAGTTATTCCTCCTAGGAGAAAAGCCATACGCGGAAGATCATCCTCGCGGCTCTCTCCCGTCAGCCAAGAAGTAGCAATGTTTGCAAAACCTGCTTTATGCTTTCAAGCTCAGACTTACACACACACACACAGCAAAGCTATGAAACTAAACAGGAATGTCTGTCGAGATAAAAGTAGTCATCAGGGAAACGTACATCTTTCTCTTCTATCAATGGAAAAGCAAGAGGGCGGAGATGAAGAATACAGTCAAAGTGGGGCCCCCAGGCAAGAGTCATGGCTCTAGTCTTCCAGGCTACGGAATGCGTTCTGCATGTCTTCAAACAGCTGGGCGCAGTCGGCTTTGATTTTTGCCTCCCCATCTTTCACTGGGTCCTGAAATTTAATAAAGCAAAGCTAAGGATCTCTTTGAAAGAGCAAGTTTTGGAAAACAGCCATTGCCAGAAACATTTCCCACCATTCTACTTTCTCATGGGACCAGGATTTGGCTGACTGACTACCCATTTCTTGCATAAGGGCACGCTCACCAATTCCGTCTCTTAAGTGAGAAAGGCTACGCTGGAGTTGCTTAGCAATAGCATCCTGGCTGTGTGGGGATTTGAACTCAGGACTCCCTCATTCTGCTCTGACACTACCACTACTCCATGCTACGGGCTGACTCAGCCGTGAGGGGGAGACACTCACACTGTATATAATCAGGGGTTTGTTATTCTGTCAAGGTTGTGCTGTGGCATTCCAAGGGAGGTTTCAATGCCACGCTCTGCTTCCCTGTATAACTTATTTTATTATCTTTTACCCCGCCCTTTCCCGACCTAAGCCAGGCTCAGGGCGGCTAACATCAATAAATACCATTTAGAAATATAAATAACCATATCAAATTCAATTAAAATATAATCACAAAAATTAAGACTAACCATAGCTCTCTCAGTTGATGCTTTCCATTCAGTTCTAGAGAGAAACCATGCAAGGAGCCGACAAAGAGGGGAGGGAACATGGCTCAGTGGTAGAACCTCTGCTCGGCATGCAGAAGGCCCCAGGTTCAATCCCCGGCATCTCCAGCTAAAGGGACTAGGCAAGTAGGTTATGGGAAAGACCTCTGCCTGAGACCCTGGAGAGATGCTGCTGGTCTGAGTAGACAATACTGACTCTGATGGACCAAGGCTCTGATTCAGTATAAGGCAGCTTCATGAGTTCAAAGATGTCAAGGGGGGACATAGGCAGGGGCAAGGAAAAAAACCAAAGGAACAGGATGGGAAGGGGGGGAGGAAAAGGAAACTACCACAGCCAGAATTGTTTTGCTAGACTCTGCAGAGTGGCTCACGGGGAGGAGGTCTGGACCGCCCCGTGTTAGACTTCAGCAGAGTCTGAATGCAACTGCCCCTTTCTAATAACTTCCCCATCTGGCTCTCTGTTTCGTACGGCCAACCTCTGTGACCAGATACCACTTTAGTTTCGTGGCCTTCCTACCGCTGACTGAACAGGAGGGCTTGCCAGAACTGTGATCCAGTTCTCCGCAAAGGAAGCGGCTTGGAAAACCGTCACCGGGTGGCATTACCTTGAATTTCATAGAGGAGAGTCGGTAGAGGATCTCGCTCATGTTCTCTCTGATGATGGACCAGGTGATCTTGTTGTCGCTCTGGGCCGTGGTTTCAACCGCTCGGCGTGCCATATCGTAGAAGGCAATCATATTGGACAGTATCCCCACGGTCTTATAGAATGGGCAGAACCTGCAAGAGGCAGCACAGAGTAAACCATCATGAGCTGGACAGATGGCCAAGGATCAAGGACCTCTGGAGCCTCCCACACGAATCAGAGAATCATTCTCATCTTTGTGAGACTGCATTTAATTTTCAGATTTTCATTCCCCAAGGAAACTTCAACGATATGCTTAAGAGTGTGTGTTTGGGAGTGCCATTCCTACTATGTACTCAAGGCATTCTGCTATGTACTCTTGTCCGGTACCACTGAGAAGGACAAATGTGTCACGGAGCATCAATTTTGTCACTAAGGATGAAAATCCAGAAGAATTACAAAAATTCAAGTTTAAGCAAAAGAGACGAACTCCCACACAGTATTCTGACCCGGGCGGTGTGCATGCTGCCATTCTGAGTTCTGTGCGTCCATTACATTTTTATTCTGCCTTTCCTCTAAGGAGCCACGAGCAGCATACATGTCTCCTCCTGCTTCCACTTCATCCTCATAACAACCCTATAGGGTAGGTTAGAAAGTGTGATTGGGCCAAGGTTACTCAGTGAACTCTGTGACTGAGGGGGTGATTTGAACCCGGGTCTCACCAGCCCTAGCCTAGGACTATAACACTATATAATATTGGCTGGTTTTGCCAGTATGCTTTCAAGCATATCTTGGTAACCAGGAAGACAAGAAACATGCTTTTTTGTTATTGAATGAAAACAAAGGTTCTCTGGTTGGAAAGATGTGCTTTTAAGTGTACATGCAAAACCTGCTGAGAATTTTAATGTTGTTACTCGCCCTGAGCTCAGTTTTGGCTGGGGAGGGCGGGCAGGTTATAAATAATAAAATAAAATAAATAAATTAGAAGCACACCTGTCGTATGGTGAGTAGCCGTTCTGCTGCAGGAAGTCATCTTTAATGAGCTTGGCGACTTCCAGCGTAATCTTGTCCGTTTCTGCCAAAGAAGCCTAAGGTGGAAGAGATCAGGTTAGCGGGGCTCCAGTGACCACAGAATTGCATCGCCTGTGGTTCCCAACTACAGTTCTTCATCTGACTCGTCTACTGAAATGTTTTCTTGCCAGCCACCCCTTCTGTTTAGCTCTCTACCCATCTGACTGCTCTACCCTAATGTGACTTTGCCAATCCAATGGTTGACTGGCCCCTTTGGACAAGGACTCGAGAGCTGATATGACTTTGGACACCGGCGCTAAGAAAACATTACAGTAGTCCTAGAGTCCTCTCTCCAGTCCTTTCCCAACCATATCACCATCAACACACACTGGAGCAGCTCTGAATGTGCTCCTCCAGCGAGCCATCCCGAGCGCCGCCATTTCGGAGAACTGGCTCCTGAGCCCATCTTCTCAGCTCGGTCCCCACTCACCTTTCCCACCAGCTGCACAATCTCCGCAAGATCTTCCTCCTCCTGCAGGATCTCCTTGGATTTGGTCCTCAGGGGGACAAACTCTGGGAAGTGCTTGTCATAGTACTCATCCAGAGCCCGCGTATACTTGCTGTAGCTGATCAGCCAGTTTACGGACGGAAAGTGCTTACGCTGAGCGAGCTTCTTGTCCAAGCCCCAGAACACCTGCCAAGGAGAAACCCCCCCCAACAATTTTAACTCATGCTAGAGCCCTGACTTGGATGGCCCAGGCTAGCCCAATCTCATAAGATCTCAGAAGCTAAGCAGGGTCGTTCCTGGTTAGTAATTGGATGGGAGACCACCACGGAATACGAAGGTCTCTATGCAGAGGAAGGCAATGACAAACCACCTCTGTAAGTCTCTTGCCTTGAAAACACTACAGGGTCACCATAAGTTGGCTGCGATTGATGGTACTTTATACACACATCAAGCCAGAAGGCATCTCTCGCTCCTTCCAAACATAGAAGAATGGAAAGACAAATTAATGGAATATGCTATTTGGGCAAAAATGACCAATATGCTAAACGCAAGCAGTGATATGACCCTTGAGCAACATCATGACAAATGGGATTTTATAATTATTTTGAGGCTCACGACTAATAAACTCTAAGTGAGAGACTAGACAATATTTAGCGGCACAGCAATGCAGTTTTAACTTTACATTTAGACAACTATGTAGCGTGTGGGGATAATAAACGATCATTCACTGACTAAGCTGTTTGTATAACACACCCAAATACCAAAATGCAAAGTAATGCTGTTCATTTGAACTGCATTGAAACGATTAAGTTTTATTTTGTTAAAGGTATGTTAGATATTTCCATTCTTTCCACTTCCCATTTTCCTCCTGTATCCCTTTTTTATCTAATTTTTTCCCCCCCAAAAAAGCCAGAAGGCATCTCAGCTGCTTTTGCAGAATTGGAAGAGGCCTGCGGAAGATGAGAGACAGCAGCCCACGCCAGGTGTGTCACACCTGAACTCCAAGCAGGTCTGAGCAGGAGATTCCATTTGATCTTCACAACCATCTTTCATGGAAGGTAAAGGCAGGACTAGGGGGCTTCCTGGCTGAGCAGCAATACCAGATGTTTTAAACAATAGCTGCAGCTTTTAAACTTGTATGGACGACCACCAGACGGGCCTGCTTGCTCCGTGTAGGGGAGAATTCCCTGCCGTACAGTCATCCCATAGGAGGAGGATTGAAAAGGCTTCTCAATTAAAACCCAACTGCTGTATTTTCTTCTCTGTGGCTCTGATCGCACTACGCCAGTTTCTCAAACTTCTCTTTCCGCCTTCAAAACTTACACTACCTTTCAGAGGCAACAACCAAGAACTGTCCCCTAGGAGAGCGTGCAGAGAGATCTTTGCCCATAGTTATGCACATGTCACTTTGCTGTTTCATGCAAGGATCTATGAACTGAGGTACTTATCTACATGTCAACATTGGTCTCTGTGCGATACGGGAAGGGCAGTTCCTACATGGGAACTAAGCAGGGTCGGCCGTAGCCAGTACTTGGACGGGAGTCCACCAAGGAAGGCTGGGGTTTCTACACAGAGGAAGGCAACGAACCTCTGCTCGTCTTATGCCTGGAACGCCCCATGGATGGGGTCCCCTTGAGCCCTGATGACACATTCTTCTTCCTCCAAGTCCTCCTCTCCTCTGTCTCTTGTTTTCTAGACTGTGAACTAGCAGGCAGGAAGACCGCTGCATTTTATTCCTTCTTGCTTTTTATAAATAATAGACAATGACATTGGTTTCCATGGAGATCTTTGGAATTGGGATCATTGATAGATCAGCCCTGGGGTTCCAGATATATATTCAGCAGACATAAATCCGACATTATGAACCACAATACCCAAAACTATCAGTGGAAGAATATTTTAATATTCCACGTCATTCTGTTGCTGACCTAAGAGTGGCACTCCTCAAACAGACAAGCTTCAAGAGGAGATTACAATGTGAGATTGCTGAACTTGTGTTCATTCACAGATTCAGACTAATGGCCTCCCCACTCCCTGGGCTAACTGAACAGGGACACAGGATGCTTATCTCACTACAGATGCTAATTTTATGCTCCCAAGCGTTTCTCCTCTGCTCCAATCAAGCTGACCACAATGTTCATGGTACTTCTGCATCCTGAGTTCCTTCCTTGCCAGCACCTCTCCAACCTGACGGGGATAAAAGAACTCAGATCCAGTCCGACTCATATCTAAGGGAGCTTTGACTTTTTGAAAGCTTATACTCTGAAAATCTTGCTGGTCTCTAAGGTGCTACTAGACTCTAGTCTAGACATAGT
This sequence comes from Euleptes europaea, assembly GCF_029931775.1. NCBI lineage: Eukaryota > Metazoa > Chordata > Lepidosauria > Squamata > Sphaerodactylidae > Euleptes > Euleptes europaea. The sequence continues at coordinate 10,293,884 of NC_079315.1, forward strand.
CAACAGAGGCTGTTGCTTGCACTACCAACTTTTGCAATAACCAAATGAACAGGCCAGGGGCCAAGGCAAGAGAACCTGCCATTTCTGTCCTGTAGAGCAATGAACCACCAATATGGCAAGTGTGCCACCACGCCCACAGAAAGGGTGCCGCTGAAGCATGCATTATGCCTTATGGAGAAGAATCCATAGCTCAATGTGAGTTTTGCACGCTAGGTTCAAAGCTCAATCCCCACCACCTCCAACCTCTCTCTGCCTGAAACCTGGGCTAGGTGGGAACACCCCCTGCTTCTCAGCCTACAGAGGTAGGGCACATCGCAGGAGAAGCATCGCTAGCCCCAACCCCTCACAGACGCTCCTTTCCAGGCGTACTGCAAATCCCCACTGCCTGGGCCAGAGATTGGCTGCGTCGAAGACAATCTCTGCAGTCATAAAGCTCACACGATTAGGCCCTGGCTGGACTGAAGGAGAGCTTCAAACGGAAGTTTACATTCCATTAAAAATAATAGAGCTTCAACCTACCTGAACAATACCCAGCGTAGCAGAGGTAACTGGGTCAGAGAAGTCACCACCAGGGGGAGATACACTGAGTGAGGATGGAGAACAGAGAAGGCAGCATGAGCAACTGCTATACATTATATTGCACTAAAGAGGAAGGGCAATTGTTCTTCTTCAGCTTAAGAACATAAGAAAGGCCCTGCTGGATTAGACCAAGGCCCATCAAGCCCAGCAGTCTGTTCACACAGTGGCCAACCAGGTGCCTCTAGGAAGCCACAAACAAGACGACTGCAGCAGCACCATCCTGCCTGTGTTCCACCACACCCAAAATAATAGGCATGCTCCTGATACTAGAGAGAATAGGTATGCAGCATGACTAGTATCCATTCTAACTAATAGCCGTGAATACCCCTCTCCTCCATGAATATGTCCACTCCCCTCTTAAAGCCCTCCAAGCTGGCAGCCATCACCACATCCTGGGGCAGGGAGTTCCACAATTTAACTATGCGTTGCGTGAAAAAATACTTCCTTTTATCTGTTTTGAATCTCTCGCCCTCCAGCTTTAGCAGATGACCCCGTGTTCTAGTATTATGGGAGAGGGAGAAAAACATCTCCCTGTCCACTCTCCAAACCATGCATAATTTTATAGACCTCTATCATGTCTCCCCTCAGCCGCCTTCTTTCCGAGTTAAACAGCCCTAAGCGTCTTAACCGCTCCCCATAGGACAGTTGCTCTAGTCCCCTAATCATTTTGGTTGCTCTTTTCTGCACCTTCTCAAGCTCTGTAATATCCTTTTTTAGGTGTGGTGACCAGAACTGTACACAGTATTCCAAGTGTGGTCTCACCTTAGATTTGTACAAGGGCAGTATGATATCAGCAGTTTTATTCTCTATTCCTCGTCTAATTATGGCCAGCATGGAATTTGCCTTTACAGCAGCAGCACACTGGGGTGACATCTTCATTGAGCTATCCACTACCACCCCAAGATCCCTTTCTTGGTCTGTCGCTGCCAGCATAGATCCCATCAGTGTATATGTGAAGTTGGGATTTTCCCCCCCAAATATGCATCACTTCACACTTGCTCACATTGAATCTCATTTGTCATTTTAATGCCCGTTCTTCCAGTATGCAGAGATCCTTCTGGAGCTCTTCACAGTCCGATTTTGTTTTAACCACCCTAAATAATTTGGTGTCATCTGCAAACTTGGCTACTTCACTGTTTAACCCCAACTCCAGGTCATTGATGAACAGGTTGAAAAGCACCGGTCCCAACACAGATCCCTGAGGCACCCCACTGCTCACATCCTACCATTGTGAGAACTGACCATTGAGTCCTACTCTCTGCTTCCTATTTTTCAGCCAGCTCTCAATCCATAAGAGGACTTGTCCTCTTATCCCATGACTATGAAGTTTGCTTAGCAGTCTTTGGTGGGGGACTTTGTCAAAAGCTTTTTGGAAATCCAAATACACATTATCCACAGTCTCATTCCTGTCCACATGCTTATTGACGCTTTCAAAAAACGCTAATAGGTTAGTGAGACAGGACCTACCCTTACAGAAGCCATGTTGGGTTTTGCCCAGCAGACCTTGCCCTTCTTTATGCTTGACAATTCTATCTTTAATAATGCTTTCCACTAATTTACCCGGAACAGACATTAAGCTAACTGGCCTGTAATTTCCTGGTCCCCCCTGGAACCTTTTTTATAAATGGGTGTTACATTGGCCATTCTCCAGTCCTCTGGTACAGAGGCTGATCGAAGGGACATATATCTTCGTTAAAAGTTCAGCAATTTCCCATTTGAGTTCTTGAAGAACTCTAGGATGAATACCGTCTGGTCCCTGTGACTTGTTAGTTTGCAGTTTGTCTAGACCAGGGGTCGCAAAAGTGTGGCTCCCGAGCCGCATGCGGCTCTTTGAGCCCTTGAGTGTGGCTCTTTCCATGTCCGGGCCCGGCTGAGTAGCGAAAGGGGCGGGGGGCGGGAGAGAGTCTGCGCAGGAGGCGCTTGTGTTATGTAGGAGCGACCACGTGCTGCTGCTGCTGGCGGGCCTGCTGTGGGGAGACGTCTGCGCAGGAGGCACTCGAATTACAAAGGAGCAACCACGTGCTGATTGGGGGTTTCTTAAGCAGCGGAGGGAGCAGCCACCGTTTCGATATTTGCACGGTAAGCCCACCCGCTGCCTCTTGGCTTCTACTGTTGGCTCCTCGAGTCCCTCTTCAGAAAGGCTCGAGATAAATTCTCATTGCTTTGGATGCGCTTCGCCCAGACGAGGAAGCCCCGCGCAGCGCCTTTCTCGCTTGAGGCCACCCGCAGCCCAGAGGGGAGGGGGAGGCAGAGAGCGAGCTGCCCCGGCGGCCACCGCCTCCCCCCTCCCTGCCGCGCGGGCCTCTCTTTCGGTACGGCCGCTCTCGCCCCCAGGGCTGCAGAGCGGGCCCAAGGCCGTGCTCAGGCCGCCCCTAGGAGGGGGGAGGGGGCTGGCGCCATGGCCTCGAGGGAGGGAGGGAGGGAGGGGGGGCAGTTGGGGGACTCTCCTTTCTCCCCCCCCCCGTGGAAGCCGCCTAGGCGCGCGGCCCTGCCTGCCTGCCCTGAATCTGGAGCCCGTCGGTCCCAGAATGGTGGGGGGGGGGGTGAGCACCTGCCCCTCCCTCTGGCCAGGAGGGAACTGGCATGTCCGTGGCGGGGGGGAAGGAAGGATGGATTGTGCATCTCGGGGACCTGCTGGCCTCTTCCTCTGTGCCTGGGATCCCTGGACATCTGGACCCTCGCTGGGTGATGGTGCGGGGGGTGGGGGAGAAAACAGTGGGCCTTTTTGTCTGGCAATTGTTAGCCCTCCCCTGGCCTATTACTACAGGTTTCCCCTCTTCCTGCTACTTTGTGCCTCTTTCAAAAGGAACCGGGGGGGGGGGGTTAACACTCTCCCCACAGCCATTCACCACCCCATTGTGCAGTAGGTGCTCTACTGGTTTCCACTTCTGCTAAATTTTAATTAAAGTTTAATAAGTTAATAAACAGTGTACCTACCTATATAGTTTGAGTTTAAAAAATTTGGCTCTCAAAAGAAATCTCAATCGTTGTACTGTTGATATTTGGCTCTCTTGACTAATGAGTTTGGCGACCCCTGGTCTAGACGTTCTAGGACTTCCTGCCTTCTTACCACTATTTGCCTCAGTTCCTCATTTTCCCCTCTCCAAAATCTCTGTTCAGGAGAAGGAATCTGCCCGGTATCTTCAACAGTGAAGACAGATGAGAAGAATTCATTTAGTTTTTCCGCAATCGCTTTATCCTCCCTTAGAGTTCCTTTACTCCCAATGTCATCCAATGGTCCAACCGCTTCCCTAGCTGGTTTCCTACTCCTAATATACTTAAAGAATTTCTTATTGTTTGTTTTGATGTGTTTAGCAATATGCCCCTCAAAATCTTTTTTGCATCTCTAATTATCTGCTTGCATTTCCTTTGTGCAAGTTTGTGTTTGCTTCTGTTCGCCTCGTTCGGACAAACCTTCCATTCTCTGAAGGAAGACTTTTTTCTCTAATTGCTTCCTTCACCTTACCATGGTGGTGACCTCTTGGACTTATTACTACCTTTCCTGACCTGCGGTATACAAGCTAGCTGAGCCTCTAGTAATGTGGACTTGAGTAACCCCCAAGCCTTTTCAAGAGATTTAACCCTCCTAACTGTTCCTTTCAACTTCCTCTTTACCAGTATTCTCATTTTAGAGAAGTTCCCTCTTTTAAAGTCAAAGGTAATTGCGTGAGATTTCCCAGTCACTTTCCCACTTGCATATAAATTAAATTTGATGCCATTGTGATCACTATTGCCAACTGGCTCAACTACATCCACATCTCGCACTAAGTCACTGGCAGCACCACAGAGTATTAAATCCAGGATTGCCTCCCCTCTGGTTGGGTCTATGACCAACTGTTCGAGGGCACAGTCATTTAGGATGTCTAAAAATTTTATCTCTTTGGCTTGACTGGAGCATACATTTATCAATATGAGGGAAGTTGAAGTCTCCCATTATTACTACTTCATTACCTTTACTTGCTTCCGTAATTTCATTCTCCATTTCAAGATCACCCTGAGCCATTTGGTCAGGGGGCCAATATAACGTCCCCAGTACTAAATCTCCTTTGGGGCCCGGAATTGTCACCCATAAGGATTCTATGGACGAGTCTGCCCTTTTTATGGTCTCTAGCTTATTAGACACTATGCCTTCCTTGATATACATAGCAACACCCCCTCCAATACGCCCTTCTGTGTCATTTCTATACAGTTTGTAACCAGGGATGACTGTATCCCACTGGTTCTCTCCCCTCCACCAGGTTTCTGTAATGCTCACTATATCTATGTTTTCTCTTAAAACCATGCACTCTAATTCCCCCATTTTTGCTTGGAGGCTTCTAGCATTAGCATAGAAACACTTCCACACTGTTTCTCTCTTTCGACTTGCCTGGCATGTGCCTTTGGGCATCTTTAGGTGGCTATCCATCATTTTTTCCCCATTCCCTTTCATGTCCAAGTAATTCCTATGTGGGCAATCTAAAGCAATTTTCCCTTTGTCCGTAGGCACTGAATTTGCCTGAGCCGGATGCTTTGCAGCTCCTGTCGGCTTTCCCCCCAGGTTCAGTTTAAAAGCTGCTCTGCCACCTTTTTTATATAACGCGCCAGCAGTCTGGTTCCATCCTGGTTCAAGTGGAGCCCATCCCTTTTGTATAGGCCCGGCTTGTCCCAAAATGTTGCCCAGTTCCTTACAAATCTAAAGCCCTCTTCCCTGCACCACTGTCTCATCCACGCATTGAGACTCACCAACTGTGCCTGCCTAGCTGGTCCTGCACGTGGAACAGATAGCATTTCTGAGAAAGCTACCTTGGAGGTCCTGACTTTTAGTCTCCTGCCTAGCAACCTAAATTTGGATTTCAAGACCTCCGGACTACATTTCCCCACGTCGTTGGTGCCAACATGCACCACAACCAGTGGCTCCTCCCCAGCACTATCTACCAGAATACCTATATGATGGGTAATGTTCGCAACCTTCGCACCAGGCAGGCAAGTCACCATGCGGTCTATGCACCCGCCAGAAACCCAGCTATCTAAATTCCTAAGGATTGAATCCCCCACTACAAGAAGCCCCCCTCCCCTCTGAGGCATATCCTCAATACGAGAGGATATCTGTTCATCCACCAAGGAAGAGGTCCCTTCTAAGGTACCACATCCCCCTACCTCAGTGAGATGGCCTCCTTTCCCAAGGGCTCCATCATCCGTGTCTGGCAGGTTGCCATCACCTTGGGACTGGGATGTGACTATTTCATCCCCGGAGTCCTTAGTCACCTCTCTCTCTGCCTGCCTCAGCTCATCCAGTTGAGCTACCTTGACCTCAAGGAAGTAAACTCGCTTCCTGAGAGCCAGGAGCTCCCTGCACCGAGCACACACCCACGACTTCTGTCCAGCAGGCAGATAATCATACATGTGACACTCCATGCAGCACACTGGATAGCCCCCCAACCCCTGCTTGCTTTCTACCTTCATAACTGGTATTTTATTAATTAATTAATTATATTATTCTTTGGTATTGTAACCCTGCCCTTTACTCTCTTGCACTCTTCCCGTACCAAATAAGAACTGAGTGCCGAAGTTCCTTGCCCTGCAGCTATCTGCTGCTAATTCACATAGATATTCAAGTTGCTCGGTACTCCAACTGGATGGAGAGAGTAACTCTGCCAAGATAACAAGATTTTACACTCACCCTACAGATCCCCAGTCACGATCCACAGGCTAAGAGCCACAGGGCAAGAGCCTCTGGTGAGCAGGAGCCTTGGAATTTAAATGCTCACAGCCCCCCACCTCTCACACACAAGGTCCAATCACAACAACTCCACATAACAAGGTAACAATCAAGCTTTCAGGCAGCAATCAACCTTAATCACCCACTGGCACAACAATCACAACCCTCTCCCAGCAAACCTCAATTAAATTTTCAGTTTACTTAGGCTTCCCAGCGTTTTTAAAAAGGCAAAGTTTAAACTCACCCCTGCCTGTAGTCCCCAGCTCAGCTCAATCAAAATGCAGCTTAGAGGAAGAGGTGGTTTTTAAACCCCATTTTTTTCTACCTTTAAGGAGTCTCAAACTGGTTTACAATCGCCTTCCCTTCCTCTCCCCAAAAGACACCTTGTGAGGTAGGTGGGGCCGAGAGAGTTCGGAGAGAACTGTGACTGACCCAAGGTCACCCAGCAGGCTTCATGTGGAGGAACGAAGAATCAAACCTGGTTCTCCAGATTAGAGTCCACCACTCGTGGAGGAACGAGGAATCAAACCCGGTTCTCCAGATTAGAGTCGCCGCTCTTAACCACTACATCATGCTGGCTCTTAGTGGGAGTATCCTGGCTTACCCGAGGAAGGCTTCCCACTTGGATAAACACCACCAGCTAACGGCACAGAAGGAAAGGGAATGTGGCCCACAATACTCACGCTCCAACAATGCTGACGCTCCCTTCCCTCTCCGGGTTCCCCAGACACTTCACTCTGCCAGCCCGCTCGTAGAAGGAAGCCAGCCGGGCACCGAGGTAGGCTGGATAACCACTGTCTGCACAACACCCAACACAGGCAAGCTGAGTTTGCTTCCAAAGCTACACAACAAGGCTCAAAAGCTTTTGGACCAGCAAACCCCCCACCCCCCACAAAAGGGTCCCCAGGAGGGAGAGACTCACCAGCAGGCATTTCAGCAAGGCGCCCCGAAATTTCTCTAAGGGCCTCTGCCCATCGGGATGTGGAATCTGCCATCATGCTGACATGGTAACCCATGTCCCGGAAATACTCAGACAGGGTAATCCCTAAAAAGAAGTAAGATATCATGGGTGGCAGGTGAGCATAAATCTTGGCACTGAGAAACCACCAAGCAGCATTTCTATGCTCTATATGAATAAGGCAACAGCAAAATAACTGACATGACAAATCTGTCCATTATTTCGACTTCTTGCTGCTACCAGGCCCTGCCCTCTCTAATATCATTTACATTGCATTACCCTTTGAGATACAGCCATACCTGATACCCAACAGCAATGTTAATATATTCCTGGACAGAAGAAGAATAGTGGTTTTTTATACCCTGATTTTCTCTACCGTTAAGGAGTCTCAAACTGGCTTACAAACGCTTTCCCTTTCCCTCCCCACAACAAACACCTTGTGAGGTAGGTGGGGCTGAGAGAGTTCGGAGAGAACTGTGACTAGCCCAAAGTCATCCAGCAGGCTTCATGTGGAGGAGTGGGGAATCAAACTGGATCTCCAGATTAGAGTCCACCACTACACCATGCTGGCTCTCTAGTAAGAAAGCATTCTTGCTAGATTTAAAATCAAAGGAAAACTGTCCAGGACTAAGGGTTTCTATGGCATCCTTACAACACCCCTGCATGGCAGGCCAATCCATTATAGATTCAGGACCGAGGCTGGGGGAGCTCACGACAGAAGCGAGAGCTATACTGGGAACTCCCCAGTTCGTGCTATTAACTACTACATTCCATCAGCATGTGACTTTGAAGAACTCTCTCCATGAGGAAAAGGCAGAGAAATTAGGAAGAAAGAGCACCATCCCGAGGTGGATGACCCTGAAGACCTCTCTCCAAGAGAAAAGGGCAGAGAAATTAGGATGAAAAGAAGAAGAGTTGGTTTTTATATGATGACTTTCTCTGCCACTTAAGGAAGAATCAAACTGGTTTACAATCGCCTTCCTTTCCCCTCCCCACAACAGACACCCTGTGAGGTAGGTGAGGCTGAGAGAGCTGTGACTAGCCCAAGGTTACCCAGCTGTGTAGGAGTGGGGAAACAAATCCAGTCCACCAGATTAGCATCTGCCACTCATGTGGAGGAGTGGGGAATCGAACCCGGTTCTCCAGATCAGACTCCACCACTCTTAACCACCGCTCTTAACCACTACACCATGCTGGCTCTCAAAGAACACCCTCCCACAGTGGAGGACCCTACAGAGAAGAGCTATCTATCACAAAGGTGCCGCCATTTCAGATAACCTTCAGTCACTCCCTCTTCCATGTTATGGCCAGCCATAAGCGCTGAGTGCAGCTGCAGACAGTGTGCGTGTCTAAGAAAAGCTCCCTGATTAAGCTGTGAGATCACATCTTAAGGATCCAATCTTTGTGATTGGGAAAAAGGGAGCAGCAGCTGCCTCCATGGCCAGAAGCACGAGTGGCAGCCTAACCCTAAGCAGCTGCCACCTCCGCATCTCTTACCAGTGTAGATAGAGGCTTCCCTGGCAGCGACAGGCATGTTGGAGGTGTTTGCGACGAGAGCCGTCCTCTTCATGATGCTCTCCACTTTGCCGTCGACTTCCATAGTTAGCTAGAACGACAAGTGAATACGGGCTCAGAGCCCGCATGGCCCGACACCACTTGCAGGTCCCAAAACGCGCCCCCGAAGGAAAGGTCCGCAGAAGACAGGGCAACTTTGTTGCTGTCCGAGTCCTGAATTGGTCATTACAAAACCCTGATTGCATCTTCAGGCTTGCTCCAAGCGTAGCTATTGTGATAGGAGGCCAAGCCCATTGACTCCTTTTGATGTGCAGATCATTTCAAAAGTCAGTGAAATAACCTCACATTTATGAATGGATTCACTATGGCTGGTAGCGACAACTAGAATTCAGGTTCCTTTATTTACTTTTTCAAGGAATGAAATCTCTTGGTTGATACAGATATGCACTCTTTGAATGTAATACTTTTACAATTCAAAACATATTTAAGCAACATTCTGTTAGCATAGTCCACTCGGAATACATCTTATAATACACACCCAGGCTGATATAAAATCGTTCTATTTGTTTACATTGTTTACATGAACACATGAAGCTGCCTTATACTGAATCAGACCCTTGATCTATCAAAGTCAGTATTGTCTAAGACCAGCAGCGGCTCTCCAGGGTCTCAGGCAGAGGTCTTTCACAACACCTACTTGCCTAGTCCCTTTAACTGGAAATGCTGGGGGGATTGAACCTGGGACCTTCTGCTTGCCAAGCAGATGCTCTACCACTGAGCCACGGCCCTTCCCCATACATGTGCATAGAATGTTTTACTAGTCCACTAAAGAAGGCCTGGGAGCCGAAATGTGTCCGGCATGTGGTTTTACATTATCAACCCTGTATCTGCTGCCATGAGGGCTTGTTTTTAATACACGCCTTTGCTTTGTAATAAATATATTTCACTGTTTAATTTAATTTTAGTTCACCCAACCCTTTGGGTACCCAGCTTTAAAAAGGGATTAGACAGATTCAAGAAAGATAGGTCTATCAGTGGCTACTAGCCATGGTGATTAAGGGGAACCCACACATTCCGAGGCAGTATACCTGTGAACACCACTGCCAAGAGGCAACATCAGGGGTCGGCCTCAGCCTTTGTGCCCTGCTGTTGGCCCTCCAGAGTAACCGGCTGGCCACGGTTTCAGACAGGATGGTGGAACCAAATGATCCACGGGTCTGATCCAGCAGGGCTCTTATATTCAGACCAACAAATCAAGTGATCTTGGCCAACTGCCTGCTCCTCACTCAGCTCTTCTGCACTGATATGAAGTCAAACGAAGCCTGCTGCTCAATGAACTAATACCGCTTTCGCTGTTGCGACATGATTCAACAGCACATACAGACGGAGCTGAGCCAGACTTTTTTTGTTAGTTTGTTTTTAAATTTATTTATTTAACTTAAAATGGCCACATCAAAACATCATAAAATCATAGAATAATAAGAACCCCCATAAACTCCCATCTAGGCTGCAAAACCAACTCCCAAAAAGGGACAAAAAAAAGGCAACCATAAGACCCCCACTAATACTGTCAAAACCATCGTAAAGCGTTGCGAGATAGTTCTGTGTCTTTGACAAAAGAAATACCTACAAACAGAAATATAACACACAGATACCAAGGTGATTTCAAATGGAAATCACTTCCGTCACTAAACAGCCCCCATAATCCATAGTCAAAGTAAAGTTCCCCAGTTCTGCCAATCTTTCTCATAAGCAGCCATCATAAGTTTAAAAATCCAAGTCAGTCGAATGAAACCCCACCCCCAATAGATCAACCTTATCACACTGAGACGGTCTTAAATGGCTATCAACGCTCACTTCAAAAGGGATTCCACACCAGATACTGACCTCTGGGAAGTCTCTAAGCACTTCAGACATTTCGTTTCCTCGTTCCCCGCAGCCTACATAGATGATAACGTCGCTGTTCGAGTACTTGGACAGAGACTGCGAAATCACAGTCTTTCCACAGCCAAAAGCTCCGGGGATAGCTGTCGTACCTCCTTGGACACACCTGGGTGAAGAAAAAGACAGGCCAGGCTCATGTTTAACCAAGAAGAAACAATGAGCAACCGGTAGAAGCAGAAGAGTTGGTTTTTATATGCCGACTTTCTCTATCTTTTAAGGAGAATCAAACTGGTTTACAATCACCTTCCCTTCCCCTCCCCACAGCAGACACCTTGTGAGGTAGGTGAGGCTGAGAGAGTTCAGAGAGAACTGTGACTAGCCCAAGGTCACCCAGCTGGCTTTGTGTGGAGGAGTGGGGAATCAAACCCGGTTCACCAGATTAGAGTCCGTCGCTCATGGGGGGAAGTGGGGAATCAAACCCGGTTCTCCAGATTAGAGTCCTCCGCTCCAAACCACCGCTCTTAACCACTACACCACGCTGGTAAGCACCTTCCACCCCACTTGCTGAGGCAAGTCTCATGCAAATCAATCCTTTTCAGTGGGATGAACTCCCACCTTCAAAACCATCCAGGATGCCCTTGCATGTTGAGAATCAGCACTGAAAAAAACCCGGCAACGCTGACACGGCGGAACTTGGACCTCGTCAGCATTATGGGGACTTACGGAAAGAGCGCATCTAGGACTCTCTGGCCAGTGAGGAGAGGATGATTGGCGGGCAGCTTCTCCGTGACGGGACGGACCTGCCGCACGGGCCACACCTGGACCATCGTGAACTTCTCCTTCATGCCCTCAAATTCCAGCTCCAGCACAACATCCTATGGCAGAAGGGGTAAAAGCCAAGGGTGAAATGGCTGGAAACGGCTAGCAACAAGCCACCAAAAATCTGCCGCTGGCTTCTGGATGGTCAAGGAAGGCCTCCCATGACATGTGGAAAGGGGGTCCCGCGGTCATACATGATGGAAAGAAGGGACAGGGTAGAAGAAAAATAAAGTACAGCTGCCATCTTTCTCTTTGGGAGAACCCCCCACACCTCTTTTAGAATCTCTTGCATAGGATTTCCCCAGGCTAAGTAGAAGAAGAAGAAGTAGTAGTAGTAAAAGAAGTAGAAGGAGAGCTGGTTTTTATACGCTGACTTTCTCAAACTTTTTTAAGGAGACTCAAACCAGTTTACAATCTCCTTCCCTTCCTCTCCCCACAACAGCCACCTTGTGAGGTAGGTGGGGCTGACAGAGCTCTAAGAGAACTGTGACCAGTCCAAGGTCACCCAGCAGCTTCATGAGGAGCAGGGAAACCAACCCGGTCCACCAGATTAGAGTCCGCCAAGGGTCTGATTCTGTATACGGCAGCTTCATGTATTCAAGACCGCGGGTATCTTCCAAGCACCACATATGGAAGCCGTTTGCGTTAAACAGCAGTAGTAGGATCTGAGTCTCAGGACAGAACCCGGGTCACAACGCAGGGTGGGGGCGGCAAACATAATCTGAAGAAACACTCACTGAAGCATCGTAGTTCCCGGGTGGGGCGATATACGTCACAGTGCCCCTGTTCCGCGGAGGCAGCATGATCTTGTGTTTGATGAGGGAGTTTTCATTCACGAGGCCGTAAATATCTCCGCCCGTGATGTGACTGCCAACCTACAATTGTGAAAAGGCAAAAAGGTAAAGGTCCCCTGTGCAAGCACCGGGTCATTCTTGATCCATGGGGTGACGTCACATCCCAATGTTTCCTAGGCAGACTTTGTTTGTGGGGTGGTTTGCCAGTGCCTTCCCCAGTTATCTTCCCTTTACCCCCAGCAAGCTGGGTCCTCATTTTACCGACTTCAGAAGGATGGAAAGCTGAGTCAACCTCGAGCCAGCTACCCGAAACCGACTTCTGTCAGGATCGAACTCAAGTCGTGAGCAGAGCTTTCAACTGCAGTACTACAGCTTACCACTCTGTGCCACGGGGCTCCTAACTGTAAATTGTAAAAAGGCTGCTAATAAAATGCTTGTCTTGCCTTGACAGTTCACGCGGGGCCTACGAGAGACATTAAAGACTTTGCCGGTCTTCTGCTAGAAAAACCACTCTCTTCCACTGTATCAGTGGCGCCCCCCACAACACAACCAATAGCAGATACTGCCTGTTTGGTGTTTCCTAGCCAGCCTTACAAAATCTTACGCCGTATTCCACTGACATATTTTCTTGGGCTCGAGGAGCCAGCCCCAAAATTTAGGAACCAGGCTCAAATAAAATAAAATAAAATACTTTATTACGGTCAAAGACCAGCATAAAAAAAATCACAGAAGCAAATATAATAAATAAATTCAAAAATAAATATATAATTTAAAAAGGTAAAGGTCCCCTGTGCAAGCACCGGGTCATTCCTGATCCATAGGGTGACGTCACATCCCGACGTTTACTAGGCAGACTGTGCTTATGGGGTGGTTTGCCAGTGCCTTCCCTAGTCATCTTCCCTTTACCCCCAGCAAGCCGGGTCCTCATTTTCCAGACCTCGGAAGGATGGAAGGCTGAGTCAACCTCGAGCCGGCTACCTGAAACCGGCTTCTGTCGGGATCAAACTCAGGTCATGAGCAGAGCTTTTGACTGCAGTACTGCAGCTTACCACTCTGCGCCACGGGACTCCTATGATATATAATTAAGTTACATTAAATTATGGTTTTCAAATCTAAGATTTATCCAAAATCAAAATTAGCATTCATCCTTCTGTTGCTTTCACCATAGCATGTCTTATCCTTGTTGCTATGAAACAGAATTCTGCAGCAAGTTTCGTGACTTTCGGTACTTGACCTAAAAGGAGATATTTAACATAAAATTCCTCTGTGTGACCAGGTAACTTTCTTAGTAGTGGTTGGATCAGCTCTCTTCGGATATCACAATAAAACATGCAGTACAAGAGAACATGACCAGTTGGTTCGATCTCATCTGTGCTACATAGGCATATTTTCTGATCAACTGGTATCTTAGGATATCTGCTGTCTAATAAGGCTGAAGGGAGGGCGTTAAAGTGGGCTCTAGAATATCCAGCGATATCCAGCGATATTTGGGATACTCTAATAAGTTGCTTTGAATCTTAGGAACCAGGCTCATATTTCAGCCTTCAGGGTTATATATGGCCACATTTTCTAATGATTGCTACCACAAAAAACAGTAGACACCACAATGAAATTTCTAGGTGCCATGGTCACCTGGTGTCTGGGATTGGTCAAGCTCTGCAGTGCTCTAGTCTAAACAAACAACTTGGAAAGGTAAGTCACAGTTCAGTCATGGTGCCCAGTTTACTCAGTACCCAAAAAAAACACCTGCTCAATTATTTTGATTGCTTCTTCATAACCTACCCGCAGGTTTTTGATGGGTGCAAAATCCCACTTGATGTCTCGGCTGAGAGCCGTCACATTCACTCCTCTAGGAATGTAGATACTTTGGGTTTGAGCGCTGATGTCTGTCAGAGGCCTTTGGATGCCATCAAAAATGGCTCCCATGATGCCGGGCCCAAGCTCTACCGACAGGGGTTTGCCGGTGCGCAGGACAGGGTCTCCTACGGAAACGCCAGCTAAATCTGTTGAGGAAAAGCACACCTGGGAAGGCAGCGTCACATTAGCCAGAAAACTTTTAACTAACACACGAACACATGAAGCTGCCTTCTACTGCATCAGACCCTGGGTCCATCAAAGTCAATATTGTCTACTCAGACTGGCCAATAAAACACAGATGAATTGGGGTCCCATCCCCAAGGTATCTTATTATGTACATGCAAAAATTCCAAAATATTCCAATATATGGAAAGATCCAGAATACGGACCACTTCTGGTCCCAAGCAGTCCAGATAAGGGATACTCAACCTGTACCAGGCAGGAAGTTCCTTCTTTAGAAGAAGGCTACTCAAACTGAAAATGCCCATCTGTTAACTATGGAACGTGGCAGGATTATGAGGAAGAAACGGATGACTAAAGAAATTCCTGTCTGAAAAATACGGTTATGTTACCAATGAGATGAGGTTACCACAGAAACAGCTTCTTCTGCAATGACCTGGATCAGAACCTTTTCAAACCACAGTTTGTTCCCCACCAATCACCCTCCTACCCTTGGGAGTCCTGTGTTCAAAGTGCCCGCTGAGGCACATACGGCACAAAAGAAAGGATACAGGTTTCTTCGTACACCTGGATCGTCGCCATGTCCCCCTCCAGCCGGATAATCTCTCCCACGAGTTCACTGTGGCCAACGCGAACCAGCTCGTACATAGCGGCACCCGACATGTTGCAGGCAGTGACCACTGGGAAGAACAAAAAACGGAGACAAGTCGTCATTTCCCATGCGGTGGCGGGAAGAGACAATCCGGCAGCTTTGCATTCGTGACTTCTGCCAATCTAGTCTCGAAGGTTTGCTCTACGAAGCCAGAAATCTTATATGAAGTGAGACAAACAAGTCCACTGTGTAGGCGCAAAATCAACTTTGTATGAGAAAGGCTGAACAAAGACGCATTTACCAGGTCCGGAGACTCCATGGACGCGGCCGAATACGCTCTCTCGGTCTTCATCACGAATTTTTGGAAGCTTGGAGAAATCCATCTTAACTGCTCTTCTAGAGGAAGGGCGGAAGAGAAATAAAAGATTAGTTTTTTTTTTTTAAGGCTGAATCCTGCATTAGCAGCTTGTCAGTGACTTCAAGTCACAGTAATGCACTGACAATGATCACATCTGTAATTTGCTAGCAGATATATATATATATATATATATATATATATATATATATTATATATATATATATATAACAGGACTCCTTTTTGGAAGAGTGTGCTGTGCGTGTGTGTATGTGTCGTTCAATGGGAATGGAAGAAAGAGGTCACAATGTAGCCAGGGCCGGTGTCAGGCTTTTTTGCGCCCTAGGCAAGGCTAACTACTTGCACCCCCATTGCCTCTAGTGCCCCCCTAGGTAATCCCACCGCCCCCCAGGGGGTGGTACTGCCCACTTTGGGAACCACTGGGCTACAGGAACAGCAAGGAACATGGCAAAGATGGGCGTTCTTTCCACTGAGTAGCTAGGAGCCAACCAAGTCCACGTGATCCACTTTGAACACTCTAAAGCACTGCACAAAAACCAGACTCAGTTCAGAATTTACATTTCTAAAAAATCAGAATTAACGCTCATATATGCTGGTTAAAGATGTAAATGGTGCAATTGAGGGGTCAGCTGTAAAACTTCAGAGGGGAAGACGGGAGAGGCATCGCACAAACACACAAGGAGATGTCCCCAAAGCAACGGATTCAATTTCTGACCTTTCCAGCTTGTTATTCCTTGCCGCGACAAGCTATCACTTAAACCAGCCTGCGATAATGAAAGTGAAATGCACTTATAGAAAGCACGTCCCATCCATCTGCAGACATTTCTAATCCAGGCACAGCAGATGTGAGAATGAGAACACTGACTTCTGCTTTCGAGATTTGTCGACGTGTAATTCTGATGCTCAACTCTACCATGGCTGCGTCTGTCGCCCCCATGCAGTTTCAGGCATTGTAACTATCCATTTTACAGGTCAGCGCCTAGCATGCCAAATTATGTCCTTTTTTTTGCCGGATTTTCCTCTCCTCGGCCTGAAAGCAAAAACCTTGCCTCTATTGCAGGCGAGAGACCGGGAAGGCCAACAGCTTTTCATCTGCCATTTCAAAAAGTGGAAAAATGTTATACTGGTACCCCCCCCCCCCAAAAAAAATCTGATTTCTGAATAAAGAGCTTAAATGCCTCTCAGTCAAGCCGCCTTTTGGGAAACCACCATCCTCGAAGCAGTATTCTGGTGAAATGTCAAACATGTTTTCTTACCTTGTTAGGAGAAGAGACACAAATATGTATATATCCAAAACACTATATTAAACAGCGCCGAAAACCTTCGCACACCCTCCAGTGCAAAAGAGGAAGGAATTCCGGACTCCCAGAGAGCGGAGCGTCACCTGATCTCATGACTCATCAATCTCTCCCCGACAGCACTGCCGCAAAAGCAAACCAGCCACTCAAGGCCCAAGCAAACCCCCAGCCTGCCCGCCTTCCCCTTAGGAATGTCGACACGCTCCGCTGAACTGAATGACAGTCAAGGGTGGCTCGAACAGCCCCCATCAGAAGCACCTTGGAAAGAGCATCGGTCGCCACAGACAGCAGCCACAGAAAAAGGGACCGGCAGATCAAATCTGCACTTAGAGCCTGCGTTCTTTGCAGGCGCTTGCAAAGGCAGCTGCACCCACGTGCAATCTGCTCTCACCTGGTTCTAAACACCGGCTTGGAGCCAGGGGAGCATTTCTACAGGCGCAGTGATTTCCACCAGCGGTGCTTAACTTTCTGAGAGTTATCAAAGCCTGAAATATCCACCCCCGCCCCAAAAGTTGTTCCTGGGGGACTGGGGACCCCCAGGAACAGGAATTCAGAGGTCATTTTGAGCTGCTGCGGGATGAGAATGCATTTATTTAACGCATAAATTGTAGAATTCCCAGCCCCAGGATGCGGCGATAGCTGCCAACTTAGAAGGCTTTAAGAGGGGAGTGGACATGTTCGTGGAGGAGAGGGGTATTCATGGCTACTAGTAAAAATGGAGAGTAGTCATGATGCATACCTATTCTCTCCAGGATCAGAGGAGCATGCCTATTCTATTAGGTGCTGTGGAACACCGGCAGGATAATGCTGCTGCAGTCATCTTGCTTGTGGGCTTCCTAGAGGCACCTGGTTGGCCACTGGGTGAACAGACTGCTGGACTTGATGGGCCTTGGTCTGATCCAGCATGGCCTTTCTTATGTTCTTATGGGAAAGGTGGGGAAATGGGCCATGGGAAGGAATCCTTGCACCCCGAGAAAAACTGGCTTTAACAGCAGCAATTACTGACTTTTAACACTGGCTTTTGCACAAAAAGCCAGTAAGATACAGTGTTGGGTTAACCAACAGGAGGCCCAGATGTGGCTCCCAGCAGAGCCCTGAAATTCTAATCCAGGCATTTGCCCACAATTTCACTCCACACAGAAAAATGTGTTCTTGTGCTGTGAGATATGCCATGCAAGAACGCCCAAGCCTGCCTTACACCAAAGACAGCCAGCGTGGTGTAGTAGTTAAGAGAAGTGGTTTGGAGCGGTGGAGTTTGATCTGGAGAACCGGGTTTGATTCCCCACTCCGCCACGTGAAGCCAGCTGGGTGACCTTGGCTAGTCACAGCTCTCTCAGCCCCACCTTCCTCACAGGGTGTCTGTTGTGGGGAGGGGAAGGTGATTGTAAACAGGTTTGAGTCTTCCTTCAGTGGTAGAGAAAGTGGCATATAAAAAGCAACTCTTCTTCTTCAAAGGAGGCCCACCAGGCCTGGCACCGTCCCCTCTGACCAGCACTGGCTTTTCATGGTCTCAGTGGCCTTTCCCAACCCCAAGCAGCTATCCAAGACCCTTTAAACTGGAGAGACAAGGGACTGAACCCACATCCTCTTGCATACAAAGCATACATTCTGCCACTGAGCTACTTTGGCCTTCTTTTGCTTGATCTGTGTGTAACTCCCTTCACAACTATAAAGCCCTCTCTGCTGGAATACATGAAACTTGGCTACTCACCAGGACGAGGAAGTAACTGGCTTGGATCCAACTGAATGTTAGAATCATAGAGCTGGAAGGGATCCCAAGGTCATCTAGTCCAGCCCCCTGCACAATGCAGGGAATTCACAACTACCTCCCCACCCACACCCCCAGTGACCCCTACTCCATGCCCAGAAGATGGCCAAAATGCCCTCCCTCTCATCATCTGCTAAAGGTCATAGAATCAGCATTGCTGACAGATAGCCATCTAACCTCTTCTTTAAAATCTCCAGGGAAGGAGAGCTCACCACCTCCTGAGGAAGCCTCTTCCACTGAGGAACCGCTCTAACTGTTAGAAAATTCTTCCTAATGTTCCCGTGGGTGGAACAATTTCTGCCCGTGGGGCACCACCAATTTCGCCACTTCTCACAGTGCAAAATGCCTCCCAAAAGCTGCTCCTGGGGCACAGGACACCCTCAGGAACAGTACTCCAGGGGCGTCTCGGGCCGTAGTGAGAAGGCAGAGGTGAGGAACTCATGCTCTGCAGGCAGATATCTGCCCCAGAAAAACTCTGTTGGATCCAGGCCACTGGGCAGTAAAACAAAACAATTTCTAGGACCACTCTTAACATTACTGTACTGACAAAAATCTGAAAACTAGCCTAAAGGAGGATCACTGTTTAAAAAAAAAAAAAAAGCATTATTGCCAAATCAAAAAAAAAAAAAAAGCAGCATTATTGCCAAATCACAAAAATGACCTAGTTTTCCACCCCTTCTTGCTTCACATCTCAATCGGACAATGGCCACAGTCTTTCACTGTGTGCCTCCCAGCTCCAGAAAAGAAGGCAGCTCCAATCTACCACATGTCTTAAACCATATTCTTCCCTTGTTGATTATAAGGTACAAACAGGTTGCCGTGAACTGGTGGCATCCCTAAATCTCCTGCCTCACCCAGGGCCACCAGGATTGCGCCCGTTTTATCAAGACACCATCTTCCTGCTGACTCTTGGGTGGTCCCATTTCTTTTGGGTGACGCCGACCCAGAAATAACCAAATGTGTCATGAAATGTGTGTGTGTTAAGTGCCGTCAAGTCGCTTCCGACTCATGGCGACCCTATGAATCAAAGTCCTCCAAAATGTCCTATCTTTGTCAGCCTTGCTCAGGTCTTGCAAATTGAGGGCTGTGGCTTCCTTTATTGAGTCTTGTTGGGTCTTCCTCTTTTCCTGCTGCCCTCAACTTTTCCTAGCATGGCTGTCTTTTCCAGTGACTCTTGTTGTCTCATAATGTGACCAAAATAAAATAGCTTCAGATTAGTTATTTTAGAAATATCTGGTAATAATACTTTCCTTAAAGGCACGACAAAGCTGAAATATTGTTAACTAGTAATCTTATTGTTCTAATTATTGTTATGCCTGTAAAGAAACTCATTGATTGGTAATTGTTATTTTAATTTTAAAGTGTTTCAAGCATTTTAAGAATTTAAAGTTAACTGCTGCTGTACCTATAATGTTAAAATTATTTTATCTTACGCCCAATGGCTGCAGCTGTACAGTTGCGTAAAGTGAAATTTGCACCTCCTCTGGGGTGAACTCTAAACTAACAGCTTGTATCGCGACTTCCATTTCGTCAAGTGTTCCTAAGGCACAGACATGAACACGCATGAAGCTGCCTTATATTGAATCAGACCGTTGGTCCATCAACACCACATTTCAAAGGTCAATAATTGCTTCCATTTAATTCTGATGTATCAGTAAAGCGGTTTACAGTTTTCCTGTTGCAGATCAGAAAACTACATCTAGAATATAAAGAATTCCGCCTGTAAAATTATCTTTATGCCCACTACCACACACTACTTGAGTGACTGACCATGCTTGCTGAAACTAGACCAAAATGTTTTGAATCACCTCTAAAAAGATTTGTGGGACACAGCATTAGGAAGAACCAGTTGTCTCGCACGAGAACACAACTAATCTTTCTACCCTGACTCATGCTTTCCCCAACCTAAAGGGAGACGTTCCAGTTAGAATGATAAATGGTGAAACATGGCAGAGAATCATGTGCGCAAGTTATTATGTGATTGTTCCATTGTGCCATACCACAAGAGCTGTCCTTTGCCTCAAGGAGAAGATATATTTTTCCAAGCCAAGTTAAACTTAATCCAGGAGTTCAAGGAAAATATCTATTTTGGTTGTTCCTCTCCTGAAGCTGCTCCGTGTAGAAACGAATTAAGAAAACAGGGAAATACGGAGATGCTGAAGCAGCCACTTGTATACATGGAATTACAATATAAGCTGTGGAACCAGGAGCATTTAAAATATCAATCATAACATTGTACAGTATTGCCTGTTCTTTTGGAAAGCAATTTTGAAACACCCATACAAAGAAAAATTTGGCACACTACCTTTAAGTAAGGTAAAGGTCCCCTGTGCAAGCACCGGGTCATTCCTGACCCATGGGGTGACGTCACATCCCGACGTTTTCTAGGCAGACTTTATTTACGGAGTGGTTTGCCAGTGCCTTCCCCCGTCAACTTCTCTTTACCCCCAGCAAGCTGGGTCCTCATTTTACCAACCTCGGAAGGATGGAAGGCTGAGTCAACCTTGAGCCAGCTACCTGAAACCGACTTCCGTTGGGATCGAACTCAGCTCGTGAGCAGAGTTGGACTGCAGTACTGTAGCTTACCACTCTGTGCCATGGGGCTCTATATGAGACTATTTTCTGAGTAAGAGATTAATTTCAGGTATCACCCCAAGCAGGGGTTGCATTGACTGCAGATTTTAGACCCAAACCTGCTGTTTGTACTGTCTGATTTACAACAGCTGCTAACGCTTTTGCAGCTTCATTTCTATTTAATCAAGCATGCGTTGATCAAATGAATTTTAAAATTTAAAAAACCACGTTCTTAATCTGGCTGCCTCTTCCCCATAGATGTGCTTAGCATTTTAAAAACTGTGGGAGATCTTATTCACAGATCTCCCAAATTGTCTGTAGATTTGTCTGCCCATAAATCGTTATCTGCTCCCGGTACTAACAAGATTAGTCCCGCGGGCTCAGTACTTTATCTATTTAAAAAAGTGCCAGTACTCATAGATAAGGCTGCACCAATTTCCATTAATCCCCCCCAAAGGTGCTAGTATTCAGTACCAGTGAGTACCATCATAAAAGAAGACCTGTTTAGGCTAGGATTTTAGTGGAAATTTACACTGATTTTTGCTAATTATGGTAAAAATTAAATTTAGTTTAGCTTTTGGAGATTTGTATTCATATTTATAAGAACATAAGAAAAGCCAGGCTGGATCAGACCAAGGCCCAATCAAGTCCAGCAGTCTGTTCACACAGCGGCCAACCAGGTGCCTCTACGAAGTGCACAAACAAGACGACTGCAGCAGCACCATCCTGCCTGTTTTCCACAGCACCTAACAGACATGCTCCTCTGATCCTAGAGAGAATAGTTATGCATCATGACTAGTATTCATTTTGACTAATAGCCAGGGTATAGTTAATAATGAGTAACAGTTGTTTCCTGGCCTGTTCCATATAGATAATAAATGGTACCAATTTAAAAAAGGGAACTTATATTTTTGTTACCAATTTTCCTAAATACAGTGCTCTAAAGGTGGCATTTAGCGCTGATTATCTTTCCTTTCTTCACAACTTATTATAGCAACAAAAATAACATATAAAGTTCTGCAGAATTATACTACCTTGTATTCCAGTATTATATAAACAGAACCCAATAAATCTATTCAACTGAGGTTTCTCTATTAATTATGGGCCAATTTGGCCATAAAATTGGCAGCCCAGATTTTTTTATACCAGTCTGTTATTGACAACTTCATTTTGGCCATCTACACAGCTGCCACAAATGTCTTTGTGATTGTCAGTAACCAAGGTTGATACTAATTTTAAAAAGAGAACTTCAGATTATTATTTTTAATAAAATGTATATGGCATCTCTCCAGAGACTTGCCCAAGGCAAGTTAAAGCAGCTTCAAGAAGTGCTTATTTGGATAAGACTGATGTTGACGTTTGAAACCCAGAGAACCCAAGGCAGGAACCACAGTCCATCTGGGAGACTCCAAAACTGGCCAAGCATAGGCAGACAGATGTTTGGCACATAGTTCCTGTTACACAGGCAGCAACCCCCAGCTCTCTCCTTTTCTCACCCCATCTACCCTCAGATAATGAACTGGATATTTATTCTTCAAAACTCTTTGAATGCTCTAGACTAGTTTAAGTTCCTTAGTCATCTGAGTCCAGTAGATGTGTAGGTAATTAGAAATTCTGTCCTCCCTGGATTCATAGACAACCATAACATGCTTAATTTAAGCTTCATTAGCACGGAAACCGCTAAGCATCTGAAAAATGTGCTTCACCCAAGTTCCACTTCTTGTCACCTGTATGACTTATTCTTGCAACGCAATGGCTGCCTTCCATCCATGAGGGTAAGTGGTAAGCCTTTCCCCAAGCTTTTTCCTCTTTTAGAGGCAAGAAACTTTCCTTCAGATTCTGCCTCTGAAGGATATACATGGGCTAGTTAGGATCACTCCCGGACAGAGTTGACCTAGGCTGAGACTGCAGGATTAATACCATTGTGGAATCATTTACAAGCCTCAAAATCAAGTTTCAAAGGCTTCCACCTGAACGATGCACAGATCAATGGCATCAGCCTTTCCTTTATTGCTAAGTTTTCTGCCTTTTTTGTTTAAGAAACTACAACTCCTAAACACTGTCCAGTTTGCACTTGTGTACTTCATGCAGCAGATTACACAAATCATGTGGCCGCACATGTTCCTGGAAAAGGTCTATTACCCAGATTAGCCCAGGCAAACCCATTATTTCCTCATCTACACAAAGCACATGACTCAGACTTTCACAGTAACAAGTTTCAGGACTATGGAGTCAGGGTTTTCTTATACCCTTCACAGAACTTGGAAGTAGAAAAGAGCAAAAGTCCAGTAGCACCTTAAAGACTAACAAAATTTCTGGGAGGGTATGAGAATTTGGAAGTGATTAAGAACTAGCCATGGCTAGCCATAAACTGTTCAACAGACTTGGACTGAGTTTCACCTCCATTAAAACACACCTGAAGTTTAAAAGGCAACGCTGGGTGCAGAGGGGAATACCTTCTTGCAGCTCATCTGCTAGAGGTGTCTACTGAGTAGCACCCCCAAACTCTTATAAGGAAGTACGTTTATGCCCCTGTTCTGATGGGAGTATAGAGACCCTCGAACATGTCATGTTTGACTGTAAAATTTATAGTAAGATACAAGAAGCCATTTCCTCTGTAATAGCTGGTTTCCCAGGGAGATCTAGAGCAATCCGGCTCTCAGATAAGGACATGGAGCTAACTTTTAAAGTGGCCAAATTTGGATGGCAAGCTATGAGGACTAGGCGTGCATGGGTTGAACTCAATGGTTGAGCAATTTTAGACTTATATTTATTCTGATTCCAATTATGCATCATATTTTAAAATCATGCTCTCGACGGCTTTTTATGAGTGACAAGTATTTATTGGGGTACATACTTGCTATCCTTTTTATGTATGTATATGTATATTTAGGTATATCTTTTATTTGCTGGTCTTGGACTGTATTAAACTTTTATTATTATTATAAGGAAGTAAAGCCATAAAATAAATCAGTAACCAGTCTGATAGGACATGCAAAGTTCTTGACTCCAAATACAGCTAAGCAACCCCTGCACCTAGCCAGCCCTAGGGAGCACCCAGTCTCTAGTTCTACTAGCCCCCCGCCAGTACTCTACAACAATCCCAAGAGAAGTGATTCTATGTAGAAGCTGTAGAAAAGAGCAAGAGTCCAGTAGCACCTTAAAGGCTAACAAAATTTCTGGCAGGGTATGAGCTTTCTGAAGATGTGAGCTGTGTCACGAAAGCTCATACCCTGTCAGAAATTTGCTACTGGACTCTACTGCTACTGACAGACTTACACAGCTACCCATCGTGATCTATGTAGAAGCCGAAAGCAATTCCTTCTGACCACAATGGGCTTAGAAGTGAAGAAGAAGAGTTGTTCTTTTATACGCTGACTTTCTCTACCACTTAAGTGAGAATCAAACCGGCTTACAATCACCTTCCCTTCCCCACAACAGACACCCTGTGAGGTAGGTGGGGCTGAGAGAGCTCCAAGAGAGCTGTGAGTAGCCCAAAGTCACCCAGCTGGCTTCATGTGTTGGGAGTGGAGAAACCAACCTGGTTCACCAGATGAGCCTCTGCTGCTCACATGGAGGAGCGGGGAATCAAACCTGGTTCTCCAGATTAAGAGTCCACTGCTCCAAACCACCGCCCTTAACCACTTAACCACGCTGGCTCTGAGCAAGAAGTGAAAGAAGGCAACCTGCCTCTGTACAGGCTAATTCTCTACTCATTCCATTAGCTAAGCCACTAACACACTACTGGTGAGAAAGCAAAAAAAAAAACCTACAAGCACTTCTCGGGGCTTCATCATTTCCTTCCCCATTCTCTTCAGCTGCAATCAGCTGTTCCATAGCAGAGTCCATACCAGGGCCGGATTTAGGTTTGATGAGGCCCTAATCTATTGAAGGCAATGGGGCCCTTTATATGTCCAGCTGTCCTTTGTCAACAACAAATTGTCGCAGTTTTTTGTGTTGAATAGATGCTGTATGGTAATTTAAGGACCTAATAGGTATCTAAAGCCATTTGCTGCATGTAGGTTTTATTTTATTTGTTTTTTATCTTATATTTTGGAAATGTACATCTAGTGTTTTTTTTCCTTTAAATTTTTTTGGGGCCCCCAAGAGATTGGGGCCCTAAACTATAGCTTGTTTAGCTTATACGTCAATCCGGCACTGGTCCCTATGAAGGGGTTCGCGATTCGCCCTCCCGGTTCAAATCCCCCTCACTCCTTAAAAATAAAAAAACAAAAAACTCACAGGGTGACCTTGAGATGATGCTTTCAGCCTGACCCCTACCTTAACGGTGTAGCGGTAAACAGGGGTTTGTGGGGGAAATAGAGACCCGAACCGTTATTTCAAGAAAACAGTTTATTCTGGTAGCTGCGACCCAGAGGCCCTAAAGGGAAGAAATCTCTGAGTCCCGATCATACTGAGGAAGGGATATTTATCCAAATTCAAGATATGACAGCCATCAACATTCAGGGCGTATCTGATTGTAATACAGACAGAGAGGCGGCAGTATAGTAACAGTTTCACCCAGTTCTTGTTAGGGTTCACTGTAACCCTCCGTGACTCTTGCCCCCATGACTAGCACACAGACCCACAGAGATACCCTGCCCAGCAACAAGCTATCCCCTTGCTGTCCTAATACATTTCAATACATTTACAGAAAGGAAAAGCGATTATTACAAATTGCAAAATCAGTGGATCTTCCATTGTCAAGGGAAGTCTACCTTGCTGCCTCAACGGCGACTGCGAGTCGGAAAATGCCAAGAGGAGAAGGAAGCTACGCAAACAACCCGAGCTCCTTGCAAGTAAAAATATAAAAATAAAGGGGTGGAGGGAGGGGGGAAATGCTGCAGAGTCAGACGCCAGCGCTGCAATCGCCCCTCCTTTGGGGAGGGGCTGCCTTTCATTTAGTGGGCTAATGGGGTGTGTGTGTGTGTGTGGGGGGGGTGATCCTGAGCGACCTCTGCAGAGACGAGACGGAGAGGTACTAACAGGGGCCTGCACGGAAGGAGGAAGCCAGGGAAGGGTCTTGGAGACCCCCCCTAGAGGTCAACCTCATCTTTTCCTCCTCCTCCTCCTCCCCCCTCCATAAAGGGGAGCCCCCTCACTCACCCCCTCCCCCGGCCCCAGCCCCTCACCTGGACCGGGAAACCGAAGAGACCCCTCCGCAAGACGGCCGGCGAGCTCAGCTGATCGCCCCAACACGGCCGGCGACTGAGCATGCGCGCAGACTGCAGGGTCTCCCTGCGGAACAAGTGCGCGCGCGCAGACGGCAACCCCCCCATGGAATAAGCGCGCACGCGCCACCGGAAGTGACAGACCCTCGCATCCGGTTGCTTTCCCCCCCCCCCAGGCATTTCCACAGAGCTTTTTTTTTAAAAAAAAATTGTAAGGAACCGTCGCGACTGAGGCGGCACCATTTTGTAGATATCTCAAGTTCTTCTGTGAAGTTATTCAATCGCTATACATCGTTGAGGTATCCACGTACACCCCTTTATACGTGTGTGCGCGCGCGTTTCAGAACGTCTCATTATACATTAGACTCCTGAAAAAACCCAGACTTCTCGGTCAGGCCCGTGACGTTTCGCAACGTTCCATCCTCCCGCCCAATGAGGCGCCGGCTGTGGGTCACGCGGCGCGTTTCCGCAGTGGGCGTGGCGAAAAGGGACACAGGGGCGAGGCGTCTGAGGGAAAGAGCCGCCGCTGAGGGGGCGGGGAGGAGGGAGGAGGAAGGCGGGCGTCTTGCGTCAGGACGTCGCCGAGCGTGCGTCGGGTGAAAGGTTGGGCGCCAGGAGTGGGGCGGGGCCTACGCACGCACGCACGCTGGCGCGGTCGGTCGGAGCGGCCTGAGGCCCATGTGGAGCGGGAGCTGCCGTCGCAGTTGAACCGCCGCCGGATCCGGATCTCGGGGGCCCCGGGCAGCCATGAAGGGGTGAGTGCGGGACCGGCGACCCCAGCCCGATGCTCCCCCTCCCCGCCTCCTGGCCTCCTCCCCGGCCCAGGCGCCCCAGTCTCGGCGGTGACCGGGCGGCCCCGCTTCCCCTCAGGGCCTCTCCGTGCGGCGGCGGCGGCGGGTCTTTGTTTCCCGGGGACGCTGCTTGGGCCTCCCCTCGGCGGGGGCTTCTCCCTTCCACCCAGCCCTGTGTGTCGGACGTGTGTGTGGCTGGGGTAGGGCGGGGGTGGCGCTTAAGGAAACCGCGGAAGACTCGAAACCGTCTCCGCCGGGAGAGAATCCCGAGGGTGACGCGTGTGCGCGCGCGCTCACACGTGCCTTCCTTAATCTCCGTGGTGGTGGTGGTGGTGGGGATCTTTTACCTTTCTCCTAAATGTTGCGCCCAGGCAGAAGAGATCCCTTCCCCAGGCTTAATAAGGCGCGCGCTTCTGAATGCGCTCCCTGAGCACGTGCGCTCCTTATTCCGTGGTAAGGCAAAAGGAGAGTTGGTTTTTATATGCCGACTTTTCCCTATCACTTAAGAAGAAGAAGAGTCGGTTTTTATATGCCAACTTTTCTCTACCTCTTAAGAAGAAGAGTTGGTTTTTATATGCCGACTTTTCCCTATCACTTAAGAAGAAGAAGAGTCGGTTTTTATATGCCGACTTTTCTATACCTCTTAAGAAGAAGAAGAGTCGGTTTTTATATGCCGACTTTTCCCTATCACTTAAGAAGAAGAAGAGTCGGTTTTTATATGCCGACTTTTCCCTATCACTTAAGAAGAAGAAGAGTCGGTTTTTATATGCCGACTTTTCCCTATCACTTAAGAAGAAGAGTCGGTTTTTATATGCCGACTTTTCCCTATCACTTAAGAAGAAGAAGAGTCGGTTTTTATATGCCGACTTTTCTCTACCTCTTAAGAAGAAGAAGAGTTGGTTTTTATATGCCGACTTTTCTCTACCTCTTATGAAGAAGAAGAGTTGGTTTTATGTGCCGACTTTTCTATACCTCTTAAGAAGAAGAAGAATTGGTTTTTATATGCCGACTTTTCTCTACCTCTTAAGAAGAAGAAGAGTCGGTTTTTATATGCCGACTTTTCTCTACCTCTTAAGAAGAGTCGGTTTTTATATGCCGACTTTTCTCTACCTCTTAAGAAGAGTCGGTTTTTATATGCCGACTTTTCTCTACCTCTTAAGAAGGAGAGTCGGTTTTTATATGCCGACTTTTCTCTACCTCTTAAGAAGAAGGGTTGGTTTTTATATGCCGACTTTTCTCTACCTCTTAAGAAGAAGGAGAGTTGGTTTTTATATGCCGACTTTTCTATACCTCTTAAGAAGAAGAAGAGTCGGTTTTTATATGCCAACTTTTCTCTACCTCTTAAGAAGAAGGGTTGGTTTTTATATGCCGACTTTTCTCTACCTCTTAAGAAGAAGGGTTGGTTTTTATATGCCGACTTTTCTCTACCTCTTAAGAAGAAGGAGAGTTGGTTTTTATATGCCGACTTTTCTATACCTCTTAAGAAGAAGAAGAGTCGGTTTTTATATGCCAACTTTTCTCTACCTCTTAAGAAGAAGGGTTGGTTTTTATATGCCGACTTTTCTCTACCTCTTAAGAAGAAGGAGAGTTGGTTTTTATATGCCGACTTTTCTATACCTCTTAAGAAGAAGAAGAGTCGGTTTTTATATGCCAACTTTTCTCTACCTCTTAAGAAGAGTTGGTTTTTATATGCCGACTTTTCTCTACCTCTTAAGAAGGAGAGTCGGTTTTTATATGCCGACTTTTCTCTACCTCTTAAGAAGGAGAGTTGGTTTTTATATGCCGACTTTTCTCTACCTCTTAAGAAGAAGGGTTGGTTTTTATATGCCGACTTTTCTCTACCTCTTAAGAAGAAGGAGAGTTGGTTTTTATATGCCGACTTTTCTATACCTCTTAAGAAGAAGAAGAGTCGGTTTTTATATGCCAACTTTTCTCTACCTCTTAAGAAGAGTTGGTTTTTATATGCCGACTTTTCTCTACCTCTTAAGAAGGAGAGTCGGTTTTTATATGCCGACTTTTCTCTACCTCTTAAGAAGGAGAGTTGGTTTTATATGCCGACTTCTCTACCTCTTAAGAAGAGTTGGTTTTTATATGCCGATTTTACCTCTTAAAAAGAAAAAGTTGGTTTTTATATGCCGACTTTTCTCTACCACTTAAGGCAGAATCAAACCGGCTTACAATCACCTTCCCCTCCCCACAACAGGCACCCTGTGATGCAGGTGGGGCTGAGAGAGCTGTGACTAGCGCAAGGTCACCCAGTTGTAGGCAGGGGGGAGGCAGCAAGAATCACCACACTTAGTTTCGGTGTTGGTCTTCAAGTCGGAAGCCCCACTCGGGTGTTTTTCCCCAGCCCAGTTGAGAATGAAGGGACAGCAGGAGCAAAGCCGGGTGTCTGTTTAAGGGACTGCTTCAGCGGGAGAAACTCCCCCCCCCACTCAAAAAAAACCCCCTGTACGACAAGTGGTTAAAACTTTGTTTGCTTAATGCAAAGGATTCAGTTTTAGGAGCTCCGCTAGTCTTTGCATCTGGTTGTTCTAGGGCAGAGTTTCCCAAACTTTTTGAGTCGTGGAGCACTTTTCAGGAGAGAAATTCCTGACAGAGCACTACTTTCACCTAGCACCTATATATTAAACCGAATGACTGTAGTATTTTTCTTCCCAATCTCTTCAGGGAGCACTAGGAGATATTTAGCAGAGCACCAAGTGCTCTGTGGAGCATAGTTTGGGAACCGCTGCATTAGAGATTTACCACAGTTGTCAAGCCTTTGTTAGAGCACTAATTTTCACCTAGCACCTATATGCTAAACCGAATGACAGTGGTGTTTTTCTTTCCGATTTCTTCACGGAGCGCTAGGAGATGTTTCGCGGAGCGCCAAGTGCTCCATGGAGCAAACCAAACCGCTGCTCTACAGTGAGAAGGTGGAAAACAACCATGTAGAGTTAGGAAGGGGGCCAAGCAGTTCCCCCTGTCACCAGCTGGGCGTAACAATCTGTGCTCGGTGTGGTAAAGTTGCACAGTTGTGAGCCCAAAACCGGGTTCCCTCTTTTGAGGGCAAGATATCTACTGGGCCGAGGCTGCGTGTTCTCCTAAGCATAACAGGGAAAACAATGTAAGTCACCCCATCTTTCCTCTAAGGAGCTCCGGGTTGTGTGTATGGTTCTCTCTTCCCTGTTTTATCCTCACAACAGTCCTCTAAGGTAGGGCAGGCTGAGAGAAATGGCTGACCGAGGTCACCCATTGAGCTTCGTGGCTGAGTTGGGGAATAAAACCTGGGTCTGATCCAGCACGCTCTGTACCACTCTGTACCTGTTGCTTCTCATCGAGGAAAGAAGGGATTCTTCATAGAGGCAAATTGAGTAAGTAGAGTAGCTCATGTACGTTTTGGTGTCTTAAGCCAGTACTTCAAAAAGAAACAGCCACACTTCATCCTAAAGTATTAAGGTGATAGGAACCGAGTACATTCTAGTAAAATTGTGAGGCCTGCTTCTGTGTTGACTCAGGGTTGTCATTGTATCATCAGAAATTAGCATGGGTGGCATGGAAAATTCGGTATCGGGGACATAAACAAAGCATGCATCATGAGGACGTAGGTATTGTGATTGGGTGTGTCGTTAGCGCCAAGTATGAAGCGTGCCTTTCTATTGGATCAGTTTCAGTTGAAAGAAATGCGAGTGTAGAAATTGCACAAAACTGTTACTTGAGTAAACATGAACAGGGTTTGGCAATAAGCCCCTCTGAGTTCAGTGAGACTCCTTCAGAAACTGGTATAATAGACAGCTACCAGGTATTGGCTAGGTCGGGGTGAACCTCGATCATCAGAAGGAACTCAATTGTGATGAGGAATTTTTTTTCCTTCAACCGTGTTTCTGCCAAAAAATCATAGTGCAGCATTTCAAAATGCTGCCATTTCTGTTTCTCTTGTGAACTCTACAAATTACTTCTGGGTTTTGTTTGCATAATCTGGGAGAGATGTAGTGGCAGAAAATGGTTTGGTGTGTAATTCAGAGCACCGGGCAAAGCCCCAAATGAAGAGGCAGACCTCTTGCTGTTCTGTGCGTGTGAGGTCCCAGATTCATTCCTTGGTGCCTTCAAGGTGGTGCGAGCCTTGTTAGACCTTTGCTTCGATGATATGCAACTCTCCCGTCACTAATTCAGTTTTCAAATGTGATGCTAGGGTTGGAAGGGAGTGAAATAACTGCTAATCAAAACTTAGTAATCCCCAGATATTATATTAGGTTCCCCCCCTCCCGAGCTCAGACATCGATACATTGTGAATTTGGTAAATGATTTTCACTGATCTGCATTTCTCATCTTAATGCTATATTGGATTTGTGCTGAAGCTTTGCCATAAATGCTAACGTGGTTCAGGAAAGCGGAGTTGGGAGAGAACCTGCAGTCCTCGGATAGGTTGTAGGGGGATGGGTGGTACTGTTTTTAACTTTTCCACCTCAGCACAGCTGCTTCCTTGCTTAGGCCACAGATAAGGAGGTGGTGTGGGGAACTGCTTCCCTCCCTTCCTGAGATGTTTAAATTCTTACCAAGCTGGCCCTATCTTCAAACATCTGACTTTAGTTTGGGAAAAAGTCTGCCACTGCAGGTGGCGATCAAGGGACCTAGTTGGGGAGGGGATGTCCCTGGGACAGACCTCTTTAAAGTAGGCAAGGCAGGCCTGGTATTGAAAATAAATTCCGGAGCTGAGTCTGTACCAAGTCTTACCCATGGGGAGAATGAAGCCTTAGACTGTTCGCTTGTCCCCAATGTTGTGGGGTGAAAAAGGTACTTGAAGCTGCTGGGGGGAGTGCTGGAGGGAAATCGGGGTTGGTTTTGTGGAAGAGGATTGTGCATCGTGTTGACGAAGGAAGCTTGACAGTGTTTAATTGCTAAATATAGCTTGTCTCAGAACTGGGATAATTGTGTCGCACATCCTGAGTGCCTGCATCCTTAATGGTAAGGGTGGCTAAGGTGTAATAAACTAAACGTACTCTCTAGATGCCCAGAGGCACTTTTCAACTTGTTCCAGGAAAAGGAACACCTGGTGTTTGCCTTTGGTTGTGCCTAGCATAAATGGAGTCCTGGGCAGGGTGTGGTTTTTCTGTTGCTTGTTCTGAGCGTAAATGGCACACGGGACATGTATGCCCACGAGCCCCCTTGCTTGCAAAGAAAAAGTGAAAGGAAGGGGGCTCACAAGGGAAACCTTGGAGGCGGTGGGGTATGGAGCCCAGAGAAGGAAGACCAGACATGGGGCGAATGCAGCTGAAATTTACGTACTGATTGCAATTTATCAGCCAAGATTCTGAAGAATTTGAGGGAGTCAATCCTGAGAGCTAGCATGGTGTTGTGGTTAACAGCAGTTATTTGAGCGGTGGAGTCTAATCTGGAGAACCGGGTTTGATTCCCCACTCCTCCACATGAAGCCAGCTGGGTAACCTTGGGCTAGTCACAGCTCTCTCAGCCTCACCTACCTCGCAGGGTGTCTGTTGTGGGGAGGGGAAGGTGATTGTAAGCTGGTTTGATTCTTCCTCAAGTGGTAGAGAAAGTTGGCATATAAAAACAACTCTTCTTTTTTAAAATCTATGTTTCCAGTATGAAAGACTGTGCAAATTAAGGCAATGGGTGAGTGAGGGAGAAGTGCTGAAGTCTCTAGTTTGTACCAAAGGGTTGACGGTATCAACTTGTTGAATGACATGAGGTGACTGTGTGGGGGGAGCTTCAGGCTTGCTTGCAGAAGGTCCTAGGTTCAGCCTCCGGCATCTCCAGTTTGAAAGGGGTAAATAGCAGGTGATGTGAAAGACTTCTACCTGAGAGCCAGGGAGAGCCGCTGCCAGTCTGGGTGAACAAGGCCGACTGTAATAGACCAGTGGTCAGACTCAGTAAAAAGAGAAGTTGGTTTTTATATGGTGACTTTCTCTACCTCTTAAGGAAGAATAAAACTGGCTTACAATCACTTTCCTCTCCCCACAACAGACCACCCTGTGAGGTAGGTGGGGCTGAGAGAGCTCTAAGAGAGCTGTGACTAGCCCAAGGTCACCCAGCTGGCTTCCTGTGTAGGAGAGGGGAAACCAACCCGGTCCAGATTAGAGTCCACCAAACCATCTCTCTTAACCACTACACCACACTAGCTCTCTTCATGTGTTTGAAGACCAAGCCTGGTTAATGGGATTTGAGATTCTAATAGTGGGAGTCATTCAGGGATGATCTGTGTGGGCGGAAGGTGGTAGTCATGAGGGTTGGGTTGACCCTTACAACTCCGCTTACCTTTTCTGTCACCTTGTTTTTCCTGTGTGTTTCAAGTTGTACTCTGCAGCCATATGTCCTGGGAACTAATCTTTAAGAAGGAAACATGAGATTCCCAGAGTGGAATGTCATGTTCCTGAGGCTTGATTCCCCAGGGCTTTTGGCTGCATGAAAAGCACACGTCTAATTTGAATTAGTCTCTGCTTAGAAGGCAGGTGGCTCATGCAGACAAAATCAATGGTTGGGGGTGGGTTTTAAAAATTTTTTTTGAGTTCAGTATTTAGGGAAAAAGGTAGACTTTTCTACAGTTCATCTTGTCTGCTGTATTGGGTCCACTCTGTGCTCATGTATCTAGGACTGGAGCTACTGTAGTGGCAGAGAGCCTGGGGTGACAGTCAGGAAATCCCTGGTTCGCATCTCACCTCTTTGTGAAGTCACTGGAGGTCTTTAGCAAGCCAGTCTGGGCCTGCCATCTGCAGTATGGTGGCAGTTCTGATCTGCCTTACAGGGTAGTTGTAAAGCTCACGGGGTAATGTACGTGAATCACTCTCAATGTATGAATGCAAAAAAAAAAACCCACCTTGGAATTCTAATGCTCATGGAAAGGAGGTATTTTCCAGCTGTTCCCGCTCCCTGCACCACCACTCAGTTTGCTCCCCATGTTGTTCTGGAGGATCCACAGACCCCCAGGGGCACATTCCACAGAGGACGGGGAAAGGCGGACAATTTGCCTTTCCTCCCATAGATCCAAACAGAAAGTATTTCTGGAGCCCCAGAAAATTCCTAGCAATGGGAATGGAATTATTGCAAAGGTAACAGAAGGACTGTCCAGGTTGCTCAACTTGAAATCAGCTTAGTTTGAGGGGGGTGTCACTTTATTCTGTAGTGTCAGTGATAGTTGAGATAAAGATGCATCTCAACACCTTCACTTTTTCATCCCCAAACCACCAAAATTTGCCAGGCAGGGCTGGATGCTGTCATAAACCTCTGACTCCTAATGGAATTACTAAGCCGGGTCAGCCCTGGTTAGTATTTGGATGGGAGACCACCAAGGAATACCAGGGTTGCTGTGCAGAGGAAGGCACTGGCAAACCACCTCTGTTAGGCAAAAGACTAACCTCATATAATAGGCATGCTCCTCTGGTACTGGACCCCCAAAGGGGTCACCATAAGTCGGCTGCGACTTGAAGGCACTTTACACACACACACATTCTCCAGTAGTCTCAGGGGAAAGTATGATGAGCAGTGTATGAAAGCAAATAATCTTTTGGCATTTAATGCTTCTTTGACAGTAATATTGCCTGCTTCTATTAAAAAGTCTCAACCTGTATGGTATGCCTTGGTTCCCTGAAACAAGAGATGAAAGCCAAATAACTTCTTAATTCAGGAGTTGATATAGCAAGGCAAATTAGCCAGAAAAGGGAAACTTCATTTCAGAAGGAGCTTTTGAGCTGAAGAAACTCTTCGTTCCAGATTGTCCTCTGTCTGATTGTAGAGACGCTCCATCGGCAGACTTGGGTTACCTGTGAGTAAGCCCCATTAAATAGTGGGGCTTGTTTACAAGTAAACATGCATAGGATTCTGATGTGCTGAAAATCTGTCCCTTAATAGTAACAAGTGAAGGTGGAAAACTTGGAGGTGGCATTAGCTTCAAATGCGGCTGCTGCCAGACACTGTTTTG
Organism: Euleptes europaea; assembly: GCF_029931775.1. Lineage (NCBI taxonomy): Eukaryota > Metazoa > Chordata > Lepidosauria > Squamata > Sphaerodactylidae > Euleptes > Euleptes europaea. Next base: position 10,328,653 of record NC_079315.1, read on the forward strand.
GAGAGGAAAAAATCGAGTCAGTATGTATGCAAAAGAGTGGGGTACAATCTAGCTGAGCTTCAGTACTTTAAATGTGTGCATCAGGCCCATAATATAGAACATGACCTACTGTGCTATATTTATACTTCTTGGCTCAGGAGGTAGACATTTTTTTTGCTCTTGGAAAACCTGCTTTTGATAGCTCATGGATTCAGTAAAAGCTTCGCCGTGCCTCTGTTAAATGCAGATTTATTCTTAAATAGTTTTTTCAAAAAGAATCTTAGTATCGATGACTTTGTTCTTTAATTGATATTCCTCTTGGCTTATGTATTAATATGAACTTGCCTTTGAAAGTAAACCAGGGTCAACTCCTCTTGGTATTTCTAATGAGAGTAGATCTTTTGCTTTGGGGTGGGGGCATGTGTGCTGGGAGGGGGTCCTTTCTTTTCCCAGCAGATCTAAACTTGAAGAAGGCATTTGGTTTGGGGATATAGCACTCCGCAGCGATTCCAGCATTCTCTGGGGAAGAGAGTCAAATTAACCTTGGGATGGATTCAGAAAACCGGTAGCGGAGCTTTCCTTGTGGAACGAATGTTTCCGGCTTCCCCCTTCCTGCTGCCGCTCAGGTTGAACTCCTGAATCTTTGAGAATGGCACGGGGTGCAGGATGGGAGTCGTGAGTGGGAAGGCGGGAGCAATCAAAAACTGCTTCTACTCTCTTTCGCTCTTTACGAGCAGAAGTGCCCTTCTGGGTGAGGGAATGTGGGTCCAACACACTCTGTTTATTGAGATTGTAATTGCTTGTGGCAAAGGTTTTTAATAAATGCTGTACGGTGGTTATACCAGGGGTGTCAAACTCCATTGTTACAAGGGCCGGATAGGACATAAATGTAACTTGGCCAGGCCGTGCCTTGCCAGCCCAGATCGAGGGGCGGGGGTTTGGCTGGCTCACGGGCCAGATAAGAGGTCTCAGGTGGGCCGGATCTGGCCCGTGGGCCTTATGTTTGACACCCCTAGGTTAGATTGTCTGATTAGAATCCTGAAGGCCCTTGTTCAAATCCCCAGTCTGCTATGGAATTTTTTTCTGGGTGCCTGTGGGCCAGTCACACGCACTCAGCCTACCCGATCTCGCAGGGTTGTTGTGAGGATGAAATGGAGAGGAGAACGATGTAAGTCACTCCGTTAGGGCGAAGGGGGGAATATAAATGAAGCAAATAAATAAATCGGTCCCCTAGCAGGTAAGCCAGAAGAAACCCAGTTCAAAAGAATTATACAAATGTAATATATGATTCAATGTATCTCCGGAAATAACTTGGTTGATGGTTTTATGGGCACGCTGGCAGAATGCTTGAGATACCTTAATACTGTAAGATCTGGCTGATTCTATTGCTATTATAGGTGTTTTATTTTTTCCCCCATTTTATATTGAAGAAATTCTGCAAATCTTTGAAATCATGCATCGTTCTCTATCAAGTAGACATGCCCTCCAAGCAAATGTAAATAAAGCTGGAAGTAAAAAACACAGAACACTGGCTTCACAGACAATGCCGTATAAGCGCATACTAATAATAAATGGCAAATGTAAGTTCTTAGGAACGCTAATGTCCCTGAAGACGCACTGTCTTCCACTCTTACAATTAAATCTCTGCAACTTGTTCCTTTTCACCTTGTTCCCTTTGCTTGGTGGGTGGGGCAGAGGTGCCCTACTGAGACGGGTGGCTTTCATTGCCAGCCTGGTACTAGGTAGTTTGGAACCTGCCAGTGATGATGAACGCTAGCTAGTCTGGGCCTTCAGGACAGTGAGAAATCCTATATTGGTAGGAAGGTGTTGGAGACAGAGGTCATTTATGCATGGGAGTTTTACCTGAGGTTCGTTGCTTGCTGGAACCACACTTTCCTGTTGGAAGTCTATGCACCAGCAGTCTCCAAGCTCAAATCAGGAAGTATTTGAATCCCCACCCTGTGAAATGCTGCTTCGTAATTGGCTGTAGTTCCCTCCCCCCCAACCCGATTGCCACATAAAAAAGCATTTTAAGAACAAAAAACAAAAAACGGAGCAATCTGAAAAGAAAGGGGAGGGAGAAATCCAAGCCTCGGTTTTAAGAAGCCTTTCTTCTGCTCAGAAAGAACTAGCAGGAAGCATTAGAATCCCCGCCTCTGGACATAGACTCATTGAGTTGTAAGGGACCACCAGGGTCATCTAGTCCAACCCCGTGCACAATGCAGGAAATTAACAACTACCTCCCCCCACATCCCCAGTGACCCCAAGCCTCCCCCCGCCAGCAGGATCCCACAATCAAAGCACTCCCAACAGATGGCCATCTAGTCTCTGCTTAAAGACCTCCAAAGACGGGGACTCTACCGCCCTCCGAGGCAGCACATTCCACCGTCAAACAGCCCTCACTGTCAGAAAGTTCTTCCTAATGTTTAGGTGGAATCGCTTTTCTATTAGTTTAAATCCATTACTCCGTGTCCTAGTCTCTGGAGCAACAGAGAACAAGCTAGTTCCCTCATCAACATGACATCCCTTCAAATATTTAAACATGGCTATCATGTCTCCCCTCAACCTTCTCTTCTCCAAACTAAACAAACCCAACTCCCTAAGTCTCTCCTCATAGGGCATTGATTCCAGACCTTTGACTATTCTGGTCACCCTCCTCTGGACACACTCCAACTTGTCAACATCCTTCTTAAATTGTGGAGCCCAAAACTGGACGCAGTATTCCAAGTGAGGTCTGACCAATGCAGAATACAGTGGTAGTATTACTTCCATTGATCTAGACCACTGGTTCCCAACCAGGGGTCCATGGACCCCCAGGGGTCCGCGAGAACTAAATTAAGGTCAGCGAAACAAAGTTATAAACCCATAATAAATTAATATTTTCAATTAAAAGTTCTCTTTTATAAAATATATATATTCAAATATAATTCTAAGTTTAATGTTTAACTAACAGTTATGATTAAAGTTTATTTTCAAATTCCTGGAATTTTTATTTTGAACCTTGGGGTCCCTGCACCGAACAAAAAAGTCCTAGTGGTCCCTGGTCGAAAAAGGTTGGGAACCACTGATCTAGACACAATACTCCTATTGATGCAGCCCAGAATTGCATTGGCCTTCTTAGCTGCCATATCACACTGTTGACTCATGTTCAGTTTGTGGTCCACTAAGACTCCCAGAAAGTTGCTTTGTTGCTTTGTAATTGGCTGTGAGAGAAACCAAGCTTCCATGTCCCGTGTTTTGCCTTATGCATGGGGATTTCACCCGGGCTGAGCTCAGGGGAGATGGAAGAATCGGGTTAATAGAGGAACGGGGAGTCCTGGGATTTGTGAGGTCTGGCAGCGAGGTCATCTCTAATGGAAGGAAAACTCATGCATAACTTTAAGGAACAACCGAGACAGACGGGGTGAACGTGAGTTAAAGTACCCATGCATAAATGACCAGAGTGAGCCAATATGTTGTATTGGTAAGTGTTAGCCTGGGATGGTTGTGTGTGTGTGGATTCAGACCTTCGCTTTCCATGACACTTATTGGCCTGGTCACTTTCTCTCAGCCGAACCTACCACACAGGATAAAATAATGTACTGAATAAATACAGATTGCTGAAGCCAACATAGGCTAGATTCTAGCCGCTAGAAATATCCAGGTTTTGGTCGAGGAGCTGATCCTCCAACATGTTGCATTGTTCCAGTGGTGTAGAGGAGCATCCAGGCACCCGGGGGTGGGGATGCAACTTTGCTGGAGCGCTTCCTCGATGTTTGAAGGTGAGGTGGCAGGTATTTCTGCACTCTGTTTCGCTTGCTTGAGTGTGTAAGTGCCAAATCTAGCTGCCATGGATGAAACTTCTTGAAGACAAACCCTCTTATATTGAGCTTGCTTGTTGTGGCTGTGGATTGGCCGGTTTTCCCTGTGTTGTGGGGGTACCATACGAGCCAGGGAAGCTGCCGTACAGAGTCTGACCATCTAGCCTAGTATCAGCTCTGAGGTATATTTCTTAGAACAATTGCCCAAGCAAGACTTGGGAGACTGACTCTGGCCCATGCCAAGCACGTGCTTTCCCACAGCTCCCTTTCCCCAGGCTCCTGAAAACTCCTCATTGCAATGGTCCAATATGGCGTCCTTCTTCCAGTAATCATGGCAAGCCTGTGAAGTCTGGAAGCATTCATGTATCCTCCGTGTTTGGTGCTCTGCTCCGATGCCTTCCACTCTGGCTGTACAGAGATGGATTACACTGTCTAGATGCCAGTTTGGGCTGTAGAAAGTATATAGTGCCCGGTCAGTCAGTCATTTATTACAACAACAATCTCCTTTGTTTGCATAAAATCGAAACATGGGGTGTCTGCATAGTAACATAGAATTATTGCAGTGGAGCACTTCTGACAAGGATAAAGCATAATTAATAAAAGGATGGCAGAATCAATAAAAGCCCTCAACTTGCTATAGGAGCCCCGTGGCACAGAGTGGTAAGCTGCAGCACTGCAGTCCAAGCTCTGTTCACGAGCTGAGTTCGATCCCAAAGGAAGTTGGGTTCAGGTAGCCGGCTCAAGGTTGACTCAGCCTTCCATCCTTCCGAGGTCGGTAAAATGAGTACCCAGCTTGCTGGGGGTAAAGGGAAGATGACTGGGGAAGGCACTGGCAAACCACCCCGAGAACAAAGTCTGCCTAGGAAACGTCAGGATGTGACATCACCCTATGGGTCAGTAATGACCCGATGCTTGCACAGGGGACCGTTACCTTTTACCTTGACTTAACTTGCTTACAAACGTTCATAGCAAGTCTCAGAAATTGTGCTACTTTCTCCAGTATAGCAGAAGAGTGATTATTCAGCAAGAAAAGAGCATTAAGACAATCAGGAAAAATTGACTTTTTTGTCAAAATAGGGCCTAAACATTTGCTGAGAATTTCTGTATAAAATCTGGAGCGGAATAAGACATGTACGATTGATTCAGTGCAATTATTACTGCACGGGCAAAGTCTCTCTGATAGGGGGATTTTACAAAATCTTCCTTCCAAAATCGCAGATGGCATGACATTGAATCTGGCCAGGGAGAAGGCTCTGCGTTGCTGAGGGTCGTAAAGGTGGTACAAATATGATGTAGGCTCATATATATTAAAGGGAATCCCTAGACTTAATGGAGAGCAAGTCCTGTTAGCAGCACTATTAAGAATTTGAAATCTAATCTGTAATAGTCTGCGTTTTATTGTTTGAAATGCTTCTGTATCCGAGAGCATAAGCAACGAGTCCAATGGAAGGCCAATGGATTGGATTTTATTCTCAATGTGAGCTGACCAATTGGAGGCATGTGATTCCATCAGCATATGATAGACAAGAGAAGAGGGATCGGTCATTTATTAATACGGCACATAGCCAGTCATATACAAAAGAACAGAATCGTCGACTAAAATCCCATCAATATTAGAACCGGAAATTCCAAATATAAAGATATAAAATATATAAATACAAGTATAAAAAGTATAAAAGACATAAAATCCTAAGAGGGCGCTACTATGTACACAGGTATTAAGGTGTCATCCCAGCAATTTGCGCCTAATTTTGGATGCGGCCGCACAAAATTTAGCAGTGTCTATGGTAATCCTTGGATTTTCATCCAAGAGCAGCTTCCTTGCCCTCTCCACCTCCCGAGTTATCAGAGAGCCGGTTAGTCCGTGGCCGGATAAATTTGCTACGGATCTCTTCATAGTAAGGGTAGCGGATGAGAATGTGCTGCATGGTTTATATAGTGCACTGAATTGCCCCTCTTTCGTAAGATGCTTTTAAGTGGGAGTTCGATGGGCCCTTCTCCAAATGTGTAAGGAACTCTTTCCTAATTTTAGATCTCCGTATGCCTTACGCATTAGTCTAGCTTTATATTTATTTAAAGATCTATTCCAGTGAGATGTCTCTGGAGGGAGTAGCTTGGAAAAGCCGGAGCCTTGGTGTTTGGACTTGAGAACTCCCTTCCTTTCAGTTCGTGGATTCAGGTCCCCAGTGTGGCTTAGGTGTTTTCCCATCGCTCCAAGAAACAAATTTATTCCCTTCTCCGCTGTCAACTGGCGGGGGGGGGGGGGTCAGCCTACTTGAGCTTTCCTTGATGGCCAGCTATTACATGGGGTCGCCACTCAGGCCTCCCTCCCCAAAATCCTCCTGGGCCCCAGGGCCTCGCTTTCATTTCCCGGTAGTTTTACAGAGGCACAAAGTAGCGCACCCCTCTCTAGCTTTCTTCCACAGTCCCCAGTTGGTCGTTGGGGAATTTGGAACAGGGCCCTACCACCTCTTACCTAGCCACGTCAGTGATGAGATGAAGAGCTGAACATACATGAAGCCTTATACTGAATCAGACCCTCAGTCCATCGAAAGTCAATATTGTCTACTCAGACCGGCAGCTGCTCTCCAGGGTCTCAGGCAGAGGTTTTTCACATCACCTCCTTGCCTAGTCCCTTTAACTGGAGATGCCGGGGATTGAACCTGGGACCTTTTGCATGCCAAGCAGATGCTCTACCACTGAGCCACAGCCCCTCCCTTCACATTTGGTGGTGGTTCTTATTTCATTTCTGCCTGCTGTGAAGGGCAAGCGATTCTGTTTCGTTTCCTGAAGAACAGATTTTGAGCGTGCAGGTTTACCCGGCACTTGAAGTGGAATTCTACGGCGCCGGTCTCGGGCTTGTCATTGGCCCGGTCCCCTTGACGCCCGACACCGCTTCCTAGAAGACGGGGATTCCTAGAGGTATTGAGCATGTTTTGCTTTGTTCCAGTAGCCGGATTGAGCTGGGCGACGTGACGCCACACAACATTAAGCAACTGAAGCGGTTAAACCAGGTCATCTTTCCTGTCAGCTACAATGACAAGTTCTACAAGGATGTCCTAGAAGTCGGCGAGCTCGCCAAGCTGGGTATAAGATCTTGATCTTGGTTTCATAGGTGGGAAGGGTGGAATAATTGCCTGCCTTTGTTCTTCTTTGGGTTTCTGTTTGATCCAAAACAAACCTGCGGTACCTGCAACCTCTGTTCCCAAAAGGTTCAATTACCCAAATTGTATGGGGCCTTTTCTCCCAAACATTGGCTTGGTCACATGAACACATAAAGCTGCCATATACTGAATCAGACCCTTAGTCCATCAAAAGTCAGTATTGTCTACTCAGACTGGCAGCGGCTCTCCAGGGTCTCAGGCAGAGGTCTTTCACATCACCTACTTGCCTAGTCCATTTAACTGGAGATGCTAGGGATGGGACCTGGTAGAGCATCTGCATGCCAAGCAGATGCTCTACCACTGAGCCACGGCCCCTCCCCTTGGTCCAGGCGGCACACAGAACATGGTATATTTCAGTTATGGTTAGTTCGGGACACCGGGATTCATCTCATAGAGTCACTGGAATCCTGGTTTGCCTTGACCAGTGCCGGTTTCATTGCTTTCTCTCTGTAGCCCGGAAGAGCTTTGTCAGGGAACAATTTAGGATGAAGTCAGGGTGCTGGCATTAGTTCGTCACACAAAACCCGACTGACAACTAACTGGTTAATAAAGCAACTTCAGATCCTGATTTAACAGACCCTAGGCCCAGTGATCGAGAGCCCCGTGGCGCAGAATGTTAAGCTGCAGGACTGCAGTCAGAAGCTCTGCTCATGACCAGAGTTCGGTCCCGAGGGAAGTCGGATTCAGGTAGAAGAAGAGTTGGTTTTTATATGCCGACTTTCTCTACCACTTAAGGGAGACTCAGCCGGCTTACAATCACCTTCCCTTCCCCTCTCCACAACAGACACCCTGTGAGGGAGGTGGGGCTGAGAGTGTGTGACTAGCCCAAGGCCACCCTGCTGGCTTCATGCATAGGAGTGGGGAAACAAATCCAGTTCACTCGATTAGCCTCCGCCGCTCATGTGGAGGAGTGGGGAATCAAACGCAGTTCTCTAGATCAGACTCCACCGCTCCAAACCACTGCTCTTAACCACTACACCACGCTGGCTGTCAAGGTAGCCAGCCCAAGGTTGACTCAGCCTTCCATCCTTCTGAGGTCGCTAAAATGAGGACCCAGCTTGCTGGGGGTCAAGTGTAGACGACTGAGGAAGGCAGTGGCAAACCACACCGTAAAAGTAGTCTACCTAGTAAACGTCGGGATGTGACGTCACCCCATGGGCCAGGAATGACCTGGTGCCTGCACAGGGGACTGCCTTTGCCTTTAACCCAGTGATGGTCCCTCAACGGCTCGGGAGCCACAAGCGGCATCTGTGGCTGTTCTGAGCACAATTCCCCAATGTGGCGCTCCTCCTGTGTTTCAGGAGGGTGGGCAGGAGCCTTCCCCACTGGAAGTACTGTGGTTGGCAGTCGGTTCCCCCCTTGAAACGGCTGCCGCCAGAGGTATGGCAAAGCTGCGAGCCTCACTGAGTTGCAGCCTTCATGCTGGGGATGGAAGTCAGCATGGCTCTTTGGGTTGGTGGTAAATGCAGGCGTGGGTCTCTGCGAGCTGCGGAGCAAGCACCGCTACCCTAACTTACAACAAGTTAGCGGAGTGGCCTGCATTTAAGCGCACTAACTGTGGTTGAATTAAGCCATGGTTTTGCACGGTATGTGAACTCAAACCTCTGGGAATTATAATGCAGTTAACACTACTTTTGTGCAGATGTTTTTTCCTGCCACAGGTAATTGCTTAGGAGGCTGTCGTTCATCTTTAACACCCCCCCCCCCGCCATGGTCCCAGATCCTGCTGTTAATTTACTTTAGTGATACCCCTCGTACAGCCAATTCAGCTCTGACCAGTGTCACTCTAAGACTAAAATAGAGGAAAATGTTTATATATATATATCTGTATAAACAATAGAGGATTAGTAATTTTTAATCTTAGTGAACTTGGGAAAAAACTTGGCAACTGCCGATGTAATATTAAAATCCACCCCTGCTAAAAGAAACCTTACATTGTCCAATTCACACCTAGGGTGCTCAGATAAAAAGGTTTTATCCATCTATCTTTTACCATATTGAGCAGGTCACAGCTGAATAAAGAATGTTGAAGGGTGTCTGTTTTATATATATAGTTGAATTATATATATATAATTTGCATAAACGATAGAGAATTAGTAATTTTTAATCTTTTAGTAATTTTTAATCAACTGGGGGGAAACATGGCCACTGCCAATGTAATATTAAAATCTACCCCGCTAAAAGAAACCTCAAATTATCCAATTCTCACCTAGGGTTCCTGGATAAAAGGTTTTATCCATCTATCTCTTGCCATATTGAGCAGGTCACTGCTGAATAAAGAATGTTGAAGGATGTCTATTTGACCAGAACCCACGTTGACATGCCACCTTCCCCTTGCGTTTGTTTGTGAGCTGAATTTTTTTGCCCTGAACCCAACCCCTTATATCTGCCCCCAGTACCCTAAGGCCTTTTGGCGAATCAGAGGTCAAAGTCAATGTGCTTCCTCCCTGTGTTTGTCCCCTCTTCCCCACCCCTACTTTTGCAGCCTATTTCAACGACATCGCAGTGGGTGCCGTGTGCTGTCGAGTGGATCACTCCCAGAACCAGAAACGGCTGTACATCATGACGCTTGGATGCCTGGCCCCTTACCGAAGGTTGGGAATAGGTAAGGCCGTCGTGCAGAATGGCCGGATGACTCTTGGGGGCTCTTGGGTTGTTCGAAATTCGTTGCTCCCTCGTGGAGCTCCCTCACACAGTGTGAGCCGGCAGTGCGCGTGCTTGTGCTGCGAGATCTTGCAAAACCCCAAACCATTTGCTGCAGAAGAGTAAAAGTGAATCTCTTTTTGTCAGTGTGAGCCATTCGGGTGCTGTGCCGGAAATACATTTTTAAAACGGCACCAGATAGCTATTAAGCTTCTGCCTCATGGTATTTACATTCAACCGGGTGGGGGGAAGAGTTTGATCTGCTTGTATGGCTTGCCAAGACTAGGGATGGTAACTCTTTGTCTCCCTTCCGTTTCAGGAACTAAAATGTTGAATCATGTGTTAAACATCTGTGGAAAAGATGGCACTTTTGACAATATCTATCTGTGAGTACAAGTTGTGGCTCTGTCCCTGGATATTGTAGGACACCAGGAACCCACACAGAAGGGTTGAATTCTGTCAGATGCCAGCCACGGGCTATGAATGAAAAAAATACTCCCGTTCAGGGTTTTGTGCTGATACCTCAGGTGTGAGAAGACTGACTTTCCAGCACTGTATTTTGTTTTGCCTTTGGTATGGGAGAGTATTAATTGTTTTTACTGTGCAATGCGAATGCTTGAATGAAATACTGAGACAAATATTTAAACTGTTTGGCAAGTAATGGCCTCTTATGTCCGGATCCTTTTTGAACACATGAAGCTGCCTTATACTGAATCAGACCCTTGGTCCATCCATATCAGTATTGTCTGCTCAGGCTGGCAGCAGCTCATCAGGGTCTCAGGCTGAGGACTTTCACATCACCTACTTGCCTAGTACCTTTAACAGGAGAAGCTGGGGATTGAACCTGGGACCTTCTGCATGCCAAGCAGATGCTCTGCCGCTGAGCCATGGCCTCTCCACTCGTGTACCAGGTCACCAAGAGATTGCTGCTAGGTGTAGGGTTGAGGCTTCTTCCCTCCTCAAATCCTGCCCTCCTCAAACTTCACCACAAAAGCTCCTGGAATTTCCCAACCTGGAGCTGGCAACCCTAGCCAGGCCTGGCCCAAGTGAGTCCTCTCTCAAAGGCCAAAATAGGCCTGGAAAGGGGCTCTCCCCCTGCCTTTTACTGGCAGAACCAAGCCTGGAATCTGAGGGAAATCAGTTGCTTAAAGCCACATACACTCTTTCTATCATTTTTGGCTTTTTAAAACTCTCCCAGTGTATTTTCTTTAGATTTCAGATTTTTCCACAAACCCTTTTCAGGTTTGTAGAAAGATCTGTCTTGCCCTGTTCATGTTTCCAGTCGTCAGATTTCAGTATCCAAAGATTTGCCGACTTCACTATCAGATATATAGATTATTACAGTAGAGGGTTTAGGGCTAGAGACCTCATCAACGGTGTCAAAACTATGCGTTGAGTTGGATCCAGAAGTGTGTGTGGAGTTGCTTTTGTTTTGCTGGTTTCCGAGCATCCCCCGTCCCCCAGGAACACCCATTTTGGGTTGTAGAAGAGGCAGGGAAGTCATGTGCCCCAGTCCGAAATCCCTTCTGTTAGTGGAAACCGCCTTTGGATCCATCCAGCGTTGGATGTAAGATGAGTTAAAACGTTAAGGCACCTCTGTTGTACACTGCTTTGTGGGATTTTTCCAACCTAGGAAGAATGAGGGTTTTGGTCTTCATCTTCATTTATTTTTTGTGTGTGCGGTGTGTGTGTGGGGGGAAGGTACCACACAATTTAAAACAATAACCCCAAACAACAGTATGATCAGACGTGGGATAAATCAGGCCATTTTCCTATGAAAACAACAGTATTCAGTCAGTGGCCAAGATCACGAGCGTTTGAGCATGCCAAATGGATTTTCTGACTCTTCTCCTGGAATGGCAGGTACAGTAACTGCTTATCATAGAATCATAGAGTTGGAAGGGGCACCAGGGTCATCTAGTCCAACCCCCTGCACAATGCAAGAAATTCACAACTACCTCCCCCCCCCACACACCCAGTGACCCCTACCCCCTAGATGGCCAAGATGCCCTCCCATCATCTGCTTCAGGTCATAGAATCAGCATTGCTGACAGATGGCCATCTAACCTCTTCTTAAAAACCTCCAGGGAAGGAGAGCTCACCACCTCCCGGGGAAGCCTGTTCCACTGAGGAACCACTCTAGCTGTTAGAAAATTCTTCCTAATGTCTAGACGGAAACACTTTTTGATTTAATTTCAACACATTAGATTCAAGAGTGCCTTGCAACATGATAACGAGGGGCTGCTTTTTTGAGAAATAAGCCCCAAACACTCTTCGGCGTTCAGAATTAGTAGTGTTTTGCTTTGGCCCCGGGCCTGTATTCATTGTGTTCAAGCATTTTTCACAAACAGGTGAGCTGTAGGTGGAGGGTAAAGCTGAGATTGTGGTTTTCTAGCGAAGTTTATCAAGGCAGGGAAACGCCCCTGCTGGCTTGATAGCTGGTGGCAACGGAGAATGGCTCCAACAGATTTAAATGTGGGGCCTATCCGTCGGTGTTTCTCCTGCTCGCAGAGCACTAGGTTTGGGTTTTGGCTTTCAGAAAATGCTAACGCCTTTTGTCCTCGGCTTCTCTTCCCACCCCAGACATGTCCAGATTAGCAACGAGTCTGCCATTGACTTCTACAGGAAGTTTGGCTTTGAGATCATCGAGACGAAGAAGAATTACTACAAGAGGATAGAACCGGCAGACGCCCATGTGCTGCAGAAAAACCTCAAGGTCCCCTGCCTTGGCCAGAACACAGATGTGCAAAAGGCCGACAACTGAACAAAAAACCCCAGTGAACACTTTTGTGCACTTGCTTGTCACCAAATAAGGAAAGAGAGGCCTCTTCTCCCCCCCTCCCCTTTCTCCTAATGTGTGTTGTATCCTCTCCAACAAATTAATAACTTTCTGAGGATTGTCCAGTTGTGTGTTTGGGTTTTACAGCTCTACTGTTTTGCATTTTTTTTTGGGGGGGGGGGAAATGTGCATTTCTGGTTGGGGGGCGGGAAGGGGGGGGCCATCAGTTGGTCTTCCAGAAGTCAGTTTTTCTTCAGTGTGTGCGATTCTTCCCATCGATGGGCAAAGTTGAAGCAAGACCTTGTATTCAAACTCCTCCTACCAGGCGTCCTTTAAAAAAACAATCTGGAGGCGGTTGCCCTCTAAAATTCTGAACTTTGGCCCCCATTTGCCTCTCCGTGAATCGCTCTCTTAGCTGGTCCACGGCGTTTTTGAGTTTCCGCTTTCTCTGTTGTATGCTGGGGAGCGGGCCGCGACGGCCTAGGAGATCCATCTTGCTGAGTGTTTAACACCCCCCCTCTTTTTTGTGTGCAAGGTGAGGCAAGTGTTCCTTGGACTGTTGTAAGTGAGGATTCAAAGTAGGCTGTGCCATCTTCAACTTTTCTCCCTTTCATTATTGGTGTTGCAGTGCCGGTGGGGGGGACTTTGGGGCTCGGGCATCTGAGGTGGAACCAGACAATTTTAAGACTGGCAACGAAGATGAGCACGTGACCCTTGCAAAGCTTTTGCCTTGGAAACGGTTCTGCTGGTTTGGACTCTGCTTGCTTGCTGAGAAATATACTTTTAAGATAGAGGATGGTTAAAACTGGTCCCCCCCCCCGCTCTTCTGAAGAAGACTCTGCCACCCCTCTCAACGTTTTAAAGGGGATTGTTTATAGGACGCCAGTCTGAAGTGGCCCATTGGGAAAACGTAAGGGTTCAGGAAATATCTGGTTTTCCTCCTCATAATGTAACATCAGACCTGTAGCCTACTTTGTTGAGCTCTCGCTTTGTATTGTGTTTATGCTTTCGTTTGCGATTTCAAGCTTCTAGTGATCAGTACAACGGTCGCCAGCTTAATCTTACGACTTTTCTCCTCGTCGGGGGGAAATGTACTGAGAAAAAAACAATCTGCCCCGTCACCTAAATCAATATTAAACTGTATTACTTTCCTGTTTTTGAACCTGAGCTGTATTTTGCGCTTTTCTGCTTTGAAAAAGCCCTTTTATCCGGGGGGTGGGGGTATGGGCTATTACAGTATAATTTTGCTAGCAGGGGCTGTAACTTCACTGTGATACCGAAGTGAGAACTAAGTGGGTCGAGATGGGGAAAATGCGAGTCATTTGCAGTATTATACAGTCTTGAATTGCCGAAGAATCCTTAATCGGGAGACCTCAGAACCCCCTGCTGTTCCTTATCGGGCTGGAGGGAATCTCCAGGAAAGTCCGCCCGGCGCATATTTGCTTGGTATGTACAGATGTTTGCATAACCGCCTCTTGATTCTTCTGATCAGAACATATCTCAGCCTTGTCCTCCGGAGGCCTTGTACTGGAAAGGTTCTGGTGCTGCTTCCCTGGTCATACCCTGCAAAGTTTTGTGCTGTGGTCACCGAGAGGTGGTCATCTTTCTGCGGTGATGTTGAAGCCTATTTCGAGTGGTGACGTTGAAACCTATTTCAAACTCAAAGTGCCAACATTGCTTCCCCGATCTGTTGTTGGGCAAGGCCAGGAGTTTTGGTGGGGAAGGTACTACATTGGAGAATGTATGTACAACGTAAGTCACTGCCTGCTCTTCGCTGCCTCTCCTCTTATTTTTCTGGAATGGAGTGGTAGATTTTTGGAATGGGCGGATGGCTTGTTTCTCTTCGGATCCTTCTACAAATCACTTGTTTTTACAGGCTGTTTCCCCCCCCCCCTCTAGGTTTCAAGAAAATTCTAGTGCGCAACCCTTCAGAGTTAAATCTTTCGTTTCTAATTTTTGTTTCCTTTTAATCACCGTCATTTTATGAATGTATTTCTCTAAAAAAAAATTGGAATTTCCACTGTACAGTCAACCTTATTAAACTATGTTGTGTAGGAGGCGGAAGGAGATAAAACGGGAAATCGAACGCTTCTTTTTCCTTGATGAACAGCCCTTTGTGTGACTGTTCCTCAAGAGCACACACAGGCTGTACTCACAAAGTCCTTCAGCTGTATTCCTCCAGTTGAGTATGGCTTGGAAACGGAGAACTTCCCTTTGGAGGTTTCGCTCCCTTTTTCGCGTGCTGCAAAATTGGACAGGTTATTTTTTTTTGTGGGGGGAATGTCTTTGTTGTTTGAAACAGCGTCGAGCAGGGGCTTGTCTGAAATGGGTGCATTAATGCTCATGTGATACCGTCAGTGCTTCTCAACCTCTTGAAAACCAGCACCTGCGCAGCTCTGAACTCGTCGTGAGGTTCTTAGCAACGATCACCAGCACTTCACTTGTGGAAGTTTGCAAAAAGCGGGGGCCGTGGTGTGACTTGGGGATACCCAGCTGTAAGTGTCAGTTGCCGGTGGCTCCATAGAGCGGTCTCCGAGTTTCATAGAGAAACTTTCCGTATTAGATAACCATGATACGGGGGATAGAAGCAGCATCCGGAACTGACATCTTTTGACTCTGTGGCGGGGGGCAGGAATGGTGGGCGTATTTTTGTATACACAAAGTGGCGGGGATTACTTGATCCAGTTAATGGTTAAATATGTCCATTAAAGATGACATGCTTTTACAACTGAAATAAATTCTAGTTATGTTTCATTAATTTGAACGGTGCCCTGTGATGACGTCCGGTGAGTTCATCCACCAAGCCTTCATGCAATACAAAGAAAATTGACACATTATCTCATGAGATAATGGGATGCCCCCTCTTTAAACACCACTGAGATAAATGGGTTACCCCCATTTTGACGAGGATTCCCGCCCCCATAACAAGAGACAAAATAGCCCCCTTTCTGCAGATGGATAGAGACCCAAATATAACATTGGCCCTGGCCAAATATCTCTCAATCATATTTTTTGACGAGAATTCCTGCTACCATAAAAATAGTCCCCTTTTTGCTGATGGATAGAGACTAAATATAGCATATAATATAAAAACCCAAATAATATAGAGACCTAAATATAGCATAGAATATAAAATTGACATACTATCTCATGAGATGATGGGATGCCCCCTCTTTAAACACCACCAAGATAAATGGGTTACCCCCATTTTGGCGAGGATTCCCGCCCCCATAACAAGAGACAAAATAGTCCCCTTTCTGCAGATGGATAGAGACCCAAATATAACATTGGCCCTGGCCAAATATCTCTCAATCATATTTTCCTCTAAGAAATAACTGCTCAGGACCTATGGGTCATGGGAGCAAAGAAGGAAAGAAAGAAAAGAAAGCAAGCCTCCCTGCCCTCCATTACCCTGCTGCTAGGATCCAAAGTCAGCTTGAACTTCCAAGTTCATAGTGGATTTTTAATACGGACTGGAGTCTGCAGCAGCAGGCCCTGCTTCTGAGATTTTGGGTTTTGCTGACAAGTCACAGCCGACTTCTGGAGACCACTTGGGGTTCTCAAGGCAAGAGATGAGAGTTAGGGGATGGTTTGCCATTGCCTGCCTCCGCGTCACGATCCTGGTATTCCTTGGAGGCCACCAATGCAAATCCTAGTCCGATGCCTGGCTTAACCACTGCGCCACACTGGCTCTCACTTGTTTGCGGATGTGTTAATGCCCAGTCTGCTGTAGCGGTGAGAGTGACTGTGTGTTGTGTGAATGGGTTCCCACCACTTGGACGACCCCCCCGCTTCTTACCTCTTGGATATTTGGGAACGTGCTTCATCTTGGAGTCAAATCCTCCAGACTTCATACCTTGCTATCGAGGTGAACAACAAGATTCAAGTGCAGTAGCACCCCAAAAAAAAAGCTACAGGTAGTCCCCAGTGCAAGCACCGGGTCATTCCTGACCCACGGGGTGACGTCGCATCCCAACGTTCACTAGGCAGACTATGTTAACGGGGTGGTTTGCCAGTGCCTTCCCCAGTCGTCTGCACTTGATTCCCAGCAAGCTGGGTCCTCATTTTACCGACCTCGGAAGGATGGAAGGCTGAGTCAACCTTGAGCCGGCTATCTGAAACCAACTTCTGTTGGGATCGAACTCAGGTCGTGAGCAGAGCTTTTGACTGCAGTCCTGTAGCTTACCACCCTTTGCCACGGGGCTTGGTAGTTAGCGCCTCAAAGACCAACAGGATTTCCAGGGTATGAGATTTCGAGAGTCCCAGCTCCCTTGTTATTGGGGTGTGAGAAGCCTTAACTTGGAGAAAAAGTGGCATGAGAAAGGACTCCCCCCCCCCCCATCTCTTGCTCTATACTAGTAAGCTCCCTAGGGATGTCCTGAGGTGGTTCGTATTCAGGGCACATTGCAAGGTGAACATGCCTTGAGGGTAGCGGCCTCTTCATGTGAACAGGTCTTTAAACTACAGGGAGGCACCTATTTGGGGAGGGGCTGTGTCTCAGTGGTAGAGCATCCGCTTGGCATGCAGAAGGCCCCAGGTTCAATCCCCGGCATCTCCAGTTAAAGGGACTAGGCAAGGAGGTGATGTGAAAGACCCCAGAGAACTGCTGCCGGTCTGAGTAGACAACACTGATTTGGATTTACCAAGGATCTGATTCAGTAGAAGGCAGCTTCGTGTGTTCATGTGTATTCTTTATGACTCCTCTCAGATGGTTTTTTTTGTACTTCAGGAGTACGTTTTGCCTTAATTTCTTTGAAGTACTTTAGAAATATTCTGAATAAATGCACTGTTTGTTGCTTGATCTGCAGTTATGGATTCTGGCCTTTTTTTTTTTTAAATTCATTCTCTGTGTTGGGCTTGAACATTCAGTTCTGTTTCGTGGTATAGCGGTTGGCATCATATTTGCCATCAGAAAGCCACTCACCAGGTGCCGTGGGTCTGGTTCGTCTGAAGATGGCTCCTGCTCAGCGATGTGAGGATCTCTTTAGTGGACGGGATTCTTGTGTCACATTTTTTTTTTAATTATATTATTTGTAGTCCACCTTTCTCACAGGAACTCAAGGCGGATTATGTTAGTTAAGTTTGGTTTATTGCTCATTAACAAAGCTATAAGCAAATACGCATAAACTTATAAAATACCTAAAATTCATAAATACATATAAAATTATACAAGTTCAACAATATCTCTTGGAGCAAAATACCTGTATCATTTAGCAGGACAGTTTTAAAGCCATTACTTAAGTATTTTGCCACCTGATAAATTTTCTCGGTATCTGTCTCTAGATCTGAAAAGAAAAAAGGGACGATCCAAAGCTCTAAAGAAAGTATATTTTGTTAGAATGGGTATGATCCAGCTGGTTCCCTCTTTATTCCAATGTTTAGAAAAAAGAAGTAGATGCCCTGGGGTTTCAATATCACCAACTCCAAGGCGGATTATACATAGCAAGTCAGTACCATCAACTAAATGGGACATTCAATAACATATATTAGGATATTAGGAATCTGGCACCACTAGAACTGAAGCATAGTGTAAGTACTAACCTGACACATTATTAACCTGACACATTGCCTTATAACGGGTGGGGAACGTCAGGCCCGGGAGCCGTTTAAAGCCCGTGAAATCATTTGGTCTGGCCCTCCTTGGGTCCTGGCAGATCTCTAGCTCAGAAGGATCTATGTCTGGTGATCTGCCGCCCCCTCCCACGGACAGGAATAGCCTCTATTCAAGATGGATGTGAGTTTGTTTTGCGGAGAAAAGGAACCTTCTTTCCCCCCTTGCAGAAGAGTCGTTAGCTATGGAGCTGCTAGGAGCGCCCAAGAAACTGTGTTAACCCTTTCCCACCCGGGCCGTGGAGAAACGTATTCCCTCTTTACTACAAGAGGGCTGGGGGCAGAAGTGGTGACAATGGAGGGGTTAAAGTGGGCAGGACCAGAATGAGCAGGGGGGCAAGTTCTTAACCACTGGTGGTTCTTAACCACTGCCCGGCTGGTGCAACAGACCATCCTGTGCCACCAGGTGGACAAGTGCACCACCGGTTGGATGCCTGCCTGCTTGCCCGCGCAGGGGGGTCATCTTGGGCAGCTGCCTGCTTGGGGCTTGGTCGGCTAATTTTTAAGGTGATAATTTTGTATGGCCCACAAATGATGTTATAAATATTCAAATTGCCGTTGGCGGAAAAAAGGTTCCCACCCCTGCCTTATAAGGAGAGGTTAAAACACTTAGGGCTGTTTAGCTTGCAAAGAAGGCGGTTAAGGGGAGACGTGATAGAGGTCTGTAAAATTATGCATGGCATGGAGAGAGTGGACAGGGAGAAACTTTTCTCCCTCTCTCATAATACTAGAATGCAGGGCCATCTGCTGAAGCTGGAGGGTGAGAGATCCAAAACAGATAAAAGGAAGTATTTACACAACACATAGTTAAATTGTGGAACTCCCTGCCCCAGGATGTGGCGATGGCTGCCAACTTGGAAGGCTTGAAGAGGGGAATGGACATTTCCATGGAGGAGAGGGGTATTCATGGCTACTAGTAAAAGTGGATACTAGTCATGATGCATACCTATTCTCTCCAGGATCAGAGGAGCATCCCTATTAGGTGCTTTTCCCATTGGGCATGAAGGCCTAGAGCGGGCAACAGATTGGAAACTAGCTGTGACGTCCTGGATAGTGCTACAATGAACGTCTGAGCCCCTTGACTTCACTGAGCTTACATGCGGGTAGCTGTGAAATGAGCTCTAGGAAGGGCTTCTTGTGCGTGTGCCTTTTAACATTCTCATGTTATGTTTAAGGGCTGCTTCATACAAAGAGGTAATATACATGTCAGGGAAGGAAATGCACTCTGTTAGCTGTGCCGTGTGGTATAAATACATACATGAAATACATGAAGCTGCCTTATACTGAACCAGACCCCTTCCTTTTATTGACAGAAACCAAGGTTTGCAGGCTACCAATATTGTTGGGGCTGCCTGGCAATCCCAATAATGGCCCCTCAAAGGGAGTCAATTTCTTAAAAAGTACAGGTATGGCTTCTATTGAGAGTTTTTAACCCCCAGGGTTTGTTTTTTTAGGCTTTAGATTTTCTGCAAATTGGACCTTTTCTTGGGCTTATGGAGAGACCTGTCTCATCTGTTCGTGGCTCCAGTCTCTGGATTTAAGTATCCACAGATGGGGCCATATTGACGATGCTTCAGATGGCAGACACTGCAAAAGGCACCCCTGCAGGGTGTGGTTGATCCTCTAGTCTAACCCATATTGGATCCCCAGAGAGATCTTGCGCTTGAGGCTACAGCGGTGTGTCTGTTTCTCTGCTCCACCTCACTCAAGCTGCTGTAGGTTGGCAACCCTACATGGTATGGTGATAACCCTTAAAACACACACACACATGCTCAAATCAATAGTATGGTGACAG
This sequence comes from Euleptes europaea, assembly GCF_029931775.1. Taxonomy (NCBI): domain Eukaryota; kingdom Metazoa; phylum Chordata; class Lepidosauria; order Squamata; family Sphaerodactylidae; genus Euleptes; species Euleptes europaea. The sequence goes on from NC_079315.1 coordinate 10,348,423, forward strand.
CCTGGGGCCCACTTTCACAGCCGGGGCTGGTAACCCTATGTATTCTTCACTTAGAAAAGGTAACTTACAAAACATCAAATTTTACCCCACCTTTACTTCAAAGAGGCCTATACTCTTCTCCTTTCCTCCATTTTAATTCTCACAACAGCCCTGCGATGTGGGTTAGGCTGAGAGTGCGACTGGCTCAATAAGATAAATTAGGCAGCTCTGAGTTATACAGATTTATGGAGCGGGGGGGATGCTTTTAAAGGCACAGGCTGTGGTGTAACATTTAAGTTTTAAAACATTATGTAGACAGCCCTTCATCTGTACACGTGAACACACGAAGCTGCCTTCTACTGAATCAGACCCTCCTTGGTCCATCCAAGTCAGTATTGTCTATTCAGACCGGCAGCGGCTCTCCAGGGTCTCAGGCAGAGGTCTTTCACATCACCTCCTTGCCTGGTCTCTTTAACTGGAGATGCTGGGGATTGAACCTGGGACCTTCTGCATGCCAAGCAGGATGCTCTACCGCTGAGCCCCAACTGCTCCCCCAAAACTATAAAACACTATATGGAAAAGATCCATAGGATTTAGGAAGGCCTTCGCATCCAAGCTAGAGGTGTGCGAGGACCGGATCTCTTCCCTTTTTTTTATATATAAATTTTTATTAATTTTTATAACATAAAACTAAACAAAACAAATACAATAATAATATATAAAAAATTAAAAAAGAAAATACAAAAGAGTATCTATATATTATTAGTACATTCGTGGTTACAAAATTATAAGGTCCAAAAAGATACCCCTTCGACCCTCCGTGTGTGTGCGTGTGTGTAAAGTGCAGTCAAGTCGCAGCTGACTTATGGCGACCCCTTTTTGGGGTTTTCAAGGCAAGAGACTAACAGAGGTGGTTTTTGCCAGTGCCTTCCTCTGCACAGCAACCCTGGGCTTCCTTGGTGGTCTCCCATCCAAACACTAACCAGGGCTGACCACCCACCATAAAAAAGTGACCCATCCCCCGACTTCCGAAGAAGTGTCTTTAACCGTTTTAAAAAAATATCTATTAACAGTAAAATATAAAAGTACTAAAAATAGTTTCTATAACTCATTAATTAGAATAGCAAAATCCATTTTTTGCCAGTTTATCATGTGACGGCCTTTAGGACCGGATCTCTTTCACACGTGCGGCTTAACGCGTGTCCCTTTCCCACTGGCGCTGTACTACCGCAAATCAAAGGTAGGTGTTTTTTCCCCAGACCGCGCGTCTATTAGGAACATTTCGGGCCTCTGAGCAGCCCCCGCTCCCCAACCGCTGATTGGCCGCCCGAGCAGTCCCTCAATCTCACCCTTCCCCGCGTCACTCCAAACCCTGCCGGCTTCCCATTGGCTCGGAAGGCGCCCAATCGAGTCCGAGCGGGCAGGTCCCGCCTCCTCCCCCCTCCCTCCGCGGCCGCCTCCAGCCTCCTCCCGGGGCCCGCGATTGGCCGAGGCGCGCCGCGAGGGGGCCGCCCGTTGGCCCCGGCCCGGGCGAGGGGGCGGGGCCGCGCGGGGCGGCGGGCCTCGGGATAGGACGGGAGCCGCGAGGGAAGGGGCGGAGGGAGCGGAGAGGCCTCCCCGGAGGAGGAGGGTCCCCGCCGTGGGGCTGCAGCTGCTGGGCCCGCCCCGTCCCCCGTCGGTGAGTCCCTCTGGTCAAGGCCGGGGCGGGGAGGGGGCACAGCGGCTGCGCAACACGCCCCCCACCTCGCCCTCCCCTCCCTCCAGCCGGGGGGGGGCTGTGGGTCGCGCGGGGGGGGGGGGTTGCAGGAGGAGGGACGCAGCCTGTGTTGCAGCTGGAGGGGGAGCCTCCATGCACGGAGGCAGTCTACCTCTGACGGCGGCCGGCTGCACCCCAAGCCTTCTCGCGCAAAGGGAGTTGTGCCTCTGCTCTGGACTTGGCAGCTAAGCAGAGCCCCCCCCTCCCCCAGCGTGCAGAGGTGGTGGTTCCTCTGAACCAGAGCCTCCATGTATAGGGGTAGCATACCTCTGAATCTGTTAGGTGCAGAGGCAGGAGGGACGCAGCCTGTGTTGCAGCTGGAGGGGGAGCCTCCATGTACGGAGGCAGGCTACCTCTGAATGGGATCGGCTCTCTTCCCCCCCCCCCCAGCTTTCTTGCACAGAGGTGGTTGTGCCTCTGCTCTGAACTTGGCAGCTAAGCGGAGCCCCCCCGCGTGCAGAGGTGGTAGTTCCTCTGAATGGGGTTCTGAACCAGAGCCTCCGTGTATAGGGGTAGCATACCTCTGAATCTGTTAGGTGCCGAGGCAGGAGGAATGCAGCCTGTCAGCAGGTGGAGGGGGAGCCTCCATGCACGGAGGCAGTCTACCTCTGAAGGCAGCCGGCTGCACCCCGAGCCTTCTCGCGCAGAGGGAGTTGTGCCTCTGCTCTGGACTTTGGGGGCAGGGGGGGGGGAGAAACAGGCACCTCTATACTGATACCAAAGGTTAGGAAAACAGTATAGCAGCGAAAAACATTTACAAACCAGGTGCAATTTTTATATAAGCGGCTGAGATTCCTATAAACATACAATGTACAAATACAAGTAACCACACTATAACCATTGAAGATTGTGGCTTCCTATTCATCTGAAAATTGAACTTATACATACTTGGTACTCTGCTGAGACCTTTGAAAATTTTTTTGCTCCTTTATTGTATATTTTGTACATACTATGAGTCGGTTATAGTGTGGCTACTTGTATTTGTACATTGTATGTTTATAGGAATCTCAGCTTATATAAAAATTGCACCTTGTTTGTAAATGTTTTTCGCTCCTATGCTGTCTGCTATGGACTTGGCAGCTAAGTGGAGCCCCCCCCCCCCAGCATGCAGAGGTGGTGGTTCCTCTGAACCAGAGCCTCCGTGTATAGGGGTAGCATACCTCTGAATATGTTAGGTTCAGAGGCAGGAGGAATGCAGCCTGTCAGCAGCTGGAGGGGGAGCCTCCATGTACGGAGGCAGGCTACCTCTGAATGGGGTTGGCTCTCTCCCCCCCCCCGAGCTTTCTTGCGCAGAGGTGGTTGTGCCTCTGCTCTGAACTTGGCAGCTAAACGAAGCGCCCCCCCCCCCCGTGTGCAGAGGTGGTAGTTCCTCTGAATGGGGTTCTGAACCAGAGCCTCCCTGTATAGGGGTGGCATACCTCTGAATGCGTTAGGTGCAGAGGCATGTGTTCCTCTGAGTCTACCCCTGAATGCGGTTGGGTGCGCCCCCCCCCTAGTCTTCTTGTGAGGAGGGAGTTGTGCCTTTGCTCTGAACTTGGCAGCTAAGTGGAGCGTGCAGAGGTGGTTGTTCCTCTAAATGGGGTCCTGAACCAGAGCCTCCATGTATAAGGGTAGCATACCTCTGAATATGTTAGGTACAGAGGCAGGTGTTTCTCTGAGTCTATTTCTGAATGCGGTTGGCTGCCCCCAAGCCTTGTGCAGAGGGAGTTGTACCTCTGCTCTGAACTTGGCAGCTAAGAGGAGCCCCCTGTGTGCAGAGGTGATTGTTCCTCTGAATGGGGTCCTGAACCAGAGCCTCCATGTATAGGGGTAGCATACCTCTGAATGCGTTGGGTGCAGAGGCAGGTGTTCCTCTGAGTCTACCTCTGAATGCGGCTGGCTGCCCCCCAAGCCGCCTTGTGCAGAGGAAGATGTGCCTCTGCTCTCAGCTTGACAGTTAAATGGAGGCTCCGTGTGATGAGGTGGTTGTTCCTCTGGATGGGGTCCTAAACCAGAGCCTCCGTGTATAGGGGTAGGCTACCTCTGAATATGCTACGTGCAGAGGCAGGTGTTCCTCTGAGTCTACCTCTGAATGCGGTCGGCTGCCTTCGAGCCTTCTTGTGCAGAGGGAGTTGTGCCTCTGCTGTGAGCTTGACGGTTAAATGGAGCCTCTGTGTGCAGAGGTGGTTGTTCGTCTGAATATGATTCTTAAGCAGAGCCTCCATGTATAGAGGTAGTGTACCTCTGAATGTGACAGTTAAATGGGACCTCTGAATGCAATAGAGCCCCTGATTACAATAGCTAAGTGGAACCTCCAGGTGCAGAGACAGTTGTTCCTCTGAATGTCATGCTTATATGGAGCCTCTACAAATAGTGATAGTGTATACGTGCTATAGTGATAGCTATACGTGCAAAGGGGGTGTACTTCTAAATGTGGTGATTAAATGGAGCCTGCGGCTTAGGAATGTAGATTTCGTTTTGAAAAATAACAATTTTAAAAGTATTGTTTAAAACATTAATTAGAAACAGCATATTGTACGGAAAGAGAGAACCCTGCAGATACTTTAGTTTTTCTCTTGGCTCTCAACAACCATCTCCATTTCTCATTACTGGCCTTATTAATATAAACGTTTACATATATAAATGGCAACTCAGTTAAAAGTTTAATCATTTATGTTCCTACCTCCCTGTCTAGATGTAGTGTACCTATCAAGGCAGTTGCTGTATGGAGCCTCCATGTTCGGAGGCAGCGTATCTCTAAATGGCAGGTGCCGGAAACTTCCGGTAAGAGGAGAGCTATTGTCTTCTGGGCCAGCTTGTAAGCTAGTTGGAGACTTCTCACAGACATAGTTAAGCTGTGGAACTCCCTGCCCCAGGTTGTGGTGATGGCTGCCAACTTTGAAGGCTTGAAGAGGGGAGTGGACATGTTCATGGAGGAGAGGGCTATCCATGGCTACTAGTCAAAATGCATACTAGTCATGATGCATGCCTATTCTCTCCAGGATTAGAGGAGCATGCCTATTATCTTAAGTGCTGTGGAACACAGGCAGGATGCTGCTGCAGTCGTCTTGTTTGTGGGCTTCCTAGAGGCATTTGGTTGGCCACTGTGTGAACAGACTGCTGGACTTGATGGGTCTTGGTCTGATCCAGCAGGGCCTGTCTTATGTTGAAGACAGCTGCTGGGAACCGGTTGCTGGACTGAGGTGCCTTCTGAACCTGACTGAGAAGGCACTCATGTACACCTTATCTGTGCACCTGGGAATTTCCTTGTAATTCCTGTAGCTCGTTCTGCATTCCAAATGCTTCACCAAGGTGCATATGAATTAATTCTTCCTTCACCTTGTGGAGTTGGTTGTTGTTATCATCTTATAACTAGAGTCATGACCCAACCCTTTCCTGTCCATGCCATCCTGGAGTCAGTGGAGCTGTAGTTCAAATGTAGTCTTATGAGAGCTGACTTAATAGAGCAGGACATGAGCCGCCTGTCATCTGCGCTGGAAAAATAATGTGGCGGTGGTGGAAAATGCCGTCAAGTCACAGCTGACTTATGCCGACCCCGTACAGTTTCCAAGGCATGAGATGTTCAGAACTAGTTTGCCACGCTCCCCCCACATATCTCACATTATATCCTACCCATCAGCACCAGAGGAGTGAAACATGGCGCCTACAGGAAAGGAACCCATTCCTGCTTGAGAAGGTGCCAAAAAGAGCAACCAAAATGACCAGGGGACTAGAGCAACTGCCCTATGAGGAGCGGTTAAAATGTTTCGGGCTGTTTAGCTTGGTAAGGTGGTGGTTAAGGGGAGACATGATAGAGGTCTATAAAATTATGCCTGGTGTGGACAGAGTGGACAGGAGGAAGCTTTTTTCCCTCTCATAATACTAGAATGCAGGGTCATCTGCTGAAGCTGGAGGGTGAGAGATTCAAAACCGATAAAAGGAAGTATTTCTTCACCCAACGGATAGTTAAATTGTGGAACTCCCTGCCCCGGGATGTGGTGATGGCTGCCAACTTGGAAGGCTTGAAGAGGGGAGTGGACATGCTCACGGAGGAGGGGTAGTCATGGCTACTAGTCAAAATGGATACTAGTCATGATGCATACCTATTCTCTACAGTATCAGAGGAGCATGCCTGTTATACTAGGTGCTGTGTAACACAGGCAGGATGGTGCTGCTGCAGCCGTCTTGTTTGTGGGCTTCCTAGAGGCACCTGGTCGGCCACTGCGTGGACAGACTGCTGGACTTGATGGACCTTAGTCTGATCCAGCAGGGCCTTATGTTCTTAAGAGTTCCAGAGTTTTATTTCTCTGCTAGTTAGGAAAATATGCTGCTATAGACCTTGTCAGACATATCCATGGATAATCTGTGGAATGGCCAAGGATAAATATTTTAATAAGTAAATAATGTATGGATTTGATTTTGTGTCCCAAATTTGTGTGAACCTCTTTGTGGTGTTATATGAGCACATGAAAGGGCGCGCGCACACATCCAGTTCTGTTATATTTCCTTTTTGTCTTTTTTTTGTTCGACCGAGCACGCTGTAATCCTGAGCAAGCTTAACTGGGGAATTACAACTCAGGGGGATTTTCTTCTGAGTATACATGCCTAGGATTAGTCAGTAGCATTACGATCCTATGCAGAGTTACTTCATTGTGATGGGTTTAGGTTGGAGTAACCCTGCATGAGCCAACATGGTATTGTGGTTAAGAGTGGTGGACTCTAATCGGGAGAACCGGGTTTGAGTCCTCATTCCTCCACATGAAGCCTGCTGGGTGACCTTGGGTCAGTCACAGTTCTCTCAGCCCACTCAGAGGCAGGCAATGACAAACCACTTCTGAACATCTCTTGCCTTGAAAACTCTACAGGGATGCCATAAGTCAGCTGTGACTTGACGGCACATTACACATACACGCAACCCTGATGGACTTTGGTCTGAGCCATCATAGCCTTTCTTATGTTCTTATGTCAAGTTTAGCTCTCATGATGACTCCATTAAACAAACAACCTCCCCTCCACTGCACGCAAATTGTTCCTGTGCCACCCCCTAGCATGTGGGGGAGAAGGCTAGGGTAGAGTCCTCCCTGACCTGGAAGTTAAGAACATAAGAAAAGCCCTGCTGGATCAGACCCAGGCCCATCAAGTCCAGCAGTCAGTTCACACAGTGGTCAACCAGGTGCCGCCAGGAAGCCCACAAGGAAGACGACTGCAGCAGCACCATCCTGCCTGTGTCGTACAGCACCTAATACAATATGTATGCTCCTCTGATCTTGGAGAGAATAGACATGCATCATGACTAGCATTAATTTTGACTAGTAGCCATGAATAGCCCTGTCCTCCACGAACATGTCCACTCCTTTCTTAAACCCTTCCAAGTTGGCAGCCATCACCACATCCTGGGGCAGGGAGTTCCACAATTTAACTGCGTGTTCTTGGTCTGAAGGGATTTTTTAAGCATTCAGTGATGTGAGCAGTCTACAGTAGGGTAGCTCTGATGTAGACATACCACCTCAGTGGGAACTTGGCCCAGGTGTCCCCACAAAAAAACGAGTAGAGTATGTGTGTGTGTGAGAGAGAAAGACACTCACACAGACATGTTTAGGATTGGACAGGGCTGCTTTTCCGGCCGCTTCTTCATCGTTCTGCTTGATGCTTGTAACAACTACCTCAACTGACCTGAACAGCCTCTTGTATAATTGGAAGAAATCAGCCTCATCCTTTCCTGACTCATCTGGCACTAGACGCTTCCTGGCTGATCGCTGAACTATTTTACAATATAGGCTCAACAAGACACCAGGTTTTAGATCCCCTGTGATATCAAAATATATCATGGCCCTGGCTCCTTATCTCTTGCTACTTAAAGCCACCCGAATTAGAAGACCCTTCCTTCTGGCAAAATGTGAGGCTGTGCCCTCAGCAATACTGTAAGGCAAATATTTTAAAACCCCATATCTAGAGAGACTCTGTCCATGTGCTATGGGTGAGGTGGAGACAACGAAACATGTTTTTTCCCCCGAAGCCCATATTATAGTAAATTGAGGGTTAACCTTGTTTATCCTATAATAGCTAACTTCACGGAAAGTTTGGAGCAGGTGTGGCTGGGAAAGTTATTAATTGGCAAAAATGCCATGATCTCAAAGCCAGTGGCCAAATTTTGTGCTTGTGTGGTAAAAACATGGAGCTGGAAAGGCTAAGGAATTGTAATACGTATAGAAATACTGCTCCAAGTTTTACACTGTTAGTTTTGGCTTAATTAGTATTTGATCTGTATTTTATCTGTTCTGTTAGCAATTCTTGAAATGCAAAGTTTTAGGTTTTTGGAAATGTAGCATAGAGTTAATAATAAATAAAAGAGTTAAAAAAGAATAGGGTTCCAGAAAAGCAAACAACATCTGGGCATAGAGCAGGGGTCACTGGGTGTGTGTGTGTGCGGGGGGAGGTAGTTGTGAATTGCCTGCATTGTGCAGGGGGTTGGACTAGATGACCCTGGTGGTCCCTTCCAACTCTGATTCTATAAATGCAAAAATTGGATTGCAGAAGTTAGAAAACAGTGCAGTAAAGACAAGAAGTACATACGAGAAACAGCGCCACAAACGACAGCCCTTGTCCTTGTGTAAAAACTTCCTCCTGAACAATTCCATTTTCCTGCTACTTTATAAGTACCCTTTGGGCCTATCAGCGTTGGGGAAACTGATATAATGGATTGCCTCCCTGATTTCCCTTCTGGGGACTTCCAAATCAGAGAATTAAAAAGGGCTCAAAGACCCTCCTGTCTGTCCTTCATAGAATCAGGTGCATCCTTCCACAGGTCATCCTGAGTTGTTAAGAACATAAGAAAGGCCCTGCTGGATCAGACCCAGGCCCATCAAGTCCAGCCGTCTGTTCACACAGCAGCCAACCAGGTGCCTCTAGGAAGCCCACAAACAAGACGACTGCAGCAGCACCATCCTGCCTGTGTTTCATAGCTCCTAATATAACGGGCATGCTCCTCTGATCCTGGAGAGAATAAGTATGCATCATGACTAGTATTTATTTTGACTAGTAGCCATGGATAGCCATGCCCACTCCCCTCTTAAAGCCTTCCAAGCTTTAAGGTCCTGCTGGATCAGACTCAGGCCCATCAAGTCCAGCACTGTTCACACAGCAGCCAACCAGGTGCCTTTAGGAAGCCCACAAGCAAGACGACTGCATCAGCATTCTCCTGCCTGTGTTGCACAGCACCTTATAGAATGAACATGTCCCCTCTGAAAGGCTTCCAAGTTGGCAGCCCTCACCACATCCTGGGGCAGGGAGTTCCCCAATTTAACTATTCATTGGGTGAAGAAATACTTCCTTTTATCTGTTCTGAATCTCTCACCCTCCAGCTTCAGCAGATGACCCCGCTACAGTACGTATGCCTCAGGCCAATAACTCAGTAGTGTATTCCTCCCAATGTATTAAGGGTCCAGAAATTGTTTGCTGGAGATGTTGCCCGAGCGGAAGCACAAGTGGGGAGACAGTCACTTTCACTTAGCGCAAGCGCCTCCTGCAGTCTTTGCCTTCTGTTTCTGCTTGCGCAAGAACTCTAGGGCAAGCGGAAATTTTTGTGCTGGATGGATCCAGTGCTGCAAGAAACAAGTGGGAGCTGGCTATTCAGAAGTTGCATGGAGTCAAAGGTTTTCAGACACATGCCGGTGCTTTTATAACTGGTGCCGATTTCTTTTTCTCCCCTCAGATCCTTCTTTCTCAAACCATGCCAGAGATGACCGAGAAAACGCCTCTGAAGAAGCCGCACCGGTAAATATACGCGCCCTGATCGCCAAAAGAAAATGCTTCAGATAATCCCTTTCATTCTTCCGTTGGCAAAACTACCTCTGAACGTCTCTTGCCTTGAAAACCCTACGGGGTCGCCATAAGTCTGCTGCGGCTTGTCTGCGCTTTACACGCGCACAGCGAGAAACGTTAGGCGCTTTGCCATTATAAGCGTTAAGTTGTTTTGGCCTTAAAATCTTTTGTCTAGTATCAGAATCTTTCGTAGAGGGAAGGCATTTATTTTTCTGAGCTTTCAGCTGGGGCCTTCCGTGATCCTGGGTCGCCATCTGCATAAAAGCAAGCGATTATCGATTGCTTTTTTTTTGTACTAAATGCAGTGCACAAACACAGGAACACATAAATACATAAAGTAAACAAAAGGAAAAAAACAGTGAAACTATAATAATGGCACTATTGGTTGAGGATTCAATATTTGTTGCAAATTCTTAGAAATATATATATACAAACATATACACACACACATAAACTTTTTCCTTTTCCTTTTGATTACAGGTATAAAAGGAGTACAGTAACAGCATAGGTGGTTAATACATTTAGAAATAAAAAGAAGAGGAAGGGTCATAACTTTAATTTATTTTCCATTCTTTCTGGTTTGTATATGAAATGAAATCATGCCATATTTCATAAAAATTGTCACAATTCAGAATTCTGCCATTAAGAATTCTGCCGTTTTAATGACCGGGAAGATGTTGTTGTGGTCTCGCACTGTTTAAGTAAAATATTTTGAAAGGCTTTAAAAAAGAGAGACAACATTTTCATTAGGCAGTCTGAACAGTGAATGTTCTTGCCTTGCAAATAATAACTTTGCATGTTTTCTTTGCTGGTACTCTGTGACCTTTCCCCACATTTGGAATGACAGAAGAGAGGGAAATTGCATTGGGATGTGGCTGCTGGATCCAGTCTCTGTCAAAATAGCGGGGGAACTCCTCAGTCAGATAACCCAGGCCTGAAGAGTTCTGCAGAAAGAAGAAGAGTTGGTTTTCATATGCCGACTTTCTCTACCTTTTACGGAGAACCAAACCAGCTTACAATCACCTTCCCTTCCTCTCCCCACAACAGACACCTTGTGAGGTAGGTGGGGCTGAGAGAGTTCTAAGAGAACTGTGACTGGCCCAAGGTCATTCAGCTGCCCTCGTGTGGAGGAGTGGGGAAACCAACCCGGTTCTCCAGATTAGAATCCACCGCTCCTAACCGCTACCACCATGCTGGCTTCAGAACAGAAGGGTGCTGCCTTTGGCATTGCGTAACTTAGCCGAATGTGAACCAACCCAGGAATGTTAAATATTCAAAGCTATTTCTGGCCCTGGAAGCAAATGAGGCTACGTGATTCTGGGGGGTGGGGAATACAGCATAGATGGTTGGTCGCTTCCATCACGAAGGCAGAAAAGCAAAAGGGCTGTCAGTCAAGGGTATGTAATAGAAGGGGTATGATTTTATTCCACCAGCCTGAAGCTACCTTGGAGAAACATACTGATCCACCTGAGGTAGTCTGCTTTACGCCAGCTGCTCCTCCAAGACGCTTTCTAGTTATCAAAGCTCTTGGAGGATGCGAGGTTTGAGAGTTACCAAGGAAAGCTTATTTGATGTCATTTCCCGCTGTGTGACTCTCGAGGTGAATTCGATTGTGATCGTCACCTTTCTCTCTTTTCGAGAGCCAGCGTGGCGGAGTGGTTAAGAGCGGCGGACTCTTTTCTGGAGAACTGGGTTTGATTCGCCACTCCTTCACGTGAAGCCTGCCAGGTGACCTGGGGCTAGTCACATTCCCCCAGAACACTCTCAGCCCCACCTGCCTCACAAGGTGCCTGCTGTGGAGGGGAAGGGAATGCAATTGTAAGCCGCTTTGAGACTTCTTATGGTAGAGAATGATGGGATATAAAAAAACTAATTCTTATTCTTCTAATTTCCCAAACGGGCCTGTGAATCAGATTTACCTTTGTGGTGTTCGAAGTAGGGGGGGAAACAAATCCTTTGTGCTGCATCCAAGATTTGAGGCTTCTAGTAATTTTTTCAGGAAGCTGAGCTTGACTAGTTTTACCGTGAGGTTCAAATAGGTTGTGTATAACCAAATGTTCTGCGTAGGTGGGGCCTGGAGATCTCCCGGAATTACAACTGATCTCCAGGCCACATAAATCAGTTCCCATGGAGAAAATGGCTGCTTTGGAAGGTGGACTTTATAGCAATATACCCCGATGAGGCCCCTCCCCAAACTCTGCCCCTTCCCAGGTCCCACCCCAAAATCTCCAGGTATTTCCCAACCCAGAGCTGGCAACCCTGCTTCAGCTCCTTTCCCATCTGGCGGGAATGAATGAAAAGCCCATTGTTCATTATCCAATTTAAGAAATTATAGGTCAGCGTTAATACGTATTCAAATGCATGACCCTTAGTTGTTTCTGGAGGTATAGCCGTTTCTCTTAGTTCCAATACCTACTGGAAGGCCTATTTTTGGCCATATAGTAAGCATAAGGAATTTGTGCACTATTGCAGGATTTTGATTGTGTTTGATTGTGTTGTGTTATCCCTGGGTACTCTTTTTGGTTACCTTAAATTCTTACCCAATCATAAAGGCCCCAGTAAGGAGGACAGTTGCCTGACTGAACCATGTATATAAGCTTAAAGGGGAGAAGAAGAAGAAGCAGCATTAGTTTTTATATGCCGATTATCTCTGTCTTTTAAGGAGAATCAAATCGGTTTACAATCTCCTTCCCTTCCTCTCCCCACAACAGACATCTTGTGTGAACACACATGAAGCTGTCTTATACTGAATCAGACCCTTGGTCCATCCAAGTCAGTATTGTCTACTCAGACTGGCAGCAGCTCTCCAGGGTCTCAGGCAGGGGTCTTTCCCATCACCTACCTGCCTAGTCCCTTGAACTGGAGATGCTGGGGATTGAATCTGGGTGTAAGCTCTAGTCCCATGATAATCCCACAAACAACACCAGCAGACAGACAGTCCAAAGAAAGTTGATTTATTGGAAAATCTACAGGTAGCAGAAGCCAGGAGTCACATGGACACTAGTGAAAACTACGGGTACAGTACAGGGCATATATGGTAGAGCAAAGGGTGAATCGGGGTAGATCTGGATACCATGGCAAACCCCCCCCCCCCGGAGCTGTCAGGGAGCTAGGAGCTGTCAGGGAGCTAGGAGCATTCCCACAGAGAGCAGTCTAAACACCCTGTTTACAGGATACAGAGTCGGCCAAAGCCAGCACCTGGAGAAACCACAACACTTCTTTCTCGGACCATGCCTGACACTGGGACCTTCTGCAAGCCAAGCAGAGGTGGGGCTGAGAGAGTTCAGAGAGAACTGTGACTAGCCCAAAGTCACCCACCATGCTTCATGCGTAGGAGTGGGGAAACCAACCAGGTTCACCTGATTAGAGTCCACCGCTGTTAACCACACTATACCACGCTGGCTCTTTCTTTTCTCATCCGTAGCATGGAGAATTTGATATGAGGTTCAGCTCATGTGGGCTAACGATAGACACTGAGAATCCTGCTTGGAAAAGTGCTTATTTCTCTCCTTTCTTTCATGCTTCTGACCACGAAGAAGGATATTGTGTTCTATGTTTTTGTGGCTCAAATCGGTTGGCTCCAAAGAGCCACAGGCCCAGCAACAGCTTGGTGAAACAGATTTTCCCGTCAGCCAGCGTGGGGTAGTGGTTAAGAGTGGAGGGCTCCAATCTGGAGAACCTGGTTTGATTTCCCACTCCTGCACATGAAGCCTGCTGGGTGACCTTGGGCCAGTCACAGTTCTCTTAGAGCTCTCTCAGCCTCGCCTGGCTTCCATCGGCCATCATCACCTGAAAAATATTAAGACCAAATAATCTCCCCCACCTCTGCTTCCATGTTTTCTGCAGCCGTGATATCAGAGACCAGCTCTGAAACTAAGATGTTAAGCAATGCGTCACTTGCTGCTGAAACACCCCCCCCCCCAAAATATGGTTTAAAGTACTGGGAAATTATTAATGTCCTAGAGAATTATTAATGGATGCTTAGGCATGGGCCACAATCCAATTGAAAATATGTGTGTATAATTATGCTATATGCCAGCATGGTGTAGTGGTTAAGAGCGGCAGACTCTAATCTGGTGAACCGGGTTGGTTTCCCCACTCCTACACATGAGCTGTAGATTCTCATCTGGAGAACTGGGTCTGATTGCCCGCTCCTCCACGTGAAGCCTGCCTGGGTCAGTCACCATTCTCTCCGAACCCTCTCAGCCCCACCTGCCTTACGAGGTGTCTGTTGTGGGGAAGGGAAGGCGATTGTAAGCAGGTTTGAGATTCTTTAAAGGTAGAGAAAATTGGGGTATAAAAACCAACTCTTCTTCTCCCCCCCTCCCTCCCCATGCCACCAAAAAAGCTAATGCAAAGAATTAGGGACATTTGGGAATAGTATGGGTGGGCAGCCCCAGGGTAGAGGGTGTGGAGATCTAGTGGAAAATCCATGAGAAACCCTGGAACCCTCTGTCTCCTACAGCTGTGGAAGGCTACGTGTGGCTCCACATGTAATTTTATGTGTGTGTCTGTTTTTGTTTTGTTTTACAGAAAGAAAAACCGCGAGACACATAATGCGGGTAAGGCGCTTTGACGTTTCCGTGGCCAGACTGGATTGGGTGGTCCTCTCTGAATTTTTTTTAGTAAAGCATGCGTGGTGTAGTGGCTAAGAGCAGTGGTTTGGAGCGGTGGACTCTGATCTGGAGAGCCGGGTTTGATTCCCCACTCCTCCACATGAGTGGCGGACTCTAATCTGGTGAACTAGATTTGTTTCCCCAACTCCTACACATGAAGCCAGCTGAGTGACTTTGGGTTAGTCACACTCTCTCGGCCCCACCTACCTCACAGGGTGTCTGTTGTGGGGAGGTGAAGGTGATTGTAAGCCAGTTTGATTCTCCCTTAAGTGGCAGAGAAAGTTGGCATATAAAAACCAACTCTTCTCCTCCTCCTTTTCAATCTAAAGAGAGATCTCTTTATTTCTGAATGTGCTGTTGTTTTGTGTTTTGGCAAGTCAAGGTATACTCTTTGCTTTCTGATTTTTTTAGTGGAGAGGCACCGGAAGAAGAAGATCAATGCTGGAATAAACAGAATCGGCGAGCTAATTCCATGTTCCCCAGCACTGAAACAGGCAAGTGGGTGCTTAAAAATATGCACATTTTCTCCCTGGGTTTGGCTTACTTGGTTCTGGTCTATCCTTCCATGTACATTAGTTCGTTGGACCAGCAGAAAGCAGCATCACTAGAGGAATGGATCCATGCCATCCATCCTATGGTTTTTCCTTGATTTGTACCCTTATTTAATTATAGGCTTGTTTCCAAGCAATCCTGCTATTTTTTATGGTTCCTTACATAGTCATCTGTTTTGCTAGTGTATGGAAGAGCCTTCTTGGTCATTTCATTCATTCTCTTCCTGGCTTTGGCCCAAATCAAAGTGGAAAGTCAAAACAGATAAAAGGAAGTATTACTTCACACAACGCATAGTTAAACTGTGGAACTCTCTGCCCCAGGATGTGGTGAGGGCTGCCAACTTGGAAGGCTTGAAGAGGGGAGTCGACATGTTCATGGAGGAGAGGGGTGTTCATGGCTACTAGTCAAAATGGATACTAGTCATGATGCATACCTATTCTCTCCAGGATCAGAGGAGCATCCCTATTATATTAGGTTCCGTGGAACCCAGGCAGGATGCTGCTGCTGCAGTCTTCTTGTTTGTGGGCTTCCTGGAGGCACCTGGTTGGCCACTGTGTGAACAGACTGCTGGACTTGATGGGCCTGGGTCTGATCCAGCATGGCTTTTCTTATGTTCTAATTATAATTACATTATATGTAAAATTATACTAGGTGCTGTGGAACACCAGCAGGATAATGCTACTGCAGTCGTTTTGTTTGTGGGCTTCCTAGAGGCACCTGGTTGGCCGCTGTGTGAACAGACTGCTGGACTCGATGGGCCTTGGTCTGATCCATCATGGCCTTTCTTATGTTCGGTGGTGTTTTTGTTCCATAATGAAAAATGTTGAGAGCCAGCGTGGTGTAGTGGTTAAGGTGTCAGACTAGGGTGTAAGCACTTGTCCCATAGCTTTTCCCAAAAGCAACAACCCAGGTAGGTAGTCTTTAAGAAAGTTGACTTTAATGGAAAACATGCATTCCTGCCTTAATGTAAGCACTTGTCCCATAGCTTTTCCCAAAAGTAACAACCCAGGCAGGTAGTCCTTAAGAAAGTTGACTTTAATGGAAAACATGCAGGTAAGCAGAGCTTGCAGTAATAAAAAGGCAGGAATGAAGCAAAAGGAACATACAACGGAATATATGGGGGAATAGTTCTAATCATGATAGCACAGGTTGGCATGGTAACCCTTCAGTCCAACAGGGCAGGCTCCCACGAGCTCCCGCGAGCTTCAAAGCCGAAAAGGAATGCGATCGTTAGGAAAACAGTCCTTGAGTGGGGCGTCTGTGAGAAACCACAACTATCTCTAAACACAGAGAGCAGGCCTGACATTTGGTCTAAGAAACCCAAGTTTGAATCCTCACTCTGCCTTGAAAACCTTTGGCCAGTCATACACTCAGCCTCAACCCTGGCAAGTATTTGGATGGGAAGAAGAAGAGTTGGTTTTTATATGCCGACTTTCTCTGCCACTTAATGGGAATCAAACCGGCTTACAATCACCTTCCTTTCCCCTCCCCACAACAGACACCCTGTGAGGTAGGTGAGGCTGAGAGAGAATGACTAGTCCAAGGTCACCCAGCTGGCTTTGTGTGGAGGAGTGGGGAATCGAACCCGGTTCTCCAGATCAGACTCCACCGCTCCAAACCACCGTTCTTAACCACTACACCACGCTGGAGACCTCCAAGGAATACTAAGGGCGTGACGTAGAGGCAGGCAGTGGCAAACCACCTCCCAACGTCTCTTGCCTTGAATAGCCCACCAGGGATCTCCGTAAGTCAGCTGTGATTTGATGACCAAAAAAAAAGTTTGTAAGGAAATGCATAATGCAGAAAAGATGTATGATTATGCTAGGATTAGCTCATGCTAGTGTAATTTAGTAATTTGTGTTTTTTTAGTCCTGTGGGAAGATGGGGGGAACAGGAAAGCTCTTTAAATGAAATACGTTAGTGATGGATCTTTCAGATACTGACGGGCGAGTTCCATCCTTACATATCGCCTCAAATGAGAGCCAGCCTGCTTGAGGTTTCAAACAGTGTCACTCGGTCGATCCTCTCCCTTATGATCCTCACCTTCCTTTACAGAGCAAGATCATGATCCTCGATCAAGCGTACAAATATATAATGGAAATGAAGAGGCAAAACGACGAACTCCTGTTGAACGGAGGGAACCGTGAGCAAGGTAAAGAGGAGACTGTGTCCAACGGGGATCCGGCTGGCCTCGCATCAGGTTATACCCTTTGTGTCATCGATAGGGTTGCCAGGTCCCTCTGCACCACCAGCGGGAGGTTTTTGGGGCGGAGTCTGAGGAGGGTGGGGTTTGGGGAGGGGAGGTACTCCAATTCCATAGAATCCAATTACCAAAGCAGCCATTTTCTCCAGGTGAGCTGATCTCTATCGGCTGGAGATCAGTTGTAATAGCAGGAGATCTCCAGCTAGTACCTGGAGGTTGGCAACCCTAGTAATCGAATGGCACACCCTAGATCAGGGGTCCTCGATTTAATGCCTGTGGGCACCATGAAGCCTGCCAGCACCTTTCCTGGTACCCACCAAGTGGTTTTAGAAAGTAGGTGGGGCTTTTGCTCAGCAAGGCTTCTGATAGGCCATTGGAGATTTGATTGACTATGCAGCACAGGGATCTTCACTGTGTGATGCAGAAGGCCCTGAAAACAAACTTCCCTTTAGACCCCGAAGCGATGTTGTTGGGATTAGTGCCGGAAAAGATAGACAAAGACCACAGAGATTTGTTCAACTATATGACTACAACGAAGTTAGTATTGGTCTCAACCAGGAAAAAAGAAGACGTTCTAGAAATAGAGACATGGCAAGATAAAATGGCTTAAAATGCGGTGATGGCCAAACTATCCAACTTGGTGAAGGGCAGAACGATGGTAGAATTCCAGAAGAAATGGGCATTTTATTTTGATTATATAAAATAAAGTAGAACTTAGTGAATAGGGGAGGGGGCATGAAAACAGATATAAAAGAAACAGTAATATTAAGGTAGCACTATTACAATCAAATTAGAGTAGCAAAGAAGGTATAAAAGTGAAATATTGTCGAAGGCTTTCACGGTTAGAGTTCATTGGTTCTTGTAGGTTATCCGGGCTGTGTGACCGTGGTCTTGGTATTTTCTTTCCTGACGTTTCGCCAGTGTCCTTCAGTGTTACTCCTCTGAAGATGCCTGCCACAGCTGCTGGCGAAATGTCAGAAAAGAAAATACCAAGACCACGGTCACACAGCCCGGATAACCTACAAGAACCTATAAAAGCGAAGTTAAGTAGGGTAAGAAGATTAGTATAAAGTATTGTATACTATTATTGTGTTGCTCGATAGCTCAGAAAGTATTAAGTATGAGTACCGGTGTGAAAGATAGTTCGGGAAATAGTGGGAATAATACCCAAGGAGCTAAGTAGAATTCTGATTAAACAAATGACCAGCAGGAATAGAGCAAATATTAGAAAATGTACTCCCTGAAGGATGATTTATGTTGTATGTTTGTGAATGGTTATGATTGGTAATTGTTTGTAAAAATAAAATTAAAAAGATCTTCACTATGCGACTAAAGATCCGCTGCGGCAGCCATTTTGTGCCTGTGGCTGCTGCGCTGTGTCAGAATTCCAATGAGCAATGCTTATTCTAGCTCTCTGTGTAGCGATGTAGATTTGCCACATAGGTTCAGATCTTACTGCAAGAATATTTGGTGAGGTGATACTGAAGGGAACAAAGGTGTAACTTAAAGTTTTCCGGAATCCTTGACCAGTGAATTTAATAACCTTTTTTAAAAAAAAATTGTTTTGCAGCGGAAGAAATAAAAAAGCTCCGGGCACAACTGGACGACCTTCAGAAAGAAAATGGGCGCTACATAGCATTGTTGAAAGCCAACGACATTTGCCTTTACGATGATCCCACCATCCACTGGAAAGGGAATCTGAAAAATGCAAAAGTTTCCGTTGTTATCCCCAGCGATCAGGTGCAGAAGAAGAAGGGAAACCTCGGTAATGAGAAAGTCTCCGTTGTGATCTCCAGCGATCAGGCACAGAAGAATATCATTGTCTATTCCAATGGGAGTCAGCTGGGTGGAAATAACCAGGGGGCCTCAGTCCAAGGAATAACCTTTAACATCAGCCATAACTTACCAAAGCAAACGGCTAACGTTGTTCCCGTCCAGAGAACTTGCAACCTCGTCACTCCTGTGACCCTTTCTGGTATCTACTCCACAGAAATCAAGTCGGGGCTTGAGACTTCAGTTCCACCATTGACGTCGGGTCTACCAAATCTAGCCAAGAAAATTCTCGAGCCCTCGACCTCTGAGAGTGAGCAGCGCGTGCTTATGGCCACCAGGGCTGCTAGCTCCCAGAATGCATTAGAACCAGCCAAGATGTCCCCTGAACTGCAAAACTCGCCGCAAGGTGAAGATACCATCCCCAAACCTAAAAATGGACAAGAGAGTTCCAGGTTACTCTACGAAACAGGCGTTCCTAGCATCAGCCTTTCTTCTCGCAATAATGCAGACGTACCACTGGCTGAGCTGGCAGCAGTGGCCCCTGAAGAGAATGCAAGAAATACATCCCAGGAAAGCTGTGACGCTTCTGCACCTGATCCCGCTTGTGTTCCTTCTGCCAGGTTGTCCGTCGTTGATGGCTTTCCATCAGGAAGCATTTGCAGAAGTTCAGATGGGAAAAGTGGCAACGGAGTGGCGGCGGCATCCGCCATGGAAGCGGCGAAGGCCGTAGCCGACCTCAACCCGTTGCCTGCCACCACTTTAGAGAGGTGGCCGTTTCCCAGCTGTTCGACCATTGGTGGTCTGGGCTCCAAAAACATGGACAGCCTGGCACGCATCACCTCGGCTGGGAACACCCAGACCACCTGGACTACTTTGCAACTCACGGGGAATACTGTTCAGCCTCTAAACCACACTCCCTCTGGCGTCATGGCAGCCCTGTTAAACGAGCCAGTGAATGCCGCCAGCGCTGCAGGTTCCGTCCCTAATAGGTGCTTGGCCCCCAGTGCCAGTTTGAGTAATCCTCCACCTGTGGACGAGCAGATGCCCGAACAAATTGTGGTCACTTTGCCTTCCTGCCCGTCATTACCTATGCAGCCGCTAGTTGCCAAGACGCAAGTTCTAGCCCAGCTTGCAGGCAGCCTTCTTCCATTGAATCCAGCCATGCAGGTGATCCAGATGGCCCAGCCGGTGGGCTCAGCCGTCGCTGCCTCACCCGCCAATCAAAATGTCATCATTCTCCAGCCTCCCAGCGCTAATCCGTGTCCACCTGTGTTGAGAGCCGAAGTCCCCAACCAAACCGTTAGTCAACAGATTGTAATTATACAAACCGCTAACCAGAACCCTCTCTCCCTCTTTTCTGCCCCGCCACCTCCCCCACAGCCCGTTCGAGTGCCCACGAATGGTGTCTCTCCCGCAGGAAGCGCTAACAACTCGATACCAAATGCTTCTGGCCCTCACATGTTTGGTGGGAAGCATCTTGTCCATATTTTACCCAGGCCCTCCTCTTCCCCATCTTCTAGCTCGACGCAAACATTTTCCGTTGCAGTGTCTAGCGGCCAGCAGCTTCCGCAGACAGTTTCTCTGAATGGGCAGTTGTTTGCACTGAAGCCCGTCAAGTCTTGTTCTGGAGCTTCGGATCAAGCCCCTATGCAAATTATCCAGCCCACCACCAGTGAGGATCCCAATACCAACGTTGCCCTCAATACATTTGGTGCTCTAGCTAACCTCAATCAAAGCATATCTCAGATGGCCGGGCAGAGCTGCCTGCAGCTGTCCGTCAATCAGCCTGCCAACCCGACTGTCGGCAGCTGCCAAGCTGCGCCAAGTAACTGCCTTCTGCTGGCAGCAACCACCTCTGCGTCTTCTTCGACAACTGAGAACAGTTTCTTAACCAGCGTGTCGCATCCAGTGGACGACTCCCTGCAGAAATCTTCTGGGGGGTTACTGTCTAGTTTGGGTCCAAAGCGGCCTAATAAAAAACCAAGCTCTAAAAAATGTTTAGCAGCCGGCAGCAGCCTAGCATGTCGGACAAATCCTTGCAGCAAGGATTCCAAGAAGCTTGACAGAGGGGCTGTGGAAGCAACCGTCGAGCATTCAGGGACTGACCTCTTGCTTGAAAAGATGCCCTTCAGTGCATCCCAAAGCTTAGCTCTGCCTCAAGCCAGCCACAGGGGGGCACCAAACGATGCAAACGCTTCCGGTTCTCATCCCAAAGAGGGAGCAGAACATGGTGTGGAATCTGCTGCAGCATCGGATCTGAAAGCCACTGCAGTGCCTAGATCATCACCTCCAGAATCAACCTTGACGGAGCAGTTCACATTGGTGGCTCCGGACTCCCAAGTCGCTGTGTCTCCATCTCTTCAAACGAGTAGACCTCAGACTAACAACTCGGCAACAAATCCAAATTCTCAGTTAGCTGAGCTGCCCAAATGTGTTTCCAACAGCCCTTCAACGTTTTCTGACTTGCCAGTGGCAGCATCTCAGAACACTGGGGTGCCTGTAACAAACAATGAGGCATCCGTTGAGAGTGTTCCCAGAGCAGAGGCTTCGGAGGACTGCAAGGCAGGGCAAGATTGCTCTATTGCAATTCAAGCCGCAGATTTGTTAGAAGGTCAAGGTCTAACCAAGATGCTGTCTGAACTCAGTAAAGAAGGAGAAGCTGTACAAAAAACCTTCCCGGTCCAAGTTGCACACTCTAATTTCCCTGCCCAAAGCTCCAAACCAGTTGTAGACTCCAACGATGATTTGACGGGAAAGCAAGAGGAACTCTTGCTGATGAACACCGAAGGGGAAACTCTTACACAGTCTCATTCCTGCTCCTCTGAACCAGAGGGAGTAAGTGGCTCTCTGATTGCCAACAGGCAAGCTGACTCCCCAATGTCGACCAGCTCGGGTAGCAGCTGTGGCTTCTCTGTGGCATCCATGTTGCCGGACCCGTGTCGGGAGAACATTCCCAGCAGCGCTTCCGTGAATGCGTGTAACAACTGCTCGTTTTCTGAGCAAACAGATATAGTGGCTCTAGCGGCAAGAGCCATTTTTGATCAAGAGACCCTTGTGAAAGGTGCAGGGGCTGCGCCCCAGAATGCTGCTCCCAAGGGCAAGGACGGACCATCTCTAGGAAGGGAGCAACCTTTCAAGTCACACACAGTTAAAGACACCGCCCAGACAGAAACAGCTCCGAGTAGCTTTGGCGCCCAAAATTCAGTGCAAATGAACATCGATAGGTCAGCCGAGAAACAGAGCTGTTCAGTGAGAGTGGATATGCCCAATGTGGATTTGCTGGCCCCCCAGTCTTCGAGTGCCTCGAGCCTGAGTGTCAACAACCTCGTCCATCAGAGCTGCATCATCCACCCGGCTGCGAGCTGCTCAGGTTTACCTTTGTCTTCAGATCAAGCAACTGTCCCCGCACCAAGGACGCCCTCAGTGCCTGCAACTTCATATATGAGCCAGTCCCCAGGACGGTCTCCGGCCCTCGCTACAGATTATGCTCCGGAACAACTGTCCGCCCTTCGAACAAATGCCATGCAGGCCCCTCCTCAGATGCGCGAGCCACACTTGAAGCAGCCAAGCCAGGAGAGCCGCAAAGATTCGTCCAAGCGGGCCGTCCAGGACGATCACCTGCTCTCTGCTCCAAAGAGACACAAGCAGTGCCCGACGGTGCCTCTGCGGCTCGAAGGCATGGCCTTGCTTAACCAAGCAGCCGGCGACATTGCTGACCAGACGCAAATCCTCGTTAGTCAGATCCCCCCCAATTCCTCCAATTCGGCAGTGTCGGTTAGCAGTCAAGGACATGTTGACGTTGGTCATAGCAGGTTATTCCCCCCTGGCAGTTTTGTGCCCCCAGCTCTGCGGCAAGCCGAAGCTCAGTGTAATCCTCAGGTTTCTGTCTCGGATCAGCCTGGTCAGGCAGGACAGCAGCACTTGCCGGCTCTGCAGCATGCCCCTGTTCAAGGAATGACTCATCTTCATAGCAACCACCTGTACATAAAGCAGCAGCAGCAGCAGCAACAGGCAGGCCAGTTGAGAGACAGGCATCACTTGTACCAGCTCCAGCATCACATCCCTCACACAGAGCCCTCTCTCCACTCTCAAGCCCACAGCGTCCACCAGCAAAGAGTGATGCACCAAGAGGCGCAGATGCAGAAGAAGAGGGGCCTGATCCAAGCAGCCCAGCCCACCCCGCTGGGTTTGCAGCAGAAGCATCATCCAAGCGAGCAAGCGCGGCAGAAGAGCGGCCAGCCTCACCCCCACCACTCACAGCTCCAGCAGATGCAGCAGCACTTCGTGCCGTCCCAGCCAGAGAAGAGCTGCGAAAATCCCGCAGGGGGTAGGGCCCACCACAGCCATCCTCAGAGCCACCTGAACCCGGACATTCTGCACCAGCAGCAGCAGCCAGATGGCAACAGGCAGCCAGGCTCAGGCATGTCTTCTGAGCACGTGGCGGGGCACAGTCAGATGCAGAGGCTGATGACTTCCAGGGCTTTGGAGCAGCAGATGGTCTCCCAGCCCAGTATTGTCACCAGGCCATCGGATATGACTTGCGCCCCGCACAGACAAGAAAGAAACCGAGTGAGCAGCTACTCTGCAGAGGCGCTGATTGGAAAATCCCCCTCCAATTCCGAGCAGAGAATCGGAATATCCATCCAGAGCTCAAGGGTTCCCGACCAGCTTGAAATGAGGAATTACCTCGACGTGTCCAGGAATAAAAGCTTGGCGATTCATAACATGCAAGGCCGTATGTCTCTAGACCACACGGTGGGGCCAGATGTTCAAAGGCTGGCTGAGTGCCAGACATTCAAGCCGAGTGGAACTAACCAGCAGCCCGGTGGCAACTTTGATGTGCAGCCCTCAAGAAACAGTGACATCAGTAATGCAATGCCATCCCTCAGGGGTATGCAGACGCAGGCTTTCCGAATAGCTCAAAATTCCGGAGCATCCATAGATAGGCAAAAAAGGTTATCCTATCCACCAGTTCAAGGGATTTCAACAGGCAATCCTCTCCCTTCCTCCCGGGACAATGACAATACTTGCCACCAAAGCTTCATGCAGAGTTTACTTGCCCCTCATCTCGGAGATCAATCAGGTGGAAGCCATCGATCAATTTCAGAACATCCAAGAAATCCACAGTGTGGTGCTTCTTCCATCATCGAGTATAATTGTCCTCCAGCAAGGGAGAACATCCATATTCGAAGAGATGGTGAAGGTCAGAATAGGGAAAGCTGTGACTTGTCTCTTGGTACTATTAATAACAGGAGCAATTCGTTAAATATTCCCTTTTCGAGCTCTTCGTCTTCCGGAGATATTCAGGGCCGCAACACAAGTCCCAGTGTTTCTATTCAGAAGACAAATCCCATGAGAATGACAGAGAGCCACGGAAGCAAAGGTCCCATGAACACGCCCGTTTCAAGCAATGTGCACGGAGTCGCCCGGCCAGCCCTTCCCCACCCACCTGTCTCTCGTGGGAATGCGGAGCAAATCCCAACGTCAGTTCGTCAGCCGAATTCTTCCGTCACCCAGCGCTCGAGGCATCCGCTGCAGGATAACGGGGGCTCTAAAATCCGTCAACCGGAAAGGAATCGGTCTGGAAATCAGAGACATGGGAATGCATTTGACCCTAGCCTTCCCCACCTTCCTTTGTCTGCCAGTGGCAGTATGATCCTTGGACGACAGCAGCCGACCCTGGAGAAAAGAGGCGGCCTTGTGCGATTCATGCCTGACGGCCCTCAGGTGTCTAATGATAGTGCCGCTCCAGATCAGCACAGTTTGTCTCAAAATTTTGGATTCCCTTTTATTCCAGAGGCCGGGATGAATCCCCCAATAAATGCCAATGCGTCATTCATTCCGCCAGTGACCCAACCCAGTGCTACTCGAACTCCAGCCCTGATTCCGGTAGATCCCCAGAATACACTACCATCCTTTTACCCACCGTATTCTCCTGCGCATCCCCCCCTTTCCAATGATATTTCAATTCCTTATTTTCCCAATCAGATGTTTCCTAATCCAGGCACAGAGAAGCCCAACGGCGGAGGTCTAAACAATCGGTTCGGCTCTATTTTGTCTCCTCCCAGACCGGTTGGCTTTGCTCAGCCGAGTTTCCCTCTTCTGACGGACATGCCCCCGATGCACATGGCCAATTCGTCGCACTTGTCCAACTTCAATTTGACTTCTTTATTCCCAGAGATAGCTACAGCTCTCCCTCCAGACGGTTCGGCCATCTCACCCCTGCTCTCGATTGCCAACACATCTGCCTCTGATTCTTCCAAACAACCATCAAACCGGCCTGCTCATAATATAAGCCATATTCTGGGACATGACGGCAGCTCAGCTGTATGAAAAATAGTGAACTGGAAGCCAGGTTGATGGGTGGGTTTCTTGTATATTTTATGTACTTGCGTGTGCATACAGATATGCATGAATTTGGGGGTTTCCATTCCCTGAAGAGACCACTTACAGCACCCCTGTTGTTTGTGGGAAATGTGTGTACGTAGGCGGGTGCTTGTGTATTTCGACACACCCATGTTGCCAACTAAAAGCATCAGTGCCTATTTCCGTGCTTACAGGTCAGAGTAAGAATGCAATGCCTGTATTTGTCTCGACAGCATACACTAATCTGATCGTTCCAGATTCTCTCTTAGTGCCAAGATAAGTCCTGGGCAAAACGGGTCCCAGAGAAACAAACGCGTCAGACTGCATTTGTAACACTTGGGACAGGAGCTTTAGATCCAAGGTCTGGACCTGTAAGCACCTCCCTCCAATCTTGGAACCAAGTTTTTGAATCTGTGTTTGAGATAATTTCGATCTTTTTAATATATATATTAAAACTCACTATTGATGGATGTTACGGCTGACTTCCGGCGGTAGATCTCTGGTGTCCGTGCCCGAAGTTTAATTTCACACTTCTAAGAAGATGCGTGAGTGGGGGAAAGCGCAAATGAAAATCATTACCACCCATCTTAAGCATTTGTTTTAATGCTTTTGAGCATTTATATTACCATCAGTTCTAGGTTTGTTTGTTTTTTAATTAATTACATTTTGGTGGTGGCTCTCTTTTTTCTGCCCCCCCCCCCCAGCATGGCATTTCCATTCTTGCTGTCACTGGCTTGTAAGCTGTGAGCTTTCTCAGGGTATCTTTTCTGTGTCTTGCTTAGCACCTTCTCAAGGTATGCTCTTTTTCTTCCTTTTATATCCTTGTCAAAAACAATTTTCCCTTTTTTTTCTCCAGCTAGGCTTTTCCTCTTGCCAAGTATACCGAGCTAGGGATGTTTTTCGGGCCCGGTGGAAGGCCGAGGCAAGACAGAATGCAGAGTGCTAACAGGAGCATCTTATGTTGCACTTAGGTAGCTCCCTTTCGCTCCAAGCCAACGTGCGGGATTTTAGCGCTCAAGGGACGATGTAAAATGTCAGCTGGCTGTGATTGGTTTAAAGCAACGACAACAAAATGAGCTGACAGTATAATTAGTTGACGACGTGGGAAATACTGTGTGCTTAGGGTTTGTGGGAGCAAACAGCCATTCTTATGCACCCTTCTGGATTGTTCAAAGCAAGCAGCTGTCCTACTGGTAGCCAAATTAATCTTGGTAGGTTATTAGCTTAAGCCGTTTACTGTGTGGGGCTGATCATTAGCTTCCCCACACCCACACTTAGGACATACACATGGATAGCCAGAACCTGTATTTGTGTGGTGGAGCTCTGGTTCTCATTTACACCGATTCCTTTTTGTAGCGAGGGGGGCAGGCAGTGGGCTTGGAAAGTGGGCGCGTTACATTGAGGAAACGCACAGAAGCCCAGAGTGGATCTGTCCGGACCGCTGCTGATTGAGCAGTGAGATGTCTTCCCCAGTTCCAGATGCGTTGAGGTCCTCCTGTTCCAGAAAGTGCCTCAGATGTCCTCTTCTGGTTGAGAACCCCCACCCCCGTGAGAGGAGATCTTGTGCTGTGTCAGATTGTGTACAAAAGTCCCCCAAGGGTGCTTGACCTCTCCCTGCCCCGGTGCTTTGCTCACCTTTTGGTAACGGCCTGAGAAATGCCGGCTTCTGAACTGCCGCGCACTATCTGTTTTGCCCATCACCGAGCTTGAGAGTTGGTGCATGGGGGTCCCATGGGGCCATGCAGCGGCAAGCGGTCCCCTCGGCCATGGCTTATGCTGAGCGCACTGCAGAACGCTCCGCTGGGTGTTCCTAACCGGACTGATATGGAGATAGTTCCCAAGCCACAAGGCCTTTGGGTTTCTTTCAGGCTGTAACACCCCCCCCCCCAAGTAGACTGCAAAGTTGTTGAAGGCGCTGCTGTGGCACCTGGAAACGGTCCTCGACAGACACCCAGCAGGCATTCCCTTGGCTTTGGGGAGTAAAATAGCTCCCCCAACCCATGGATCAATGGGGATCAGTAACTCACCCGCACAGAGTTGGTTAAATGACTTCAAAATATCTAAATTTCAGGTGGGGTGCTGTGCTGGTCTACCGTAGAAGAGCAAGGTTCGAGTCCTGTGGCACCTTAAACGTCAGCTGGGTACCCAAGGTTGGGTGAAAAGAAAATATGTATAGGTCTATGTGTAAATATTGAAAGTATAATTTATTAGAAGCGCTATGTAAAATTTAAAATTCTTTAAAAGCATTAAAATAGCACAATGGCATATCCTGAGGTTGATGACTAACCACATACCAAACGCGTTTCGGCCTATGGGGCCTTCATCAGTGGTTAATTAAAACCCTTTCTTAAGCCGGCACACATTTACAGAAATACATTAATGAATACAAATACAAACAGTTCAAACCCAACCAGGCATGTGTATATGTTGTAAATTCTATTCTCAATTACTCAAACATCTGGTATAATAGGTTCTTATTGTAATACTGGTTAGTATAAGTCTCTCAAATACTATGTGTGCAGGTATCAACCTAGTAAAGCAGTGAGCAGAAACACTGCTTTACTAGGCTGATACCTGCTCACAGAATATATGAGAGACTCACAGAATATATGAGAGACTTAACTAAGCAGTATTACAACAAGAACCTATTATACCAGATGTTAGAGTAATTGGGAATAGAAATTACAACATATATACATGCCTGGTTAGGTTTGAACTGTTTGTATTTGCATTCATTAATGTATTTCTGTAAATGTGTGCCGGCTTAAGAAAGGGTTTTAATTAACCGCTGATGAAGGCCCCATAGGCTGAAACGCGTTTGGTATGTGGTTACAGTCATCAACCTCAGGATATGCCATTGTGCTATTTTAATGCTTTTAAAGAATTTTAAATTTTACATAGCGCTTCTAATAAATTATACTTTCAATATTTACACATAGACCTATACATATTTTCTTTTCACCCAACCTTGGGTACCCAGCTTCTGTTTTTAGGTTGGGTTTTATTCCCCTTTTTCTTCCACTACCGCACCTTAAATGTCAACAAGATTTGCAGGCTATGAGTTTTCAAGAGTCTGATGAAGGGAGCTTTGTCTTTCAAAAGCATATACCCTGGAAATCTTCTGGGTCTTAAAGGTGCTCCCAGACTTGAGTCTTGCTCTTCGAACACTGCAGCCACCTTGGTAATCTCCGAAATTGGCATCTGAATCTCTCTTGGAGGGTTTAATCCTTTATTTGCTAGAAGGCCACACTTAGTTTTTACAAAGTAACTGAGCCCGAATCCACTCTGTAACTCCCACTGGTTTTCTGAAACGAAGGGAACCCCATTTCAGAGCCGTACGGCTGTCAGGCTTGTCCTCAGTGAACCTTAGGAATGTTTGCCCAGGAGGAAAAACCTCTCCTGTACTCCATCTCTTCCATGTAGATCTGTTTCCACAAGTCCCAGGATCTCCTTGGGATCCTTGACAATTGAGCCACTGTACATTTGTAATAGAGACATGCTCTTCTTGGGTGTGAGCCGTTCTCGCCGTTCAGAAACCAGCAGGAGCATCCGATCTCCCCAGTGGAATTTAAATTAATTCCAGTCAAATTCCAGAATCATTTTTTTTCCTGTGATCTGTACACTTGTCTTCTGTATCACCTTTCACTAGGAGCTACGGGGAGCGCTGCGGTTTAGGTAGAGTCTGCCGCGAGGGAATGCGGGGCATTCCCTTTTCGTGTTTCCTGTTTGCCAAATGCACCTGGAGTTGTCCTGGTGAAAACTGAGAGCAGGTGTGATGAACAAGAATGAACACCCGAGTTGCTTTCCAGTCCTTTATTACCATTCCCCTGCTTATAGCCTTTTTGGAAGAGTGCAGGTTTTCTTTGGAATTAGCATTCATTGGACTCTTGTCGTTTTCCTCCTTACTACAATGACCTGTTCTTACTTGCTTCCTTCCTCTGCTGGAGGGGAAGAAAGTTGTACTGCATGTGATACAGTTGACGGCTCTGTGAAATAGCTTCCTGTTTGCCTTCTGTCAGGGTTTGAAACAATCCCGTCCTCTTTATTTTTGACACAAAAGAGTTTTGCTTACTCATTTAAAGCGACGCCTAAAAGATCAAGGAACTCCTCTGAAGAGAAGGAACAGTGACGTGGAAAAGCATTTCTATGTAAAAGGCTGAGCTTGCCCTTAAGATCCCTGGCATGCCGGGAAAATTCCTTTTAAACTAGCGACATGGCTAATACACAGATGAGCGGAAGATGCTCGGAAAGCCGACTATTTAAAAATGCATCAATTTACGTGTTCATTCTAGCCTATTTGGACCTGTTTTCAGTTTTCATCTTCGGCACGGTGTTTACCTCTCAGTTCTCAGATGATCAGAAGTTCAGAGCTGGACAGGTGTGTGTTTTGCGATCAGTCGCATCAGGTCTCTAACGACAGACTCCAGAACGAGACTGCCCAGACTTTCGAAACAAATTATTGAGTAGTCCCTAATGGGCCACTGTTTGGGGGCTCTGGGCATTGTTAAACCTTCTGAAACCATCCACTCAAATTTCCCAGTTGAGCAGGACTTGACCTGCCTCTTTCCTGGAGGAGTAAACCTGCAGAGGAGATCCTCTTGATTTCCCACCACGCATCCTGTTGGCTCCCTTTGGGTGGGAAGGTTTCCGTTCACATAGCTCAACAATTTCCTAGCTTCCTAATGTTAAGATGGGCTGCCAGCTTTAGGATCTCAACCAGAATTAAGGCTCACACACTTTCCTTGTCAACAGTGGGGTAAAGCATGGCTTCTCTAGGGTACTTGCTGAGGTTGGGCTCAGGAAGCATTAAGCTGTTCCATTGTCATCCCTCACACATCTAGATGCGATGAAACGATAGGTATATGTAATGACGGATGCTTCCAGATTGCATTGGGTGTGTAATGTGTCACATTATATTTGTCTCTGCTGGCTACAAGCAGCCAAGACTTGCTCTGTTGGTAGAAGCAATATGCAAAATACCAATAAGTCCAGACACTCCTATGATAAGCCCCATCTGGCTTTCCCAGCTCCCTTAAAAAAATTGCTTTACAGACTTAAAAGAACAAGCTGTATCGTTCCTTCTCTCGAAATTAACGAATTATCTTTATCTTTACCACGGTTTTTCGGCTGTGTGTTCTTGAAAATTCTGCTTTATGATTCCCTGGGTTTTTTTGCACCCTAGTTCAAAAAATATGTAATTGACTGTTCAGGAACATTAATTATTGTTGTAAATAAGAGTTTGTTTGGCTTATTTTGACATCTTTTTACAGACTCATTGCATTCGGGGTGTAAATATTTGCAACTGTTATTTCATTGAAAGTTCTCAGATTTTTTTATTAAGTGTAACATTTTGTTAATTGTAAAAAAAAGATTGTATAGATATGGACAAAATAGTATTTTATTTTAAAAATGTACAGTTTGCGTACATTCCTTTTTTATGTAACGGCATACTGTATCCTCTTCTAGGAGAAGAGCGTGCAAACCGGGGGAGCAGAGTTGCAGCCAAAGATCATAAACTTGTGATTAAAAAAAAAAAGCAAGGCAAAGACATTCTGTTACAGTTTCGCTATTTTTATATGCCTAGATCTCCCCATGAATATATTACAACCAGGAATATCTGCATGCCTACAAACTGGGTACATATGCCAAACACAAAACCCATGCACAATTTCCTCCTATATTGGCTAGTCGATTCAATTTCTGGTTGTCTCCATTGGGCTCCCAGGCTGGCTGAAGTGAATCCTGGGATTGGGGTCGCTAGGTCCCTCTTCGCCTCCGGTGGGAGGTTTTTGGGGCGGAGCCTGAGGGCGGGGATTGGGGAGGGGCTTCAATGCCATAGAGTCCAATTGCCAAAGGGGCCATTTTCTCCAGGGGACCTGATCTCTATCGGCTGGAGATCAGTTATAATAGCAGGAGATCTCCAGCTAATACCTGGAGGTTGGCAACCCTACCTGGGACATATAAAGGGGCCTGATTTAACCTCTGTTCTGACAGCCTCAGCCCCTAGAGCTTTGCTGTATGTGTCTTCCAGATAAAGCAAGGTACACTGGTGCTTTATACTGAACCAGTGTCCAATCGGAAGCCCTTCTATGCTGGAGCCCCGCCCACTTCCCAAAAACACTTGGTGGGTACCAGGATAGGTGTTGGGCGCCACAGGACCCCAGCCTAATATCTCAGCACAACAGACTCTCAAGGTGGGACAGAATACCTGCCAGGCTAGGCAGGAACAGGAAGACTCACAGTAAGTTCCAACAAACTTTTCTCCGTCGATGGACCAAAATGTCCCTCGTACGTGGTTCCAGTGGTTAAGAGAGGTGGTTTGGAACGGTTGAGTCTAATCTGGAGAACCAGGTTCGATTCTCCACTCCTCCGCATGAGCGGTGGAGGCTAATCTGGTGAACTGGGTTACACCTGAAGCCAGCTGGGTGACCTTGGGCTAGTCACACTCAGCCCCACCTACCTCACAGGGTGTCTGTTGTGGGGAGGGGAAGGGAAGGTGATTGTAAGCCCGTTTGATTCTTCCTTAAGTGGTAGAGAATAGAAACCAAGAAGATGCAGCACAGATTAGTTCTGAGGTGGGTTCCAAAGATCCCAGATGCACAGTGGTTGCAACACTTGTGGAACTTGATGTACAGGGCAACTTGACAAAAGTATATTTTTATCCCATGCGGTGTGTCTGTGGCCACTCTATTCCTTTACCGGCAACGGAAAAGAGATTTACAAGCTTTGTTAACCTGCATCCACAGCGAACTGGGGGCTGCTGGTTAACCAAATAGGGGAGGGGCCGTGGCTCAGTGGTAGAGCCTCTGCTTCGCATGCAGAAGGTCCCAGGTTCAATCCCTGGCATCTCCAGTTAAAGGGACTAGGCAAGTCGGTGATGTGAAAGACCTCTGTCTGAGACCCCAGAGAGCCGCTGCCAGTCAGTAGTCAATACTGACTTTGATGGGACCGATTCAGTATAAGGCAGCTTTGTGTCTTAGGGGAGGGGCTGTGGCTTAATGGTAGAGCATCTGCTTGGCATGCAGAAGGTCCCAGGTTAAATCCCCGGCATCTCCAGTTAAAGGGACTAGGCAAGTAGGTGATGGGAAAGACCTCTCTGCCGGAGACCCTGGAGAGCCATGGGGAGGGGCTGTGGCTCAGTGGTAGAGCCTCTGCTTGGCATGCAGAAGGTTCCAGGTTCAATCCCTGGCACCTCCAGTTAAAGGGACCAGACAAGTAGAGGATGTGAAAACCCCCTGCCTGAGACCCTGGAGAGCCGCTGCCGGTCTGAGTAGACACTACTGACTTCGATGGACTGATGGATGATTCAGTATAAGGAAGCTTCAAGTGTTCAAACAGCCCAGTTAACAACGCTTGTACCCAGCCTTTGGCTTGGTGCCCATCAGGTTAACAAAGCTTTTACTGTATTTAATTATGGCTTTTTGGGGAAGGAGGGAGGTACAGCTGACAGGCACAGTGCAATGCCCCACTCTGGAGTAAATAATCAGATTAATAAAGGTCATTTCTTGCTTAGGCAAGGGTTTAAAAAGTAGGTAAAGGGACGAGGCTACCCCTCCTTTACACAAGGTAGACTGAAATGGGGAAGGGAGACAAGCAAGAGGAGGGGGGTAGCTTTTTTGGAGTTAGATACAAGGACAGAAAGCACCCAGTTTTAAAGAAAGGATTTCCTTTTAAGTGACTCCCAAGACGATCAAATGTAACCTTGTGAAATCAGCCAGTGAAGAGTTCTCATTTCTCTCACCAACACATTTTTACCTAGCGCCAGCATGGTGTAGTGGTTAAGGTGTCGGTCTAGGATCTGTGTAAGCTCTAGTCCTGCGGCCTCCTTAAACAGACTTCAGCAGACAACCAATCCACAAAAGCAGTTTTATTGGGTAGAATCAACAGGTTTCAGAAGCCATATTCAAAAGGACACTAGTAAGGGTCAAAGGCAAGGTACATAGCATATATGGAAGAGCAAAAGGAGATAACCGGTTACCCAGGCAACCCCCCCCCCCTCCAAGAGGCAGGAAGGAGTACTTGGCGATTCCCACAGTATGGGAATCTATGAAGACTAAACACAGGGCATAGACTGGCCTTGGACAGAATAGCACAACAGCACCTGGAAGCAGCACAATCGCACTACCGCATACCATCCTCATGGCCTGCTCCTGACAATCTGGGACACCCAGGTTCGAACCCCCAGGGGGGTTCAGTAGGGGTTTTTCACATCCCCTACTTGCCTGGTCCCTTTAACTGGAGATGTCAGGGATTGAACCTGGGACCTTCTGCATGCCAAGCAGATGCTCTGCCACTGAGCCACAGTCCCTCCCCATGGCTCTCCAGGGTCTCCGGCAGAGAGGTCTTTCCCATCACCTACTTGCCTAGTCCCTTTAACTGGAGATGCCGGGGATTCAACCTGGGACCTTCTGCATGCCAAGCAGATGCTCTACCGAGCCAGGGAAGCTTGCAGGGTGACCTTGGGCCAGTCACACATGAAGCTGCCTTCTACTGAATCAGACGCTCCTTGGCCCATCAAAGTCCGTCTTGTCTACTCAGACCGGCAGCAGCTCTCCAGGGTCTCAGACAGAGGTCTTCCACATCATCTATTTGCCTGGTCCCTTGAACTGGAGATGGCCAGGGACTGAACCTGGGACCTTCTGCATGCCGAGCAGATGCTCTGCCACTGAGCCACAGCCCCTCCCCACTCACACTCTCAGCCCCAACCCTGGCTAGTACTTGGATGGGAGACCTCCAAGGAATACCAGGGGCATGACGCGGAGGCAGACAATGTAAACCACCTCTGAGACATCTCTTGCCTTGAAAAACCCCACGGGTCACAAGAAGTCAGCTGTGACTTGATGGCAAAAAAAAAAGAGTGGGTTTTGGGCTGCATCAACAGCTGCTATAAGAAATTGGAGCAAGAGAATCCGAACGTTTCAGCAGTTCACATAGTTGAATAACTGCAGGAAGCTTGTCTAATGATAGCAAGACCTCCCTTTTTTTTAATTCAAAAATTTAGCGAAACAAGACATGACATGTACACCATTCCTATTATGTATAATAACAATAATAATATTGTTTTTTAAAACAATAACACAATTGGGTAAGGACGCAGAAGGAACTCCCATTACTGTTTTCCTGTCTGTCTTCTCAGGAAAAAACAGCTTACGCAGGAGAAAAAAGTAAATTTCTCTTCTGTCGGGATTTCAAGTGCGGTACACGTGCCCGACTGGAGCCCGGGGCGGGTAGGAACGTTGGCCACAGGAACATCTCAACTGAGGTGGTTGGCAGAAGCTGGATGAGAGCAAATGACCCTGAAGCACCAGCACAATGCTAAATACCTTCAGTGCCCTCGTTTTCCCTTTGGCGAGAGAAGCGAAGGCCCCATCTGACTCCATCCAGTGTGATACAAAATACTAGCTTTGAAGTCCTTATGTTATTTAGGCAGGGTATGTTACTGGGGGAGCATCTGGACTGGAGAAGCAGTTTCTGCAGCCCACCCCTCACTGTGGTGGCTCTCGTTCCCACTACAAAGTTAAAAATGTATTTGTGAGCCCCAGCTGGCTCCGCGTGTTTTGTGGGAGATGCAAATGAGATGCTGTAATGTAAACTCCAGATGAGCAGCCAAGCTGGTCTGTAGCAGCAACGTAACACAGGAGGCCAGTGGCACCTTGTAGACTAACAGAAGCTGTCCCGAGTCAGAGGTGGCGTCAGCTGACGCCCGCCTAGACTCACAAAAGCTTGTGTTGGAATAAATGTTGTGAGTCTTTAAGGTGTCCCGATACTCTTGATTTTCCGACGTAAACCGATGCCGACGAATCACACCGTGGTCGGAGGCAGAAGGGGCGGAGCAAAGAAAGATGACAGCTTCCAGCATCCGTTCAGGTTGAAGACTCTGAAGTCGAGCCCCGCATCCCAGCTGGACCGTACATCCCTGCTTGGGTACTCAGAACATGGGATAGCTTGAAATCATACCGCTGCTGCGCCGTAGCTGCTCTTTCTAGGCAGCGAAAGCTGTTCCTGGCGCTACCGCTCTCCTCCAATGTGGGATGCTGCAAGTCGACTGTCCTTTGTAAGACCACTGGAGAGGATCTGCGGCTCGCCAAGGTATCTCTTGCCTCCAGCCTTTATGCTAGAATTTCGAACCTTTGGTCTGAACCAGCCAGTGGGAAGTAGGAGATTCCATCTCTCCATTTGGATGTTTGTTTGTTTTTGCCTCGCAGTGGCTTCCACACGGAGAAGGGCAGTTCTCTTCCCAGTGGATGCTCCATCTGCGCTGACAGATTTGTTTTCCACCAGCGGCAAAGGCTGGCAGTATTCTGTGTTTCTGTGAGCAGAACAGAAGATGATAAATGCCCTCCTCCCATTCCTCAAAAGACGGGGATCCTGTCTCTCCGCACAGAGTCCAAGTCATCGTCGAGGGTCAGCAGGACCTGGGTGGATCAAGGCAGAAATGAAAGTAAATCATAAGAACATAAGAAAGGCCCTGCTAGATCAGACCAAGGTCCATCAAGTCCACCAGTCTGTTCACAAAGTGGCCAACCAGGGGCCTCTAGGAAGCCCAGAAACAAGACAACTGCAGCAGCATTATCCTGCCTGTGTACCAAAGCACCTAATATAATTATATATAATTATCATAAGAACATATAATAGGAATGCTCCTCTGATCCTGGAGAGAATAGGTATGCATCATGACTAGTATCCATTTTGACTAGTAGCCATGAATACCCCTCACCTCCATGAACATGTCCACTCTCCTCTTAAAGCCTTCCAAGTTGGCAGCCATCACCACATCCTGGGGCAGGGAGTTCCACAATTTAACTATGCATTGTGTGAAGAAATACTTCCTTGCAGAAACCGATTTCTTCATCTTGAAGGACTATGTAGCATGACCCATTGTTAAGATTTGTTGCCATCTTTGTGACAAAGTTTTATTCCAGTTCGTATAGTTAGGCAGATTCCAAATGACAATGGAACCGTCTTGGTTACTAAAACCAGGAAGCATCTGCTGGAATAAAATCTGGTGCCTCGAGACACCGGGTTGTTTCCCGTGAATCCCATTACAAACGCAGGGAAAGCAGGAGGGGCTCTGAATGTTGCACGAACTCGCACCCAGGCTGCTGCGAGGTACATCTAGCAGAGGCAAGCGGTGGCGGGAAAAAGGAGCTGTTTGGGAAAGCCTCACCAGGAAGGAGAAGAACAAGGCAGCCCCTGAGAGGAAGTGCCAGACGTCGTGGTCGTCAAAGAATCCCAGGAGGATGCAGGGACGGTTTTTCTCTCGGGATTCTGCTGGGGTTTCCTGGTGAAAAAGAAGGACACGGGCAGTGAATTTCAGCTCTCTGTTAAAAATCCAGGCCCTCTTTTGTTGACCCTGGTCTGACACTTTGACCAGAACACCAGCTGGCATGATGTGGCCTTTGCCAAGAATAGAATCGTAGAATCATAGAGCTGGAAGGCGCCATACAAGGCCATCTAGTCCAACCCCCTGCTTAATGCAGGATCAGCCTGGAGCATCCCTGACAAGTGTTTGTCCAGCCTCTGCTTAAAGACTGCCAGTGAGGGGGAGCTCACCACCTCCCTAGGAAGCTGATTCCACTGTCGAACAGCTCTTACTATAAAAAAAATGTTTCCTAATAGCCCCCTGGTAAATATACCTAGGTAGCTGATTCCACTGTCAAACAACTCTCACTGTAAAAATATTTTCCTAATATCCAGCCGGTACCTTTCTGCCCACAATTTAAACCCATTATTGTGAGTCCTTTCCTCTGCTGCCAACAGGAATAGCTCCCTGCCCTCCTCTACGTAACAGCCCTTCAAATACTTAAAAGTTATCTTGACAGAAATGGCTGCTCAATTGAGAAAAAAACAACACATGAAATGATTTCAGGCCAAATGAGACCACTGGTCCACCTAGCCCCAAACCACCTCCTCGGACTGCCGCTCTCTCAAGTAGAGTGGTCTCTTCCCGCCCCGCTTCTTCAGATCCTTAAACCAGCAGAGCCAGGGATTGGATGTGGGGTCTTCTGCATGCAAAGCTGATGCTCAGAGCTACCGACTCTTTCCCAGGCTAAGTGCCGCCCCCTCCCAATGTTTCCCTGATAGGGACCACAATTTAAGAAAGATGTAGACAGGCTGGAGCATGTCCAGGGGAGGGCAACAAAGGTGGTGAGGGGTCTGGAGACCAAGTCCTAAGAGGAAAGGTTGAAGGAGCTGGGAATGTTTAGCCTGGAGAGGAGAAGACTGAGAGGGGATATGAGAACCATCTTCAAGTACTTGAAGGGCTGTCCTATGGAGGATGGTGCTGAGTTGTTTTCTGTTGCCCCAGAAGGTCGGACCAGAACCAACGGGTTGAAATTAAATCAAAAGAGTTTCTATCTAGACATTAGGAAGAATTTTCTAACAGAGCCTCAGTGGAACAGGTTTCCTCGGGAGGGGTGAGCTCTCCTTCCCTGGAGGTTTTTAAGCAGAGGCTAGATGGCCATTTGTCAGCAATGCTGACTCTATGACCTTAGGAAGATCATGAGAAGGAGGGCATCTTGGCCATCTTCTGGGCATGGAGTAGGGGCCACTGGGGGTTTGGGGGGAGGTCGTTGTGAATTTCCTGCATTGTGCAGGGGGTTGGACTACATGACCCTGGTGGTCCCTTCCAACTCTACGATTCTATGACCTTCCTCCAGATCATCTTCATGGAGCTGATTCAGCATCCTGAAGCGTAAAAGAAAGAAAGGGGCTAGTCCTTACCTCCCAGCTGCTGAGGTTTTGGAAGAAGAAGTAAAGGGCTGCGGCCCAAACAACGGCAGTGGCTACGATGCAGAAGAGAGGGATGGGCAGCAACCGCTCTGAGCTCCGCAGCTGGAAAGAACCAAAGGAACAAAGGCTCAGGTGAGCTCTATCCCCTCCCCCGACAAGTGACCTCTCAGTGGGAACTTCCCAGGTGCCCAGAACAAGAGGAACACGCCCTTGAAGCAAACTGATCTCCACACAAATGCAATTTCCTGCCTGAACAGCCCTGCCTCGTCTTTTAACCAACAGCGAGAGAAATCGGACTCAGTTTGCTGGAAGTTATCGTTTCTATTCTGCAATCCTCCACAAGTGGCGGACGCTAATCTGGTGAACTAGATTTGTTTCCCCACTCCTCCACATGAAGCCAGCTGGGTGACCTTGGGCCAGCCTTCTCCTCCGTGAACATATCCACTGCCTTCTTAACGCCTTCCAAGTTGGCAGCCATCGCCACATCCTGGGGCAGGGAGTTCCACAGTTTAAATCAGGGCCAAGAGAAGCAGAGAAAACAGCATCATAAAGCCCCCCCCCCCTCCTGTCATCGAGAAAGGCAGGTGTTAAAAGTTTGGCAGCACTGCGGCTCAATGGCAGAGCATCTGCTTGGTAGGCAGAAGGCCCCAGGTTCGATCCCTGGCCTTTCCAGTTCAAAGGACCAGGCAGGAGGTGATGCGAAAGGCCTCTGCCTGGAGAGCCACTGCCAGTCTGAGTAGACGCTACTGGCCTTGATGGACCAAGGGTCTCGTTCGTATAACACAGCTTTGTGTGTTCACGTATTCCTTTACCTTCATGATGACGTAAAAGGCCAGGTATAGCAGAAGGTTACAGATGAAGATGCCCAGCAGGTACGAGGCGAAGTCCTTTGGCCGATACACCAGTCCGAAAATGGCACTGTAAAAGTGGAAGGATGAAAATGACATAACCCAGGGTGCAGATGCAAGGCCGTGCCCAGATTATCCTAGACTAATTCCTCTAAAACTATTACCCTGTAGGCCAGGGGTGGGGAACGTCAGGCCCGGGGGCCGCTTAAGGCCTGCAAAATCATTTGGTCTGGTCCTTCGTGGGTCCTGGCAGATCTCTAGCTCAGAAGGATCTAAGACTGGTGATCCGCCCCCTCCAGTGGACAGGAATAGACGTGAGTTTGTTTTGCCGAGAAAAGGAACCTTTCCCCCCTTTGCAGAAGTGTCATTAGCTATGGAGCTGCTAGGACCGCCCAAGAAACTGTGTGACTCTTTCCCACCCGGGCCATGGAGAAACATTCCCTCTGTACTGCAAGAGGGCTGGGGGCGGAAGTGGCGACAATGCAGGGGTTAAAGGGGGCAGGGCCAGAATGCGAGGGGGGGGAGTTCTTAGCCAGTGTGTCCTCATTTCACCCCTGCAGGCGGAGGTAGCAGGAGCCGGCCCCAGAATCCAGCCCCGACCATGCGGAGCAGGAGCAACTCCGGCATGCAGCTGGACGGCTATGCCCGGCTGGTGCAACAGACCATCCTGTGCCACCAGGTGGGCGAGTGCGCCTGTCTGCATGCCCACACCCCGGGGGGGGGGGGTCATCTGGGGCTTGGTCGACTAATTTTTAAGTTGATAATTTTGTATGGCCCATGAATGATGTTATAAATATCCAAATAGCCCTTGGAGGAAAAAAGGTTCCCTACCCTTGCTGTAGGTCATAATCACAACAACTGCTTTGGTTTTAAAGATCATTTTAATTGTTTCAGTTGTGACTGTCGCTTGTCGTCCTGCCCAGCCATTTGGACGAAAGCTAATCTACGAGGCGACCAACTGGAGATTAAAATCTCTCCCAAAGGATCCGCTGAAAGAGGGGGAGGGGTTCTTCCAGCACCCATATTATGACCCCTCTAGAGCAGGGGTGTCGAACTCATTTGTTATGAGGCCCGGATATGACGACTTTCTCTACCACTTAGAATCAAACCAGCTTACCATCACAACAGACACCCTGTGAAGCAGGTGGGACTGAGAGAGTGTGACTAGCCCAAGGTCACCCAGCTGGCTTCATGTGAAGGAGTGGGGAAGCCAACCCGGTTCACCAGATTAGCGTCCACTGCTTATGTGGAGGAGTGGGGAATCAAACCCAGTCCTCCAGATTAGAGACAGCTGCTCCTAACCACTACACCACGCTGGCTCTTGGTTCTTACACTAAAACAACCCTCCTCAAAATCCAGCAGCTTTTCCTAAATTCACCATCAGGGAGGGAGAGAAGGAAGAAGCAACCCAGGAGAGGAGATGGGGACGTAAATTTCTTTAGAAGAAGAAGAGTTGGTTTTTATATGCCGATTTTCTGTTCCACTTAAGGAAGAATCAAACCAGTTTACAATCTCCTTCCCTTCCTCTTCCCACAACTCACACCTTGTGAGGTAGGTGAGGCTGAGAGAGCTCGAAGAGAACTGTGATTAGCCTAAGGTCACCCAGCCAGCTTCATGTGGAGGAGTGGGGGAATCACACCCGGTTCTCAAGATCAGAGTCCACAGCTCCAAACCACTGCTCCTAACCACTATACCACGCTGGCTGGAAGGGGCATTCACCAATCTCCCAAAAGTACTTAAATCAAACCCCCCCCCCAGACACATATGTTCAGACACTTCCTACTCACAAAGACCAGTTCACCAGGTTCCCAACAACCAGGAGGACCATTCTGTCCTAGGGAAGGGACACAAGAATCCTTGTTAGCTGGCCAGGCATGTGCTCAAGGATAAATAGAGTTGCCAACTCCAGGATTTGGGGTGGAGCCTGAGGAAGGAGGGGTTGGGACTTCAATGGGGTATAACGCCATGGAGTCCACCTTCCAAAGTGGCCATTTTCTCCAGGGGAACCGATCTCAGTCACCTGGAGAACAGTTGTAATTCCACATCTCCAGTCCCCACCTGGAGACCGGCAACCCTTCCAGACAAAACATTCTGCCACAGCAGTTCAGAAGCGCAAATGCTGAAGGCATGATCTGGCCATGGTTTTTCAAGCCCCGTTAATTTCAGCGGTAGAAAAGTTATGCACAATTTCAAGCCTGAACGGTTCTCCCAAGGAAAGGGGTAAAGGCTTGTTTGCCACTAAGGGCAGGACTCGATCTTGTTGTCTTAAGTTACAGGATGAACATCTGGAGGCTCAGCATATCATGGTATATAATATTTTGAATGTTCAAAGTAATTCACACGTAGGGGACTCTTTGCCGCAGAGCGGGCCAACCCACAATCCCCAGTTTGCCCGTGGGCAAGTGGAGACACGGCTTCCAACCCTGGGCAGAGATTGCTGAGGTGGGGGGGAATAGAGGGATAGATAATTTATTTACGGCCCTTAGCCAGATAAAACACGAAACATGGACTAATAAATTCTTACAAGCAAAGAATTACAGTCTGAGTCTTATAACACTTGAAAAGAAAATTACAACCGAGACACATCTGTCAATTGCGCTAAGAGGCTGTTCTATGGCGTCGAATTTTCATTGCTGCCGTGCAAAATTTCGCAACCTGAAGGGATTGAGGGATTATCCCCCTGTAGGAGCATCTCAATCCTTTCTCCTGCCCTGTCAGGTCTCATTCTCGATAAGAGGGGGGAATAGAGGGAAATACCTACCATGTACATTGGCCGGCTACACTGCTGGATGAAATCTGTATACAGCACCATGAACGCACGTCGGAAAATCCCCAGATCTGCCAGAGACAAAAGCAGAGGCAGTCTGGTGAAGGAATCCTAATGTTAAGGTCCACTGGCCGGCAGGCAGCAAGACACAGCCTCATGAGGCCCAAATACAGGCCCGTGAATCCGAGAAACACAGGGTGAAACTGGGACAAAGAAGGCTTCTCGCTTACAAGACGCTCCTATCTCCAGGGAGTTTGCTTGCTCATGGGGTCAGTGGCTGTGCGCATTCATACCAGGCCACCCACACCCCTCTTGAGAAATTCACTGCGTGTTGCTCAAGGCACAGCTCCACTTCCTACGTTTATCATCCGCTGACGGCTTCCCCGGCACCTGTTTGCTACTTCTCCAAAGCATCTTTTCCCCAAAGCCAATACCGAGGCCTAGCTTTCCTCCACCTCGCTGTAGCAGAGGACTTGGCAGGCATCGCCAGCATGCCTGCAAGGAGCACCCGTTCAGCAACTGCTGCTTGACACAAAGGGATGCTCAGCTTGCAAAGTATTGACGTTCTGTGACTGGCCCCAGCACAACACGGTGGTGGTGGGGCCCACACCCCGTCTAGGGTTGCCAGGTCCCCCCTCTCCTCCGGCGGAAGGTTTTTGGGGCGGAGCTGGGGTGTGAGTTGTGTGCGCGCGGGCCCACATGATGGTATCGTGTCACTTCTGGTTTATACCCGAAAGCACCGCACTGCAGCAGGTCGCTTTACCGCTCAAACCCCCAAAACACTCGCGTGTTTTGCCTGCTAAACCAAGTGGCCTGGCAACTAGGGTTGCCAACCTCCAGGGGGCAATAGAAAAAGAAGACACCACTGTACTGATACTAAATAGTTAGGAAATTAGCACAGGAGCAACACAACAATATAGTTACAAAGTGCAAAAAAGTTCTATTGAGAAAGCTACAAGTAGTAAGCAACATCAATACAAAAACAATTTGTCTAACTATATCTACAAAGTCCAATAGCTGCACTGGCTGTATCCTAAATGGAACATGGTGACTATCCTGTATCATTAACTGCAGTCAAAAAAAATTTCAAAATCAAGTTTTCTTGACGTTTGGGGACTGATGAAGAATTGAATTGAAGTAATTTGAAACGGCCGTATCCCCGTGTCATCTCTCAAAGCAATGCTACTCCTGCTTTATTACTTTGAAGATACATACATCAGTGACTACTGGACTTTGTAGATATAGGATCATGTTAGACAAATTGTTTTTGTATTGATGTTGCTTACTACTAGTCGCTTTCTCAATAGAACTTTTTTGCACTTTGTAACTATATTGTTGTGTCGCTCCTGTGCTAATTTCCTAACCTCCAGGGGGTGGCTGGAGATCGCCCGCTATTACAACTCCTCTCCAGCCGATAGAGATCAGTCCCCCTGGAGAATATGGCTGCTTTGGCAATTGGACTCTATGGCATTGAAGTCCTTTTCCTCCCCAAACCCCACCCTCCTCAGGCTCCGCCCCCAAAATCTCCAGGTGTTTCTCAACCCGGAGCTGGCAACCCTAACTGCTTTGACAACGGTGCCCATGTGTTCGACAAGGTTCAGAACCCCTGTCCTACAGCACGCTTCACTATGTCAATCTTAGGGTGCACGGCCCTCTGTGTTGTCCCAGCAACTGACTTTCCCCCTAAAGGTAGGAAAAGGCTTCCTATTCCTTCCGCTAAAGCCCTTTCTCGGTCAGTCCAAACGGAGCAGGAAAAAGGTCAGTTCTGAGACGCTTGTTACCTGGGTCAGAGACGTCTGAGGCCAAGCGAAGCAGGAAAGAAAGAAGAAAAGATACTTGGTGAGGGTGAAGTGCTCCCCCCATTATCGTAGAGTCCAATGAGATCAACGAGGGCAGGAGGTTGGTTTGAGCTTACGGCTTGCTTTATTGGCCAAGGAGTCATAACCGGGTGAGCCAGGATCCAGACAAACAGCTCTGCGATCCTGTCACACCGAAGCAGGGCAAATGCAAGAGGTTTTATAGACATTTGACATTCCAATACAACAATGATGCATTTTCTTAACATCCGCTGTTAGCTTGTCAACGCAGCGTCTTTAGTTTCTACAGCGCCTGCGTGAGCCTCGCTACATTAATGAATGGAGCCTGTTCCCTTGAGAAAGCTCAGAGTGCTCTTTTGCAAAGCGAAGCATCAAAGGGGAGGAATAAGTGGGAGGGAGGCTGTTGGTTCCAGCCTTTGGAAAGTGTGTGCCTATGTGCTTGGTGCTAAAGGAAAGGGAGGGGACCACTCGGAAGCAGCTTCTGCCAGCTAATGGTTTTTCCAAGTCAGCGGCTCATGCGTGTAGCTTGCGTGTATGCAGGTATGATTACTCAGGTAGGATTACTCCGGCACAACAAGGGGAGCGTAACAGCACGACAGAACGGGATTGGAACGTTCTGGCAGAAGGGTGGCTGGATTCCTACGGGATGCCGGTGTGCGCACGCACATACCCCAACCAGTCCTGCTTCCCTGAAATAGGGTGCCACTTTCAGGAAGGCGAGTGACGCTTGGCATACAGTGGGACTCAGGAGGTTCACAAGGTCAGGAGGAAGAGGGAGAGCTGGGAGAGGAAGGCCTGACTGGCTTGATGGCAAATATGGGTTTGCCTCCGCATAATGTGCAAAAGGGCCGTGAAAAACAGTGCACGGATAGACCAGAAACGTTATGCTTATAAATACTTAAACACAAACAATAAAATAGAAATTTGTCTGACGTGAACTGATATGAGAAGTCTGAGTTTTATTGTTAGGGAGGGTGGGAATTAGCATAGAGTTACTTGTAAAGCCCCGAAAAGCAAGCTCAGACGTGAGTAGCCCTTCAAGAAATTTGCGAGCCTCTTTTGTGTAGAGTTCCTTTTCCCTTTGTCTATGTAGGTGACAGCTTGTTTTAGTGGTGGCTGAGTCCTTGGGACAACTCAGGTTGCCCTGTGCCAAGGTGCTGGATTAGACGGGGTTTGGTCCCCCTGTGATTTTATAGCAATGTGAATGCCCAGC
Source organism: Euleptes europaea (assembly GCF_029931775.1). Lineage (NCBI taxonomy): Eukaryota > Metazoa > Chordata > Lepidosauria > Squamata > Sphaerodactylidae > Euleptes > Euleptes europaea. Next base: position 10,392,845 of record NC_079315.1, read on the forward strand.
TCAGAAGCAGGAGACAAGTGATGTCTCCCCTTTTAAAAATGTATGACTTTTATTATGCCTTTTTAAAAATTGTTCCTGAATTGATGGACATTGATTTAGTTTGCAATGTTAATAAAATTTAATTTAAAAAAAAGATAGATAAGGAATACACTAGCTCTAGCCACATTTTGATCAATTAATGCAATAAGTAAATAAGTTTGTGAGCCACTACTTAGGCAGAAAGGAGCAGTTTCTGGGGGCAGGGGAGAGCCGTTCCTTAGCGCTAAAACTCGGGCTCAGGCAGGAAACCCACGGAAAAGCCAACAGGAGGCCTTCATATGCATTTCACACAGCAGAAGAGGCAGTGGGAACGGAACAAGCTCGGTTTCCTCTCTATGACGACACGTCTAAACATGCGACACGGTCCATCAATGTGTATGAGCTCTGCGGTGTTTACTCAAAAGCAGGACTACATTTTTTTTCACAGATATGCTACCAAAGAAAGAAGTGGTCGTTTTACATTCACATACAGGTTGAGTCTCCCTTATCTGGACTGCTTGGGACGAGAAGTGGTCTGTATTTCGGATCTTTCCATATTTTGGAATATCTGCATATATATATATGATGAGATATTTTGGGGATGGAACCCAAGTCTAAACATTAAATTTATTTATGTTTTATAGACACTTTATACACATTGCCTGAATGTAACTTTAAAGATATTTTAAATAATTTGGTGTACATTAAAATATCAGAAAGCAAACTGGCATGCTGCTGAGGGCCTGGGAGTAATGCCCACATGCCGACTCAAAAAGTCTGGTTTTCGGATCAGTCCAGATATTGGATGCCCGGATAATGGATACTCAACCTGTTCAGTTATGTTGAATAGTTATTTTTTGAGTGTGTGTTCCTGAAAATGGGGATCATCGTCTAGGGGGTCATCTTACAATTAGGGTCCCCTTCCTTTCAAGTAAATACCATACCACCATGAGGGATGAGGAGCCAATCACCAGCTTACCGATTTTGAAACGGCCCATGTAGTAAATCTGGGTGCTGAGAGCAAGCGAGGCCACAACGTGGACGATGGAGAAGAAGACCCAGAACCACACCGCGTTTTTACCAAAAACCTGCAAGCCGTCGACAAATAAAAAGAATTATTGCGTCCCGCATTCGAACGTGCTTTCCAGGTGTGAAAAAGATCTGTCTCCCCACCACCAATTAATGGAAGGTGGTTAAAGTTTTCCAAACTTAGATTCTATCAAAAATGGACTCGCTGAATCATTGGGTGGGATCCTGTGGATCCATTCAATTGGAAATGGTGCTTTTCTCCAAAGCATGGAGCTCTCCCCAAGTATAAGAGCTGCTTGCATCAAAGGAAGGCTCCTTACTCCAGAGGAAGTGTCACCTCTAGCAGAACAGATCCATGGACTTCAACCCAAAACTTTTGGAAAGGCATGTACTATAATAAGTTGTTCCAATAAAGACGAGATGACAGAAAAAGTGATATCAGGAGCAGGTTTAGAATACACAACCCAAACAGTTGCGTGCATTCAATTATCTTCTTTTTTTAATAACTACAAAATAGTGAAGTGCCATAGTGGTGTGGCCGTTAGTGTCAGGCTAGGATCTGGAAGACCCGGGTTTGATTCTCCGCTCCGTCACACAAGACTGCTGGGTGAACTTGGGCTAGTCACGCTCTCTCAGCCTAACCCACCTCACAGGGTTGTTGAAAAGATAAAAACAGGAGGAGGAGAGAATAATTCTGCATTGAAGAAGGAAAGGGGCCTCCTTTAACATTTTCAGGGAAACAAAAATTTGGTAATGCTGCTGAAATGACATATATTTTCCTCCCAGCAGTCAAGGATATCATGTTTTAGGTCTACTGAATTAAAACTTCTGGCAGTTATAATCTCGGGACCACTAGTTTAGAAGGCCATAAGGGCAATGTGTGAAGTGCAGTTTGTCAGCAACCCTGCTGGAGAAAGCAATCTATGCACAATATATGTACATGTTGCTAAAATGCGCAGATTGGCTGCATGCGGTCTATTTATGATGTTTATCTATTTACTGTCTTCATTTATACCCCGCCTTCTCTCCACAATGAGGACCCAAATTGACTTACTTTCTTCTCCTCTCCTCCATTATAGCCTCAAAACAGCCCTGTGACGTAGGTTAGGCCACCCTGTGAGCTTCCATGGCAGAGTGTGGACTAGAACCTGGGTCTCCAAGAGTGTAGTCTGGCACTCTAACCACTACACCACACCGCTCTACCACATGGAAGAGTCATGGAACCATCTGACTTCTCCTTCTGCCCATCTCTTAGATCTTAGAATCATAGAATCATAAGAGTAGGAAAGGTACCAACAGGGGTCATCTAGTCCAACCCCCTGCACAATGCAGGAGATTCTAAACTACCTCCCCCCCCACACCCCCAGTGAACCCTACTCCATGCCCAGAAGATGGCCAAGATGCCCTCCCCCTCATCATCTGCCTAAGTTCACAGAATCAGCATTGGTGGCAGATGGCCATCTAGCCTTTGCTTAAAAACCTCTAGGAAGGAGAGCTCACCACCTCCCGAGGAAGCCTGTTCCACTGAGGAACCGCTCTAACGGTTAGAAAATTCTTCCTAATGTCTAGACGGAAACCCTTTTTGATTTAATTTCAACCCGTTGGTTCTGGTCCGACCTTCTGGGGCAACAGAAAACAACTCGGCACCCTCCTCTATACGACAGCCCTTCAAGTACTTGAAGATGGTTCTCATATCCCCTCTCAGTCTTCTCCTCTCCAGGCTAAACATACCCAGCTCCTTCAACTTTTCCTCTTAGGACTTGGTCTCCAGACCCCTCACCATCTTTGTTGCCCTCCTCTGGACATGTTCCAGCCTGTCTACATCTTTCTTAAGCTGCGGTGCCCAAAACTGAACACAATACTCTTGATCCTGCCCTTCTTCCTAGAACTTCAGGGTTGCATACATGGTTTCCCAGGCTTATATTTTATCCTCATAACAACCCTCTGAGGTAGGTTAGGCTGTGAATGTGTGACTGGCCCAAGGCCACCTTGCAAGCTTCCATAACAGAGTAAGGATTTGAACATGGGTCTCCCAGATCCTAGCCCCCACACTCTAACCATACTACCACGCTGACTCTGATGTGGTTCTTCCTGCTGAGTTGTGGGGAACCAGCAACAAGGGCAGCCCAATTCAATATCTAACGTAACTAAAGTAGCCACACAATCTCAGGTGGGCCACCTTTGACTTCCACCTGAGCTGCTGCCTTTTCTGGCTTCTGCTACTTGACAGAGAGAAGAATAAGAGTTGGTTTTTACATGTCAACTTTCTCTGCCACTTAAAGAAGAATCAAACAGGCTTACAGTCACCTTCCCTTCTCCTCCCTACAGCAGCCACCCTGTGAGGTAGGTGAGGCTGAGAGAGCTCTAAGAGAGCTGTGACTAGCCCAAGATCACCCAGCTGGCTTCATGTGGAGGACTTCTCTGTTCTTCACCATCCTCACTCATTTCCATGCCCCCACCCCAGGCAAAGGGTGTCAACAGCCACCGTACCACGCCAAGGACGGCTAGGCAAATGACCACCGCGAAGGACGCGTAGGCGGAGTAGGCACTGGCGTTGATGTCTGGGTGGCGGGTCTGGTACAGCTTCAGCATGCAGAGCCCAGCAATCATGTACATGAAGGAGGTGTCTGTCGAAGAAGCAGAAAACAGAGTCCGCCGCCTGTCTCCCGAGACCCTGAAAACATCACGTGCGTGGGGTGGCAGCCGGTTCAATACATCATAATAAAGACAAGCACGGTGGCTTCCCGGGAATGATTCTCCCATCAGAGAAAGGCTTTTCTCCCCACGCCAGATGGAGCTCTTGCCTCTCCTGAGGCCCAGCAGCTTTGGAGATCAGTTGTAATAGTGGGAAATCTCCAGCCACCGCCTGGAGGTTGGCAACCCTACTGGTTCTAGATCTATGACTGAAGCAATAAATCAGGTAGCAAACCATGCCGATGCTTAGGGTTGCCAACCTCCAGGTACTAGCAGGAGATCTCCTGCTGTTACAACTGATCTCCAGCCGATAGATATCAGATCCCCTGGAGAAAATGGCTGCTTTGGCAATTGGACTCTATGGCATTGAAGTCCCTGCCCTCCCCAAACCCTGCCCTCCTCAGGCTCTGCCCCAAACATCTCCCACTGGTGGCAAAAAGGGACCTGGCAACACTACCGATGCTGCTGTGTGTGTACAACTGAATACTTACCAACGGATGAAGACTTATATGAAACAGGACAATTACCGGAAGCCTGTTTTGATATTGTTGTTTGATTTTGTAATTTGTTGAAAGCAGTTCATTTTGGAGATGAGATACTTTTGTGCAGCAACAAAGTAATAATAAGAAATTATACAAAAATTATTTCATTGGTTTTTTTTGTGAACAGCCATAGTGATTGCCCATTGTTTACTAACCTCCAGGTACTAGCAGGAGATCTCCTGCTGTTACAACTGATCTCCAACCGATAGATATCAGATCCCCTGGAGAAAATGGCTGCTTTGGCAATTGGACTCTATGGAATTGAAGTCCCTGCCCTCCCCAAACCCCGCCCTCCTCAGGCTCCGCCCCAAAAATCTCCCGCTGGTGGCAAAAAGGGACCTGGCAACCCTACCGATGCTGCTGTGTGTGTACAAGGGAGTGCACAGCTTTGCATCGGTTGCCAACTCCACGTTGGGAAATCCCTGGAGATGTTGGGGGGGGGGTGGAGCCTGGGGAGGGCAGGGGGCCCAAGAAGGAACTCTGTGGGGTAAAATGCTACAGAGTCCACCCTCTGAAGCTGCCATTTCCTCCAGGGAAACTGATCTCTGTCGTCTGGAGATCAGCTGTAATTCCAGGAGGTCTCCAGGCCCAACCTGGAGGTTGGCAAACCGAGCCCGAGGCAGGGGCTGGTGGGAGTGAGAGCACACAAACACACATGAAGCTGCCTCATACTGAATCAGGCCCTTGGGTCATCCAAGTCAGTATTGTCTACTCAGACCGGCAGCGGCTCTCCAGGGTCTCAGGCAGAGGTCTTTCACATCGCCTACTTGCCTAGTCCCTTGAACTGGAGATGCCGAGGATTGAACCTGGGACCTTCTGCTTGCCAAGCAGATGCTCTAGCACTGAGCCATGGGCCCTGGAAAGGAGGAAATTTGGGGCAGGAGGCTGGGTCATCCCCAAGAAGTCTTGGCGTATGGGGGGAGATGGAATGCCTAGTATTGTACGGGTCAAAGTTGACATTAGTGGGTGTTTCTGCCAACGGGGACAATTAAGATCAGCAAACAAAGTTGGCCTTGCGTCTCTTCAACTGAAGCAATGAAGCAGAAACATGTGGGGTGTTTTTTTTTAATTAGTAATGAAGTAATGCTAATTCTCAGATCAACATCGGACAAAGTCCCATTTGCAAAGCCAACACAGGCCTGCCCCCCACTGCACAAACAGTGTGTGTGTTTGTTTGGAGTGTGTCCGCATCACACACACAGATCGAGTCCCTGAAGCGGCATGTTCCCCAGGACACGACAGCGCGAGCGCTTCAGCACCGGCTGAACACAAACGACCGATTTCAAGGGGTTCGTGTCGAGCTCCGTAAAAACCGAGCCCGGCCACAAAAACGAGGGTTCTGGGAGACCGACCGGCAAAAGCCCCCACACCAGACGCTCGCGGTCTCAAACCATTCCTGCCGCCTGAGGCCGAAGCAGACCTTTCGCTTACCGAACTGGAAGTTGGAGTAGTTGGGGCAGACGTGGTAGCAAGCGCTGAGGACGCCTTCCATCATCAGCGCAATCCCCATGGCGTAGAAGAGGCCAAAGTGCTTGGGGATGCCGTATTCCTGAAAGGGAGGCAGGCGGGAAGGAAGGGAAATGTTCACTCATTCATTCATGCATTAGCGCTTACGTAAGCTCAGTCAGGGCTTACTCCTCAGAGGAGTCCATCCAACCCTTGGCGGGCCATTAAAAACCCATCTGTCCAGCGCAAGGCAGTGCGCTTTAAGCTGAGAGCAATAGCTCTTGTCGCTGCCCTTAATTGCAAAAAACAAACAAGGCTCTTGTACAACGCCAGCATTCATCTGAAGAAGGCAGCCATTGTGCCAAACGCCAGCTTGCAAGTATTGCTGTTCAGAACACGCGGCGGTATTCTTTGTTGCCAGCCTGGGCCATGAGCACGGACAGGGGAGAACGGATTAATTGCACCAGCTGGTGGCACGCAGGTTCTGCCGCATGGTGGATTGAGATGACTGCTAGCCATTTGACGGCCAGTGAAAAGCTTTCTGCCCTCTGGCCACGTGGCAGAGTTGAATGTGGCCAAAGGTCTTGCGTTGCTGCTAGGAACCCAATGTGGCCAGGATGGCAGTGGAAAAGATCTCGCATCGCTGACTTCGGGGACGGAGGAATCAGATCGCTGCCCCCCCACAGGGTGAGAACCGCCACATAGAATCATAGAGTTGGAAGGGACCACCAGGGTCATCTAGTCCAACCCCCTGCACAATGCAGGGATTTCACAACTACCTCCCTGCACACACCCCGTGACCCCCACTCCATGCCCAGAAGATGGCCAAGATGCCCTCCCTCTCATGATCTGCCTAAGTTCATAGAATCAGCATTGGTGGCAGATGGCCATCTAGCCTCTTTTTTAAAACCTCCAGGGAAGGAGAGCTCACCACCTCCCGAGGAAGCCTATTCCACCAAGGAACCGCTCTAACAGTTAGAAAATTCTTCCTAATGTCTAGAATGAAACCCTTTGGATTTAATTTCAACCCGTTGGTTCTGGTCCAACCTTCTGGGGAAACATAAAACAACTTGGCACCACCCTCTATATGACAGCGCTTCAAGTACTTGAAGATGGTTCTCATATCACCCCTCAGTCTTCTCCTCTCCAGGCTAAACATACCCAGCTCCTTCAACCTTTCCTCATAGGACTTGGTCTCCAGACCCCTCACCATCTTTGTTGCCCTACTCAGGACACGTTCCAGCTCGTCTTCATCTTTCATGAAAGCTGTTGATCAGCCACTGTTCTCCTACGTAGCGGCTCTCTGAATCTACCCTGAAATATCACCTGTGGTGAAGTTCTGAGGACAGAATGTTCCTTGCAGCTTGACTGGGGACATCAGTTGGCGTAGAACTAGAACGGTTAGTTCCTGTTCATTGCCTTGGTACCAGTTCGGAGTCCTCAGCCCTGGAGGCACAACCAGTGGAATTCTCCTGGAATTCCTTCTAACGATACAGGTGTCTCTACCAACATTATTTTTAAAATTATCATTTAATCTCAGGTTTGGAAAGGTTCCCCTGGACCATCTAGTCTAACCCCCTGCCAAGCCAGGAACGACAGGTTGAGTATCCCGTATCTGGACATCCGATGTCCAGACTGATCCGAAAACTGGACTTTTTGAGCTGGCACGCAGGCATTACTCACAGGCCCTCAGCAGCGCCACTGATGGTTCAGTGTACACAAAATCATTAAAAAGTATTGTTTAAAATTACATTCAGGGTATGTGTATAGAGTATATATAAAACATACATAAAACGTAAATGAATTTCATGTTTAGACTTGGGTCCCATCCCCAAAATAAATGCAAAGGTTCCAAAATATTCCAAAATACAGAAAGATCTGAAATACAGACCACATCATAGAATCACAGAATGATACTGGAAGGGACCACCAGGGTCATCTAGTCCAACCCCCTACACAATGCAGGAGATTCCAAACTACCTCCCCCACACACACACACAGTGACCCCTACCCCATGCCCAGAAGATGGCCAAGATGCCCTCCCTCTCATGATCTGCCTAAGGACATAGAATCAGCATTGCTGACAGGTGGCCATCTAGCCTCTGCTTAAAAACCTCCAGGGAAGGAGAGCTCACAACTTCTTGAGGAAGCCTGTTCCACTGAGGAACCACTCTGTTAAAAAATTCTTCCTAATGTCTAGACGGAAACTCTTTCGATTTAATTTCAACCCGTTGGTTCTGGTTCGACCTTCTGGGGCAACAGAAAATAACTCGGCACCATCCTCTATATGACAGCCCTTCAAGTACTTGAAGATGGTTATCATATCCCCTCTCAGTCTTCTCCTCTTCAGGCTAAACATACCCATACTTCTGGTCCCAAGCAGTCTCGATAAGGGATAGTCAACCTGTGCAGTGATAATATCCCTGACAAGTAGTTACCCAATCAATACGTAAAAACCTCCAATGATAAGAATTCACCACCTCGCAAGGAAGATGGTTTCAGCGTCGAACATTAACAACGGCCATTTGGGATCCATGAACTTGCACAGGGGGAGAGGAAGGAGCCCCTTCTTATCCCACAATGCACAGGCCGGAGGAAGAATAGGTGGAAATTTCAAAAGACACCGCAGCACATCAGAAATCTCTGCAGGGCATGTGCCATTTAGCGACTACATAAAGGTCCCCTGTGCAAGCACCCAGTCATTCCTGACCCATGGGGTGACGTCACACCCTGATATTTATTAGGCAGACTTTGTTTACGGGGTGATTTGCCAGTGCCTTCCCCAGTCATCTTCCCTTTACCCCCAGCAAGCTGGGTCCTCATTTTACTGACCTCGAAAGGATGGAAGGCTGAGTCAACCTTGAGCCGGCTACCTGAAACCAACTTCCGTTGGGATCAAACTCAGGTTGTGAGCAGAGCTTGGACTGCAGTACTGCAGCTTACCACTCTGCACCACGGGGCTCACTACATACACACTGAATAATGCACTTTCAATCCAGTTTCAATCCACTTTAGTGATTGTTTGCAAGTGGACTTCTGTGTTTCACACAGTAAAACCCAGTTGCAAAGTGCACTGAAAGGGGATCGAAAATGCATTTTTCAGCAGGTGCGGAAGAGCAGCAAGTTCCAAACTACCCTTACGGTCTTTCATGAGTAGAGTCTGACTACCTACAGACACAGGGATCTGCTTTTGAGAGGACAGAGGGAGCCCGATTCATCATCTGGGGTGAGAAGGGACTCCTTCTCTCCCCCTGTTCTGTTCTCCTGAGTTGAAACAGGCCCCCGGGGGATGGAGTTATTTGCCCCATTTTGGAGTGGTGACATTTTAAAAAGAAAAATGCCAAGCAGCCAGGAGAGAGAAGCAGAAGAAGAAGAGTTGGTTTTTATATTCCGATTTTCTCTACCTTTAAGGAGTCTCAAACTGGCTTACAATCGCCTTCCCTTCCTCTCCCCACAACAGACACCTTGTGAGGAAGGTGGGGCTGAGAGAGTTCGGAGAGAACTGTGACTAGGCCAAGGTCACCCAACAAAGGAGTGGGGAATCGAACCCTATTCATCAGATTAGAGTCCTCCGCTCATGTGGAGGAGTGGGGAATAAAACCCAGTTCACCAGATTAGAGTCCACCGCACTTAACCACTACACCATGCTAGCTCTCGCTGCGAGGGGCTACTTAGCATTTCCCCCTCTCTCAGATTACTAGCACAGTTCCTGGCATCTATCTGCAAAGCTTGACCAAGAGAAAAGCTGACGCTAAAGCTGACGCTCGTGATCCACAAGCCTGGCCCTCCTGGTTGGTCCAAGACAGGGCGCACTCCGTACCATTGTGTAGATGTCTTTGTTTTCCAAGGAGCGCCGATGGAGAATATCTCGGCGCAGCACAATCAGCAGAAAGAGGAAGCCCAGCAGGACGTGGCCTACATTGCTGAGAATGTTGTTAAAAGCGCTGCAGAGAAGGAAGAAGAGTTGGGTTTTACATGCCGACTTTCTCTGCCATTTAAGGGCGAATCGAACCGGCTTACGATCACCTTCCCTTCCCCTCCCCGCAACAGACGCCCTGTGAGGTAAGGTGGGGCTGAGAGAGCTCTATCAGACCTGTGACCAGTCCAAGGACATCCAGCTGGCTTCATGTGGAGGAGTGGGGACACCAACCCAGTTCACCAGATTAGCCTCCGCCGCTCATGTGGAGGTGTGGGGAATCAAACCCAGTTCTCCAGATCAGACTCTACCATCCAAACCACCGCTCTTAACCACTACACCACGCTGACTCTGGAAGAAGAGTGGAGGGAACACAGCAGGGTGTAATGCCACAGAGTCCACCCTCCAACGCAACCATTTTCTCCAGGGGAACTGACCCCTGCGGTCCAGAGATAAGTTGTAATTCCAAGAGATAGGAGACAAAAAGGAACGGATGGTGCAAGGGACTAAAATTTAACAAATAAAGTACCCCTACGAGTTTCGTACAAGCATCTTCGGGGGATTTGTTTTCCAAACAGGTTCATTTCGTTCCCTGTTCAGGGTTGCCTTCAGCCCAGAAATTGGCACACCTGTTCGTTACACACGTGGTGAAACATCATTCGATCCCACGGAAGGTCCTCTCCGACAGAGGACCACAATTTGTGGCTAAGTTTTGGAAAGCTTTTCTAAAGGTGATGGGGGTGGAAGAACAGGGATTGTCTTCCGCCTACCATCCTCAAACAGATGGACAAACGGAACGAGTCAATGCTGTGGTGGAGTGTTATTTGCGGTGTTATGTGAACTATCACCAAGATGATTGGGTGGATCTTTTACCTTTTTGCTGAATATGCTTACAATAATGCTCCTCATTCTTCCACAGGGTTCAGTCCCTTTCGGGTTGTATATGGGAGGGAGTTTGGGCCCTTTGGTACCACAGCCCTTTCCCCTGAGATTGAGGGTGTGAGTGAAGTCCAAGACTGAGTACAGGTGGTACAAGCCACATGGCCTTGGCTTCAGAAAAATCTAGAGAGAGCAAAGCGCAAGTACAAGGAACAAGCTGATAAACATCGTTCTCCTGGGTGGGAGTTGAAGGTGGGAGATCAGGTTTATCTGTCCACCAAGAACCTTCGGTCGTTACGTCCTTGCAAGAAACTCAGTGACAAGTATGTGGGTCCTTACCCTATCACTCGAGTAATTAATGAAGTCACAGTAGAGTTGGCCCTCCCTAAAACGCTCAGGGGAGTGCATCCAGTATTCCATATTAGTCTTCTAAAACCGTACACTGCAGCCCCCCAGTTCCACCCTCAGCCCAAGCCGGAGATGCCTACTGTGGTGGGTGGGGAGGTTCATCTTGAAGTCTCTAAAGTGTTGGATTCCAAGCTGAAGAAGGGAAAACTGTTCTATTTGGTTCGCTGGAAACACCTAGGGCCTGCCCACGACGAGTGGGTAGCAGCTCCACATGTTGCGGCCCCTCGCCTGGTCCGTGAATTCCACGCTGCCTACCCCCACAAACCACACCCGGCGGTGGCGGGGGTGGGGGGGTCTTAAGGGGGGCAGAATGTGAGGTACTGTGTTGCTTTTCTTTTGGTTATGCCCGTACAAGCGGCTAGGGTCTGGTACGAAGGCCAGGCTCTTGACATGAGTCAGGCCTCTGCCGGTATGTTCTCACTCCCAGTGATTCCCTCCCCCCCGTGTCCTTGACTGCTAACAAGCAACTACTAACGAGCAAGCCCAAGACTGTGTTTTGATGTCTGCTTTGCCTTCCTGCTCAAGACTCTGTTATCAATCCCTTTCCCAGGCCTCTGGGCTGTGCACCTGTGATGTAGATATGTTTATAACTATGCAATGTTTTCTAAGTAGTCACTAGCAGCTTTGCCTTTGCGAAGGCCTGGCTGAACCTGTTGCTTCTACAATAAAGTTTACCTGCTTCTGACCTGATCGTCTGAGCGAGTGGCTTTTTGAGAATTGCCCAGGGTGGCTGGAGAGCCCCACATTAAAGAAGGGAATCACTGGGAGTGAGAACATACCGGCAGAGGCCTGACTCATGTCAAGAGCCTGGCCTTCGTACCAGACCCTAGCCGCTTGTATGGGCATAACCAAAAGAAAAGCAACACAGTACCTCACAGATTTTATATATAAAATTAAGGCAAAGTATTAACATATATATCAATATCAGTTAAAAACACATTTTTTAAAAAAATATCTAGGACTATTCTTAGAGCATAAACAAAGTGCAATATCAAGATACAAATTTATACGGAAACCATTGACAAAATACAGGCAACAACACATTCTATATAAATTTATACAAAGCCCTCCTTTAAATTTACATGAAATACTAACGACCTGTTTTACTGATTTTAACTGATATGGATATACGTGTTAATACTTTGCCTTAATTTTTATTTCTCGGATCCCCCTGAAGAAGCTCGTGCAAAACATATAAGGGTACTTTATTTATTAGATTTTATTCCCTTCCACCATTCCTTGCTTTTTGTCTCCGTTTTGTTTTGGTGCGGCCCCCCTCTCTTTTTGCTTGACTACTAAATTCCAAGAGATCACCAGGACCCTCCTGGAGGTTAGCAACCCTATGCCAGACTCCCATGACAGCGTCACACAATCATTGTGATAACCCTGATGCCTGACCAAAAAGATCCTGTTGCCTTTATTAAGAAGCTAAATCAAAATTTTCAAAAAAAAGCACATGCCCTCAAAACTCTGCATACAGAATGAGAAAAGGTCCCACCTTCTATGCACCCCCTACTCCATCTGGCTTCCAAAGGACAGAGAATGACCGTAAAGCTCAAGAAGATGCTACACGTACCTCAGGACCCCCAAGGGGTGAGCGCAAAGGAAGTTATAGTAGCAGATGTCCTGATTTCCCGTCACATTCACCACCTAGAAAGCGAGGGGCACAGAACGGAACAAGGGAAGAGGGTTAATCTGAATCATTTATATCAGGGGTGTCAAACATATGGCCCATGGGCCGGATCCGGCCCCTTGGGAGCTCTTATCCGGCCCGCGAGCCAGCTGAGGCAGCCCCCCATCTCCAGTGCCAATCTGGACTGGCGAGGCATGGCCCGGCCCGACGAAGTGACATTTATGTCATATCCGGCCCTCGTAATAAATGAATTCAACACCCCTGGTTTATATGGCATCTCAATTATGGTGTTCAGTGGAAAGGGTTGAGATGAAAGGGGAAAAAAGAGGAAGAAAAACTGCTATGCCTGACATCACGTCTAGCAAAATTGCTGCACAATCTACCAGCGTTCTACTGGCTGGATCTATCCCCGGAAGGGAAATTCACTATTTGGAATTAAGTGTTACTGAGTTCTCAGAGCTCTCCTCTTGGATTAACCAAATTGTTTCTTGTTAGAAGAAAAAAAAAATCATGGAATCACCTTTTACTGAGGCCAGTCCAAATGACACAAAACACTACGCTACCATTCAGCTTCTACAGAACCCTTCCTCAAGGGCTCTATCCCTTCATTAGGGGTTCTATCGAACCCGAAAGCTACTGCAGTGCTTTGTATCATTTGGGTTGGCCTCAGTAAATAGGTTGTTCCATTGATTTTTGTTTCCTTTTCTGGGTTTTGCATGGGCCGACGTGACTGTTGACAACTTTCTCCCTTGTTAGGAGGACAGCAAAAGGACATTTAAGGATATTTCCAGAGGAAAACAGCCGCCACAGCACTGTTTTTCCTCTGAGCACTCTGCTCTCATTAGCTCCAGTCTGGTGCCACTAGCATTGTTCTCACATAACATAAGAACAACGTAAGAATATAAGAAAAGCTCTGCTGGATCAGACCCGGGCCCATCAAGTCCAGCAGTCTGTTCACACAGTGGCCAACCAGGTGCCTCCAGGAAGCCCACAAGCAAGACGACAGCACCAGCACCATCCTGCCTGTGTTTCTACGGACCAGGGGTGTAAAAAGCAGAAAGCTGATAATATAGAGAGGTTTTGCGCATCTCCCAAAATCAGATTATAGACATTTTGGGAGTTGAATAGTCTTGCTGGCATTCTACGCTCCTTGAGTTTTGCTAAATGGTTAGATGAACTCTCTCCAGCTTCTTTCTTTTCTTTTCTTTTTTTTAAATTATTTTTATTATTTTCTACAATTCAACAAAAATAAACATATCTCAACAATATATTCAGTTGTAACTACTTGTAACAAAAAAAGCTCATTGCTATTACTGAGAATATGTTATCTATAGTATTCAATGCTATCTGCTATATATGACTTCCCCGCATCTTCTTCAGTCACTAATTCTACTGGTTAACACTTTTGCATTTCAAATTAATTTCTAATCCTTATTTTCTCTCATACAGACTTTCTAATGCCAAGGAGAACAGTGAAAAAACGAAAACAGAAGAAGCGGGATTTAAAAGTTCACAGAAAGGGTAGGAGGCCAACGGAAAGTCAGAAAGGCAGTAACTCACTGTCTGGTACGTGATCACCAGCTGGACCACGGGCAGGGCGTAGAAGACAGCGATCGTGATGATGTTCCTGCAAGGCCAGGAGACCACAAGAGGGTTAGTTGTTTGGGAGAAGACCATCCCTCGGGCTTTAGAGGGTTCTGGTCTTCTTACTGAAATGCACTTAGGAAAACAAAACATTCCTGTGGACGCAGGGAAGGGCAAAGGCAAGCGGCATAGGGGCTCAGGCAATGACCATGATATAACCCCTGCTTATCCCTCTATGGGATAAATGGCCTTTTATGCATGGCTGTTTCACTCGCCGGGTCTTTGTTTGGATTATGCATGCCATTGCTGGCCGTCAGAGGTCACCTCGCTCTCCCCGTGAGTTTCCCTGCGTTTTGTCCGCGTTTTCAGGGACCTGTTTTATCTCAAATTTGAAAACGCGAGCAAAACGCGGGGAAGTGCCGGGGGAGAATGAGGCGTCGGAAACGACATGCCTACTCAAAACAAAGACCTGAAGTCCTTGGAGGGGTGACCGGGAGGGAAACAGCCATGCATAAAAGGCCAACGTCCCACCATCTTGTCAATCCTTCAACTTCTAGACCTTCCATCCACCTCTCTGTTGCCCAAGGAAGGATCATCCCCGGACTTTAAGCTAAACCAAGATAGGGCAACTAAAGTTCTCACTAAGCAATTTCTCTGTTCAGCAATGGAGGACTGGGGTGAAAAATAAGGCAGAGCACTAGGAAGGAAGTGGTTGAAGTGGTACCTCCCATCTTCTTCCTGGACCCCTTCCCCCCCACTGAGAAAGACAGAACTGATAACAAATTTAAGTTACTTTCACCCCTCACAGAGGGGCCTTCCAAAGAATGCAGGTGGGACCCCCTTCCCACCTAAGCCCTTGTATTCATTTCCCTCAAACCCTCTACATTTACTTTGACCCCAAAAGTAGACCCTTGTTGACGGTTCCTCATTTAAATCCCTTCATATAACGCCCCCCCCCAAGACTCAGAATGAGTAACTGAATTAATTCACTCAAACACACACTGAAGAAGAAGAAGAGTTGGTTTTTATACCCCAATTTGCTCAACTTTTAAGGAGTCTCAAACCGGCTTGCAATCGTCTTCCCTTCCCCTCCCCACAACAGACACCTTGTGAAGTTGGTGGGGCGGAGAGAGTTCTGAGAGAACTGTGACTGGCCCAGGGTCACCCAGCTGGCTTCATGCGTAGGAGCAGGGAAACAAATCCAGTTCACCAGATTAGCTTCCGCCGCTCATGCGGAGGAATGGGGAATCAAACCTGGTTCTCCGGATCAGAGTCGGCTGCTCATGTGGAGGAGCAGGGAATCAACCCCGGTTCTCCGGATTAGAGTCCACCGCCCCTAACCACCACACCACGCCGGCTCTCGCAAAAGCACCCCCCAACTGCACATCCATGATGGTCATGCCCATACTGAGGTGGCTGAGGAAGCAGAAACGTGTGAACAGAAATCGGTGCAACAGAGAGTTTGTCAGCACTGTTGTTCATCACAAGCCTCCCCTTGGTTACGTGGTCTGAAACCATCTCGCTGGGTACCCAAGGTTGGGTGAAAAGACAATATATATAAGTCTATGTATAAATACTGAAAGTATAATTTATTAGAAGCGCTATGTAAAAGTTAAAATGATTTAAAAGCATTAAAATAGCACAATGGCATTTCCTGAGGTTGATAACTGCAACCACATACCAAACGCGTTTCGGCCTATGGGGTCTTCATCAGTGGAGAATTAAAACCCTTTCTTAAGCCTGCACACATTTACAGCAATACATGAATGAATACAAATACAAACAGTTCAAACCCAACCAGGCATGTGTATATGTTGTAAATTCTATTCCCAATGACTCAAACATCTGGTATAGTAGGTTCTTGTTGTAATACTGGTTAGTATAAGTCTCTCATATACTATGTGTGCAGGTATCAACCTAGTAAAGCTTTTAATGTATTTCTGTAAATGGGTGCAGGCTTAGCAAAGGGTTTTAATTAACCACTGATGAAGGCCCCCTAGGCCGAAACGCGTTTGGTATGTGGTTACAGTTATCAATCTCAGGAAATGCCATTGTGCTATTTTAATGCTTTTAAATCATTTTAACTTTTACATAGCGCTTCTAATAAATTATACTTTCAGTATTTATACATAGACTTATATATATTGTCTTTTCACCCAACCTTGGGTACCCAGCTTTTGTTTTTAGGTTGGGTTTTATTCCCCTCCTTTTTTTCTTCCACTGCTGAAACCATCCCACCCACTCAAAAAACTATTCTGAGTTGAGCAGTTCACAGATGGCGTAAAAGCCTCCACAGCTCTACGTTTTCCAGCCTCGCCAACTCTGCACGGTTAGGGATACGTAACTGCTGAAGTGGCAACGATACGCAGCAGTTTATTGTGCGGCACCAGAGTGGTGTAGTGGCCAGAGCTGTGGACCAGAAGAGCCAGCGTGGTGTAGTGGTGAAAGCGTCGGACTAGGATCTGGGAGACCCCGGTTCAAATCCCCGCTCGCAGCATGGAAGCTTGCTGGGCGGGGGACCTTGGGCCAGTCACACCCTCTCAGCCTCACCTACCTCACAGGGCGGTTGTGAGGATAAAACAGGAGAGGAGAACGATGTAAGCCGCCTCTGGGCCCCCATTGGGGGGAAAGGCGGAATATAAACAAAGTAAATAAAATTATAACAAATAAATAAACAAGGGGAGACTCATGTTCCTTTCCCTACTCGCCACAAGCATGCTGTGTAACCTGGGACTGACAGTCAGTGCTTCTTCACACATTACTAGGGTTGCCAGGTCCCTCTTCGCCACCGGCGGGAGATTTTTGGAGCAGAGCCTGAGGAGGGCGGGGTTTGGGGAGGGGAGGGACTTCAATGCCACAGAGTCCAATGGCCAAAGCGGCCATTCTCTCCAGGGGAACTGACCTCTATCGGCTGGAGATCAGTCGTAACAGCGGGAGATCTCCAGCTAGTACCTGGAGGTTGGCAACCCTACACATTACACAGGCTGGGTTGGGGGGTGCCCATCCTGTCTCAGATGTAGCACAATCAGGCACGATTTGTGCATTCTCAAGTCCCGCCAATGCTGTGCCCCATTAGGATCAGAACCAGAGAGGTTTTGGCCTCCCCGTCCTCTCTCCGCCCTGCTCCATTTCCCCAATCTATGACAGTTCCAGGACATG
The DNA here is from genome assembly GCF_029931775.1 of Euleptes europaea. Taxonomy (NCBI): domain Eukaryota; kingdom Metazoa; phylum Chordata; class Lepidosauria; order Squamata; family Sphaerodactylidae; genus Euleptes; species Euleptes europaea. The sequence continues at coordinate 10,410,153 of NC_079315.1, forward strand.
CTGTTTGGGCAAACCCACATGTTCCTTGGGATACACATAGGTTACCCCAGCAGCACCTCCCTCCTAGAACTATTTCAGACTAAGAAAATGGCACGGGTAGGGGGGTGGGGGTGGCTGAAGCCTCTTCTCCATGTACACCATGATCCTGATCCTAACTGGGCATCCCATGCACAGGGATTGAGGATTACCCACAACCCATTTGTGATTGTGTTGTTTGACATGAGAGAGGAGGCACTACCCGGTATGCATACTCTATAATGTGTGAAGAGCCCGTCCACACAGGGATGTTGTGAGGACAATTGTGTGTGTGTGTGTGGGGATGGGGACCACATATGCTGCCCTCAGCTCACCAGAGAAGGGAAGGGACAGGATGAAAATGGATAGAATGCCTTTTCAAAGTGTATTTTTGGCTGGGTATTAAGACACAGGAAAAGAGGAAGACCCAACAAGAGATGGATGGACTCAATAAAGGAAGCCACAGCCTTCAATTTGCAAGATCTGAGCAAGGCTGTCAGAGATAGGACATTTTGGAGGACACTGATTCATAGGGTCGCCATGAGTCACATTAAGACATTAGCAGAAGTAGACTTTTTAATGACTGTTACATATTATTATGTGTTTCGGTATTATGAATTAAGCAAAGTTGGATTGTCCTGTGTGAATTTTTAAAAAACCATGTCCATCTTAGATACTCATGTTATTGTTAGGATGTTTCTTTACCTACCTGGAGATACGATCAAGTGGAATTAGGTGCCAAGTCTAGCTATTCCTGGCATTGTGCATTAACTGTCACTCTAGGACTGGAGCCCTGACCTGGATGGCCCAGGCTAGCCTGATCTCGTCAGATCTCAGAAGCTAAGTGGGGTCAGCCCTGGTTAGTATTTGGATGGGGGACCACCAAGGAAGTCCAGGGCTGCTGTGTAGAGGAAGGCACTGGCAAACCACCTCTGTTAGTCTCTTGCCATGAAAACCCCAAAAAGGGGTCGCCATAAGTCGGCTATGACTTGACGGCACTTTACACACACACACTAGGACTGGATCCAAATTTTAGAAGGGTGTCGGCCCCAACTGAATCTCAGAGAACATCTGAGTTTGCAGCTCATGTACGACTGTGACATTCTCTTCCCAGCTCTTGCACTGGCTCCCGAGGAATGGTGCTTTCCTCACACACAAACCACAAATGTTGAATTACAACCACAGCTATTGTGATAATATCTTGAAAAGCAGGATATAATAAGTGTGGTGTTCTTTTAGAAAAGACTGAGCCCTGAGAGAGCTTAGCCTGAGGTGAATGTTCAGTACTCACCAGAAATAAATTTTATACTTTTTGCTGACAATCCTCCGGTCTTTCCTGGATAAGTCTGAGAGATAGAGGAATACCTGGAAAAGAGAGACAGACAGTGGGTGTTTGCAGTGCTTTGAAGTGACTGGAAATTGGCTTTCAAAAAGACAGGAAGGGCAATGGGAGCTTTTTAGTTGAGAAGTCCCTTTTCCTACCCACCAAGATACACGTAAGAATCATAGAATTGGAAGGGACCACCAGGGTCATCTAGTCCAACCCCCTGCACAATGCAGGAAATTCACAACTACCTCCCCCACACACCCTCAGTGACCCCTACATACCCAGAAGATGGCCAAGATGCCCTCCCTCTCATGATCTGGCTAAGGTAATAGAATCAGCATTGCTGACAGGTGGCCATCTAGCCTCAGCTTAAAAACCTCCAGGGAAGGAGAGCTTCCCACCTCCCGAGGAAGCCTGTTCCACTGAGGAACCGCTCTAACGGTTAGAAAATTCTTCCTAATATCTAGACGGAAACTCTTCTGATTTAATTTCAACCCGTTGGTTCTGGTCCGACCTTCTGGAGCAACAGAAAACAACTGGGCACCCTCCTCTATATGACAGCCCTTCAAGAAGGGAACTTGGACAATCCCAAGTATGAGGGAGTGGGGTGGTAGGCGAGAAGAGACGTTCCTACGACAAAATTCCCGCAAAGGATTACCTTAGTGCGGATGACATTCTTATCACTTTCAATTTCGGGCATGGTGTCAAAGTCGCTTTCCTCTTCCACCGAGCTGTCCGTGTCAGAGCCGCAAGCGTTGGCCTTGTGGCCTAACGGAGATAGCTGCTGGCCCCCGCCGGAGCTCGACTCATCTGGACATAAGGCAGGGGACATTTGAAGGACAACCTGATTTGGAAGCATAAATTACTGGCTACTTGCCCTGGAGCGAAGCCCCTAAAAACACGTCTGGTGGGCTGGAGGGGGTATTTTTGCGAGGTCTGGGCAGAACAGCTGAGTAGCAGGCTACTACAGCTCTCCTCAGAGTAGCTGGCCCCTTCCGTTAACTCCACATGCACAGCTGCTTGGTGAAAATCCCGCCTATATCATGAGGGTTGGACTCTTAAATAGGCTCTGCCCACGTGATTGAATTTTGTCCGAAGATTTTATCCACGGCCCCCTTCTCCGTTTTTAAAACTAGCAACAAAATTTGGCAGAAACGGATAAATCCACTTCACCGTGTCCCGCGTACAGCCATCAAACCACACTCACAGGCCATCTGGATGCCGAAAGCTTTCCCACCCTCATCTTAGCCTCTCATCATTCTGCCTCCTCTAAGCAGCAGCTCTCAAACATAGTGAGATGGTGGAACTCCCTGCCCCAGGATGTGGTGATGGCTGCCAACTTGGAAGGCTTTAAGAGGGGAGTGGTCATGTTCATGGAGGAGAAGGCTATCCGGGGCTACTTGTCAAAATGGATACTAGTCATGATGCATACCTATTCTCTCTAGTATCAGAGGAGCAGGCCTATTATAGTAGGTGCTGTAGAAAAGAACCCTGCCAGAAATTTTGTTAGTCCTTAAAGTGCTACTGGACTCTTGCTCTTTTCTACTGCTATTGACAGACTAACACTACCACCCATCGTGATCTATATCGGGTCCTGTGGAACACAGGCAGGATGGTGCTGCTGCAGTCGTCTTGTTTGTGGGCTTCCTAGAGGCACCTGGTTGGCCACTGTGTGAACAGACTGCTGGACTTGATGGGCCTGGGTCTGATCCAGCATGGCCTTTCTTATGTTCTTGTGGTCTTAAACATCAACACATACGACGGGTCCCAGCTACACAAGCCGCACAGCTGTATCTGCCAGGGTCACTGGGATTCTGCACTGTACCTATAGCTCCGTAGCTGCTTCCCTCAGCGGTGCTGACAGTGATCGGCTGAGAAGACGTCACAGTCCCAGACCCTGCGATGGAAAACAGAGGAGCGCTTGGCTTCCCACTTCCACCTGACTGCTCCACAGCCTTCCCACCCCACCCCGAGCACAACAGACAAGCCAAACCCAACAAGAAGTTTGGAAGGGGTCGAAGGAGGCAGGAACTCTGTCGCACACATGAAACTGCCTTATACTGAATCCGACCCTTGGTCCATCAAAGTTAGTATTATCTACTCAGACCGGCAGTGGCTCTCCAGGGTCTCAGGCAGAGGTCTTTCACATCACCTACTTGCCTGGTCCCTTTAACTGGAGATACCAGGGATTGAACCTGGGACGTCCTCCATGCCAAGCAGATGTTCTACCACTGAGCCATAGCCCCTCCCCACGTGAAGCTGCCTTATACTGAATCTGACCCTTGTTCCATCAAAGTCAGTATTGTCTACTCAGACTGGCGGCAGCAGCTCTCCAGGGTCTCAGGCAGGGGTCTTTCACATCACCTCCTTGCCTAGTTCCTTTAACTGGAGATGCCGGGGATTGAACCTGGGACCTTCTGCATGCCAAGCAGATGCTCTTCCACTGAGCCACAGCCCCTCCCCATTTCCCAGGAGCCTTGGAGAAGGACCTGGGTTCCCTTCTCCCCCTTTCCTCTAGCTTTATGCCACCCCCCAACCCCTCTCAGATGAACAGTTAAGTCTCTCACATTTCTGACTTCTATCCCAACCAGAATCTGGACCACATGTCTACCACTGAATGGGCAAGAGGAAGGAGACGGGGAAGGGGGAGACAGGTGCACTCAGATTAGCCTCCGCTGCTCATGTGGAGGAGTGGGGGAATCAAACCCGCTTTTCCAGATCAGAGTCCACTGCTCCAAACCACCGCTCTTAACCACTCCACCACGCTGGCACCGCACGAAAGAGGTGTCTCTTGACAGCTGAAGTAATCCCCCACTGCTCTGTTCCAAACTGAAGGGAGGAGGCAATGGCTGCTTCACCCCCCCACCCCTCCATAGGGAGCCACAGGGAGTGCTGTGGGGTCCAGAGAACAAGCCCATGGCTTCCAGTCCCACTTCCACCCTCCTCGCAGTACACACATCTGATCTGGCCCACAAGTCTGTATGTGTCAAGTAGCTAGCCCTCAGACTGCTTATGTGATCGTTCAGGAGTACGGGCGTGCTTTGCAACCACAGCCGCGCAGCAGAGAGCCAGCTGAGGCGTTCTGCAGCTGGATCTCCCAGCTTTTTCTTTTAATGAAATTTTTATTATTTTTCCAAAATTATTAATCACATAGTTTAACAATGACATAAACAATAAAAACAAGTAGGTAGCATTGTTAAAACATTTATATATAATAAAAAATTGTTGACTTCCCTTACACCTCCCTTCATCTTGTGATGAATTGGTAACCTCCTTTGCACAATATTATTATATCCTAATATTATTGTTAATATTTATTGATCTCTTTGACATTTATATTTTTCAAGGGGAAAAAAGTAATAGTTAATAATATCATATAAAGGAAAGGAAAAAGAAGAAATAAGAATAAAATTAAAAAGAAAAGAAATAGTAAATCTCACTAGTAATAAATGGATTAGCATAATAAAAAGCATATGATTATGTCCATTAAAAATTAATTATTTTGTAAATCCTCCATTTCTCCCTAACACTCATTTAATACATATTATTTTTCTAGTAAATGGGTATCATGTATAATTCTATTTCCATTATAACCAATCCTTCCCTAAATAGATCTCCCAGCTTTTTCAGCCCTACTTCCTCGGGGGTAGGCGTGAGTCACTCCTGACAAGCCAGCAGGCCACGTCACTGCTGTTTGCACAGCCAGGTGTGACAAAAGTAGACGGGTTTCTTCCGCACAGCCAAAAGATGGAGGGGAACAAAAAGGCTTGCTCGGCAACCGCTCCGGAGGGAAGGGCTATATCCACCTGGCCCGCTGCGGCCCTGAAGAGGCGGCAGCCGCGGTGGCAACAGAACTCTAAAATACCTGGTTGGCGGGGAGGGGGGAGATGATGGGCAGTTTTATCCTCCCTCCCCCTGCCGGTCCTCCAGATGACAAGTGAGGAACCTGGGACTCATCCCTGCCCTATTTTCTTGTTCAAGAGTAGACTAGAGAAAGGTCAGGGCTTTTTCCTCCTCCTCCTCCTCATCATCAGAGTTGGTTTTTATATGCCAACTTTCTTTACCACTTAAGAAAGAATCAAACCGGCTTACAATCACCTTCCCTCCCCACGGCAGACACCCTGTGAGGTGGGCGGGGCTGAGAGAGCTGTGACTAGCCCAAGGTCACCCAGCTGGCTTCATGTGGAGGAGTGGGGAAACAAATCCAGTTCACCAGATTAACCCCCGCTGCTCACGTGGAGATGTAGTGGTGTGGTTAAGAGCGGTGGTTTGGAGCGGTGGAGTCTGATCTGGAGAGCCGGGTTTGATTCCCCATTCCACATGAGCGCCGGAGGCTAATCTGGTGAACTGGATTTGTTTCCCCACTCCTACACCCAAAGCCAGCTGGGTGACCTTGGGCTAGTCACAGCTCTCTCAGCCTCACCCACCTCACAGGGTGTCTGTTGTGGGGAGGGGAAGGGAAGGTGATTGTAAGCTGGTTTGAGTCTCCCTTAAGGGGTAGAAAAAGTCGGCATATAAAAACCAACTCTTTTTCTTCTTCTTCTTCTTCTCCCGATCAGAGTCCACTGCTCCAAACTGAAAGTGCGCCTGCTTTTGGCAGGTGGTTGGACCCCGGAAGTCTCTCCTATCATTCTATGTTATTAGCACAATGCACTAGAATCGCAGTTACCATCATCCGGACTGGCGCCTCCGCTGAAGCTCTTCCTCCAGCTCCTAAAGGCAATCACAAACAAGGCTAATTACCCATCAAAACTAGTCAGCTGTCCCCATCCTCTGAACCAAGTAAAGGGTCGCTGCCCACTTACGCTTTAAAAGGTAGAGTCAGGCCGAGTCACATCGTAACAAGTCCACATGGTAGAGATGTGGACGCCAAGAGGACATGGGGTCAGACATGCACCTCGTGTTCCATGCTGGGAACTCAATTCCCAGGCCAAATCTGGACATACACATGCTGCACTGTTCTCCCCAATCTGAAATGGCTTCCGAGAGCCAGTATTTGACTACTTACATGTAGCAATCATTAAGTGTGCCTTTCCTGGATGGGAAACTTAAAGCTCCCCAACGTCATTTTAGGTTGGGAAAACAGCACAGAGGCAGTGGCAGGAGTGGGCAGGGTAAAGCCCCTTCCACACGCTGTGGTCCTGATCTGCATCGAGCCCACACAACCTGGGGATTGTGTTCCCAGCTGGGAACTCCCAGAACATGTATGTCCAAGGTCCAGGTGAGGGACATAAGGAGAAGAGTTGGTTTTTATATGCCGACTTTCTCCACCACTTAAGGCAGAACCAAACAGGCTTACAATCGCCTTCCCCTCCCCACAACAGATACCCTGGGAGGTAGGTGGGGCTGAGAGAGCGTGACTTGCCCAAGGTCACCCAGCTGGCTTCATGTGGAGGAGTGGGGAACCGAATCCAGTTCACCAGATTAGCCTCCGCCGTTCATGTGGAGGAGTGGGGAATCAAACCCGGATCTCCAGATCAGAGTCCACCGCTCGAAACTACAGCTCTTAACCGCTACACCACGCTGGCTCTCATAAGGACTGTGGGAATCTCCCACCACTGTGGGAATCAGCCCTCTTGAGAATAACTGTTCAAACTGGGTCCAGAAGATGTAGCAATGCACAGGTGCATTGGGCAGAACCAGAAACGGGATGCTAGAATGATATTTGCTAAAGGCCCACCCAAAATTACACCTTCCTCATATGAGGGGGAAACCTGCAAGTGTGCTTTTGGGGCTCAGCAACCTACACACCCATTTTACTTATAAACCACATTGGTAGTGAAAATGTGAATCACCCTGGAGAGAAATGAAGCAACATTTTACAAAAGCTTCTTTTTCTCTATTCAGAAAAAAGCAATACCAGTTGAGGATGCTTTTGTTAAGTCATAATTTCCAGACTGACTCCAGTAAATGGTGACTGAGGTAATGGCCTCACTTCAGTAAACGGAGACTGAGGCAAAGGCCTCTCTTCAGTAAACGGAGAGTGAGGCAAAGGCCTCACTTCAGTAAATGGAGACTGAGGCAAAGGCCTCTCTTCAGTAAACGGTGACTCTCTTCAGTAAACGGAGACTGAGGCAAAGGCCTCACTTCAGTAAACCGAGACTGAGGCAAAGGCCTCACTTCAGTAAACGGTGACTGAGGCAAAGGCCTCACTTCAGTAAACGGTGACTGAGGCAAAGGCCTCACTTCAGTAAACCGAGACTGAGGCAAAGGCCTCACTTCAGTAAACGGTGACTGAGGCAAAGGCCTCACTTCAGTAAACCGAGACTGAGGAAAAGGCCTCTCTTCAGTAAACGGTGACTGAGGCAAAGGCCTCACTTCAGTAAACCGAGACTGAGGCAAAGGCCTCACTTCAGTAAACGGTGACTGAGGCAAAGGCCTCACTTCAGTAAACGGTGACTGAGGCAAAGGCCTCACTTCAGTAAACCGAGACTGAGGCAAAGGCCTCACTTCAGTAAACGGAGACTGAGGCAAAGGCCTCACTTCAGTAAACCGAGACTGAGGAAAAGGCCTCTCTTCAGTAAACGGTGACTCTCTTCAGTAAACGGAGACTGAGGCAAAGGCCTCACTTCAGTAAACGGAGACTGAGGCAAAGCCTCACTTCAGTAAACGGAGACTTGAGGCAAAGGCCTCACTTCAGTAAATGGTGAATGAGGCAAAGGCCTCTCTTCAGTAAACGGAGACTGAGGCAAAGGCCTCACTTCAGTAAACGGTGACTGAGGCAAAGGCCTCACTTCAGTAAATGGAAGCACTTCAGTAAATAATGACTGAGGCAAAGGACTCTCTTTAGCAAATGGAAGCGCTTCAGTAAACGGAGACCTAGGCAAAGGCCTCACTTCCAAAAATGGAAGCACTCCAGTAAGTGGCAGGCCCAAGGCCAGTTCAAGGTATTTTGTCATCCTAAGCAAGGTACTCCCATCACCTCCTCAGACATGCCACTGGCCAAGTCCAAGACAAGCCCCTGCAGCTGTGGTGGCACAGGGCCAAAAGGGGAATGTCAGTCACCTCCTGTGTTGCCAATGGCTGGGAGTCAGCCAAGCCCCTACAGGGAGTCCTCCTCATTGTACCACCCCAAGCAGATGCTCAGGTACCTTTGCCAGAGAACCGGCCCCGAGCTGTCTGAGTGGACATGGCTGAAAAGCCTCACCCACCTGATGTAGTGCACAAAGGCAACAACCAGCGAGCCCAAGTAGAACGAGAAGAAACTCAGGAAGCTGAAGAGGATGGCGTCCACATAAACAGACTCTGGGGAGAAGAAAAGACCTTCTGTCAACACACAGGGAGGAAACCATCACCTGTCCCTCTTTCCAAAGCCTCGCCTCCTTCTTAAATGAGAACAAGGTAGGAAAGGTAGGGTTGCCAGGTCCCTCTTTGCCACTGGCGGGAGATTTCTGGGGAAGACTGAAGAGGGCAGGGTTTGGGGAGGGGAGGGACTTCAATGCCATAGAGTCCAATTGCCAAAGTGACCATTTTCTCCAGGTGAACTGATCTCTATGGAAAGGCCTTCTTTATTACCAGAGCACTTATTTCTGCCCTGCCTCTGAACAAGATCAGCAAAGAGCAGACGTGGTGGATCCTACGCCACGCGACCCACAGAGAAGCAGTTCCATGCTCGGTGGCCATTCTGTACTCATTCCAGAGCCCCCCCTGTTTATAGGGACGCTAGTTCCCAAACAATTCACTCATCTTTATCAGGCTAATCCCGAGGAGATGGGCCAGAAACATTAACCTTTAATGGAAGGTACAACTGTCACTTCAAGGTTCTTCATCCGCTGGAGGTTCCAGGTAAGGTTAGCCTCATCTGTAACAGAGATCAAGGGGGTGGAAAGAGAAAACCAGAAATATTTCCGGCCTTTGTCATCTCACAGCCATTCTGAGCAGTAGCTGTTTTCTATGGTCTTTTATGCATGGCTGTTTCACTCACGGTCACCCCTCCGACGACGGCAGGTCTTTGTTTGGATTACGCATGCTGTTTCCAACCGTCAGAGGACGCCTCACTCTCCCCCTACGTTTCCCCACGTTTTGCCCACGTTTTCAAATTCAAGGTAAAACAGGTCCCTCAAGATGCGGGCAAAACGCGGGGAAACGCAAGGGGGAGAGCAAGGCGACCTCTGAAAAGCGAAAACGGCATGCATAACCCAAACGAAGACCCGAAGTCGTCGGAGGGGTGACGGCGAGTGAAAGGTTGGAGACCACTACCCGAAGTTATGCAAGCTGGTTACAGGCTCTGAAAGAATGAAGCTGCCATTGGAATGAGGCCTGGAAACAACGCAGAGGGTGAGGATATGGGAAGCAGCCACCGCTCCATGGCAGAGTACCATGCTCAATCCCATTACAGCATCCCAGGTCCTAGGAATGGGAAAGACCCTTGCTCGAGGACCACAGAATGGGACAGCTGGAGGGGATAATGTTGGGCTCAGAGAAGAAGCACCTTCATCCGCTCGAGCATTTATAAAGCCTCTAAATTAAGGGTGTCAAACATACGACCCGCGGGCCGGATCCGGGGTGGGGGAGGAGGAAGAAGAAGAAGAGTAGTTGGTTTTTATATGCCGACTTTCTCTACCACTTAAGGGAGAATCAAACCGGCTTACAATCACCTTCCCTTCCCCTCCCCACAACAGACACCCTGGGAGGTAGGTGGGGCTGAGAGAATGTGACTAGCCCAAGGTCACCCAGCTGGCTTCGTGTGTAGGAGTGGGGAAACAAATCCAGTTCACCAGATTAGCCTCCGCCGCTCATGTGGAGGAGTGGGGAATCAATCCCGGTTCTCCAGATCAGACTTCACCACTCCAAACCACCGCTCTTAACCACTACACCATTTATGTCATATCCGGCCCTCGTAACAACTGCGTTTGACACCCCTGCTCTGAAGAAGAAGAAGAAGAATTGACTTTTATATGCTGACTTTCTCAACCACTTAAGGAAGAATTAAACTGGTTTACAATTGAATTCCCTTCCTCTCCCAACAACAGACATCCTGTGAGGTAGGTGGGGCTGAGAGAGCTCTAAGAGAACTGTGACTAGCCCAAGGTCACCCAGCAGGTTTCATGTGCAGGAATGGGGAAACAAACCCGGTTCCCCAGATTAGAGTCTGCCACTCATGTGGAGGAGTGGGAAATTAAACCTGGTTCTCCAGATTAGAGTCCACCACTCCTAACCACCGCTCTTCACCTCTACACCACTCCCCATTTGCAGGACTTCTCTAGGATCTCTAATCAATTTGGCCCAAACAATCCTTTCTTAACACAGTTCCCTGTGGACACTGCCATTGTGGTCTTGTGAAAAAGACTCCGTCAAGATCAGTGGTTCCCAACCTTTTTTTGACCAGGGACCACTAGGACTTTTTTGTTTGGTGCAGGGACCCCAAGGTTCAAAATAAAAATTCAGGGAATTTGAAAATAAACTTTAATCATAACTGTTAGTTAAACATTAAACTTAGAATAATATTTGAATATGTATTTTTATAATAGAGAACTTTTAATTGAAAATATTAATTTATGGATTTATAACTTTGTTTCGCGGACCTTAATTTAGTTCTCGCGGACCCCTGGGGGTCCATGGACCCCCGGTTGGGAACCAGTGGTCAAGATATTATGACTTCTTTGCTTTTCCCAACCCCCGTGGTCCACCTTACCTTGAATGGAGGAAGGCACAGAACCACCACAGGCATAATCTTCTGGCTTTATGACAAAGACAACGAAGAATTGCCCACCCAGAAAGTCTTTTTTCTGCACGAAAAAGAAACAAGATAACTCTGGGAGGCTGAGTCTTCCAAATTAACTCTGTGCAATCCCGCGTAAACTTAGTCCCCGTCTAAGCCCATTGACTTCAATGGACTCGGCCTGGAATAACTCTGCAGACGGTTGCCAAGCAGATGCCTGTGAGATGCGAAGTTCCCGAAGATTGTGTTGCAGGTGACAAAGCATCCCTGTTCGACTACTCACCTGTTTGGGGGGCATCGGGTGAGGGACCCAAGGGCACGGTGGTCGGGAATGTTACGGCTTTCGAAGCCTGAGAATACACACCTTGCTACACATTTAGTCGCTGTGCAAAAAATAGTCATATGCGAACCAGACTCTGACAGTTCCCCCAGAGATGGGCAGAAAAAAACTGGAAATGAATTGCAGGCCCTTCTCAGTGCTTATATTCGGTCTCTTTAGCATCCCCAATCTTCCCCCTCCTTTGTGCCCCTTGGGAAACTGAAGCACTAAAGACAGAGAAGATGACCGAAGAGATAAGCAGTGTATTTAGAAAGGAGGACCTCAGCTCAACAATCCCCTCTGGCTTTCTCCGCTTATCTCCAGGAGCCTTCAAACTCCTCAACTGTCCAAGCTGGTATTACATGTGGCTGTTATTTACTTACGGCATTTATACGCTGCTTTTCATCCATAACGGAGCTCAAAGGGGCATACGCGAAGTTTCCAGGCGGTCTTCCAACCAGGCACTGACCAGACCCAAACCTCCTTAGCTTCAGTAAGGGTGTTGCATCATGTGGCAAAAGGGGTTGCCAGGTCTGGGTTGGGAAATACCTTGAAATATTTGGGACGGAGCCTGAGGAGGGTGGGGTTTGGAGAGGGGAAGCCATAGAGTCCAATTGCCAAAGTGGCCATTTTCTCCAGGGGAACTGATCTCTATTTGCTGGAGATCAGTTTTAATAGCTGCTTGCAGTCGTCTTGTTTGCGGGCTTCCTAGAGGCCCCTGGTCGGCCACTGTGTGAACAGACTGCTGGACTTGATGGGCCTTGGTCTGACCCAGCATGGCTTTTCTTATGTTCTTATGCACCAACAGGAGGGACTCTGAAGAAGAAAATGGCCATCCTGTGTCTAGATCCAGGAGTGGATGCCCAGGCCTCATCCCACCCCCACCCCCCGGCTGGTCCTAATCCTGACAAGACCCTGCCTTCATCTGCAACTCCACACTCAAGCCACGTGTAAAAATACACAGGTCAGAACTGCCTGCACGTTCTAATGCCAGCAGATGCCACCCAAAAAGGAAACCAGTCCCAGCAGCCCATCAGAAACTCACCTGCACGGTGATGGCTGCCTGTTTCGTCATGGATTGGTAAACCCCGTTAAATTCCACGTTGTGGTCCAAATCATAAACCGGGCACTGGAATGGGAAGAGTCTGGGTTAGGAGGCTTTTCTTCCCTGAGCTTGCAGACTTGCCATTCAGTCCTACACAGAATAACTCCAGTCCAAGTTCACTGACTTCTGCACACAGGATTGCACCGTCAGTGTGCCCCAAAGCATTTCCAAAACGGGTCACTGTACAATAACATTCACCGTGGGATCCGTCTAGGGCAGTGGTTCCCAACCTTTTTTTGACCAGGGACCACTAGGACTTTTTTGTTCGGTGCAGGGACCCCAAGGTTCAAAATAAAAATTCCGGGAATTTGAAAATAAACTTTAATCATAACTGTTAGTTAAACATTAAACTTAGAATTATATTTGAATATATATATTTTATAATAGAGAACTTTTAATTGAAAATACTAATTTATTATGGGTTTATAACTTTGTTTCGCGGACCTTAATTTAGTTCTTGCGGACCCCTGGGGGTCCATGGACCCCTGGTTGGGAACCAGTGGTCTAGGGCCACTGCTCAGAACTGTTCTGGCATAGAGGAGAAAGCCAGAGTTGCTTACAGAAGTTTGGTTTCCATTTGCAGCTTGGCTACATCGGGAACCCAGACTTGTGATCTATAAAAATTTCCAAGTCTGAGTTGTTTTCTTTCTACTGATTACTTGTAAGATGTTTCTTTTTCTTTCCAAGTAATACATTCTTCACGTTCCCTTTCCTTTGGCTGGTGCTTCAATTTAGGGAAATACTGTTTGCATTACAAATAATGGTTCAGGACACAGCTGTTGTGTGTTTTTAATTTTAAGATCCTTTCTGGGGTTGCTTTCTTGTTCTGTGTTTTATTTATATCTGTAGCTCTTTTGCTTAACCCTTGCCCTATGGTTTGCTAAACACTTTGACAGATCTTTTTTAAAAGGTTCTATTTTTCTGCCAGCCAGAGATGGCAGAATTGAAGCATTTTGTGCCTTTCTACTGTTCCACTCTGTTAATCTGGGACGTTTGCCTGGGTGGGAAGTTCAGGTGAGAGGCAGCTACGGAAAAGCAACAGGACCTTGTTTTAAAAGTGAATTGAGGGGTTAACTTTTATTTATAGGGCAGGATTTTCGTGGAACCCCACAAGCAAAAGCCATTTATGCTTGGTAATTAGCAGCGTGTTTCAGGCTGAAGTGTCTTGCATATTTTTTTTAGTTTTTCATGCTGAAACGTCATTTGGGAAGTGACTACGATGCCGGCACATACCCGCTTCGCATTTCTTAAGAGCCCCTTTAACGCGAACTTTTGTGTTTGCTCCGCCCCCGCAGCGAAGAATCCCCTCAAGGAAGCATGCAAATTGACAGTTCGTAATGGAAGGAACAAAAGAGCAGGCGAGTGTGTGTGTGTGGGTGGATTTCTCCTTTCGCGTTGGGACCGTGAATAGGCATTTTTAAGGTTGCATTTAAAAAAGAGCTTTGAGCAAGCATCAAAATTGACCCTGCATAAATAGCCCAAGTGTCATGCAGAACTTTAACAAAGAACTGATGTGTCACAGGAAGAACTGATCCTCAGAATATACACAACTGTGGGGTGCAGACGCATGAGATGGTTGGTCTTTCTTCCATTGAGGTTGAGGCAGTGTCAAAAAGGGTCAGGAACACATTGAAGTTGCTAGAAGTGGGGCAAAGGGATGCCATTTGAGCACAGTCTAGCTGGCAAAGAATTGACTTTTGTAAGTGAGGAAGAGGATAGGTCAGCCCAAGAAATCTCCTCCACAAGGGACAGGAAGGACCCATTCAATCAATCCAATTAAATAAGACAAGACCCATTTTCCAGTGCCTCAAATGATCATGGAAGAAGTGTTGTGCCAAGCCAGGACATGTATATGTTCACCAAATGTAGGCCATTAGTCTGTCCATCCCGCCCCCTCGCCACCCTGGGTACTTACCACAATATCCTGGATGGAGACAACCGAACAAGGGTAGACTACCTTAGAAACCACTTTGACTATGACAGAATCCACATCTGGAGGGAACTTGTACAGAAAATACTACAGAAAGAGAGAAGATGTAAGGATCCTTTATGAGGCACACTGCAAAGGCATCCTTGTGAAATCAGAACAGAAGAAGAGTTGGTTTTTATGCCCCCCTTTTCTCTACCAAAAGGAGCTTACAATCACCTTCCTTTCCTTTCCCTTCCCCTCCCCACAACAGACACCTTGTGAGGTAGGTGGGGCTGAGAGAGTTCGGAGAGAACTGTGACTAGCCCAAGGTCACCCAGCAGGCTTCATGTGGAGGAGTGGGGAATCTAATCTGATTCGCCAGATTAGAGTCTGCTGCTAATGTAATGTGGAGGAGTGGAGAATCAAGCCCAGTTCAAGATCTGGTCCTGTGATCAGCATATCATATGCTGGGGGTGCATAACTAATCACAAGGTACTCCTGGAATTTCTTCGGGGGGAAAGCCCCCATGCATAATGTTTTGAGAGCTCGACTGCAAATACTGTGCAGTTAGAGGGCAGCAGATCCAGCAGAAACAGACCATACATTGAAGGCCAATGACATAATTTGTGTTCACATGGGGAGGGGCTGTTGCTCAGTGGTAGAGCATCTGCTCAGCATGCAGAAAGTCCAAGGTTCAATCCCTGGCATCTCCAGTTCAAGGGACTAGGCGAGTAGGCGATGTGAAAGACCCTCCGCCTGAGACCCTGGAGAGCCGCTGCCGGTCTGAGTAGACAATACTAACTTGGATGGACCACTGGTCTGATTCAGTATAAGGCAGCTTCATGTGTTCATGTGTACCCAGAAAGTTTGCATTTAATGGAAAATGAAACCATCCGTCTAAGTTCCGGCCCAAATCCCAGAAAACATTATTTTCAGAACCAGGAAAACCCGTTCCTTAAAGATCCTCGTTAGTGTGGCCAAAAAAATGGGTGACATGTTGACATCTCACCAGGTGTCCAGTTTACCCTTCCTGTTAGTCAACAGGGAGAAAAGTGACAACTACCTTTCCATCTATTTACATTTGTGAGTTGCTTCTCCCACAAAAAAAGGACCAAGCCGGGTTTACAATTCAATTTAAAAAAAAGAAAGACTAGTGTTGGACCAAAGAAGGATGGGTTTCTTTTTGCCCCAATGATCTTGGATAAAAGTGTCCCTAGCAGCACGGACAAGATTACCGGGAATGAACCCAGTCAAAATAAACCCTGCAAAATGCAGGGTGACCGCTCACCTGAGGCTCGGAAGGGCTGGCCTTGAATCTGAAAGCAGAGTTTGTGCTGTGAAGAGAAGAAAATAAAAATGAGGATCAGTATTTTCCCTTGACCTAAGCTCTGACAGACACTAAACGAAGCAGCTTTCTATCAAGGTATTTTCACATTTCAGTGGTGATCTTCAGGTAGAGCAGGCTGAATCTTTCCAAATTTTCCGAGTCCCGCATGCCAAGTGAGCACAGGAGTGGTAAAAATGTGACTGGTGTCAAAGTGCTGCTGAACAGAAGCAGCGCGGCAACAGCCTGAATTAGGGGTTCTGGCCCCAGAACAATAGTTGTTCTCTGCGGACGACAAGGTTCTAAGAACTTGGGATCTCTTTCTCAAACACAAACACACACACAAGGAGAAAGTCAGATGGTATGATGAGGCACTCTCCTGTCACTTGACTACGCTGTCACAGAACTTAGAATCATAGAATCGTAGAGTTGGAAGGGACCACCAGGGTCATCTAGTCCAACCCCCTGCACAATGCAGGAAATTCACAACTGCCTCCCCACCCCACCCCCAGTGACCCCCTACTCCATGCCCATGCTTCCTTTAACGTGCTTGCAGCTCAGAAGAAGAAGACTTGGTTTTTATATGCCGACTTTCTCTACCACTTAAGGGAGAATCAAAGCAGCTTACAATCACCTCCCCCACACACATACACACAACAGACACCCTGTGAGGTAGGTGGGGATGAGAGAGCTGTGACTAGCCCAAGGTCACCCAACTGGCTTCATATGTAGGAGTGGGGAAACAAACCCAGTTCACCAGATTAGCCTCCGCCGCTCCTGTGGAGGAGTGGGGGAATCGAACCCGGTTCTCCAGATCAGAGTCCACCGCTCCAAACCACCTTTCTTAACCACTGCACCACGCTGGCTCAGTGGGACCCAGGCTGCCACCTAGGTGTGAAAGGTGGTTTCTGGCTCTGGAAAGGTTGGAGACCACTACCCGAAGTTATGCAAGCTGGTTACAGGCTCTGAAAGAATGAAGCTGCCATTGGAATGAGGCCTGGAAACAACGCAGAGGGTGAGGATATGGGAAGCAGCCACCGCTCCATGGCAGAGTACCATGCTCAATCCCATTACAGCATCCCAGGTCCTAGGAACGGGAAAGACCCTTGCTCGAGGACCATAGAATGGGACAGCTGGAGGGGATAATGTTGGGCTCAGAGCAGAAAGCACCTTCATCTGCTCGAGCATTTATAAAGCCTCTAAATTAAGGGTGTCAAACATACAACCTGCAAGCTGGATCCGGGGCGGGGAAGTAGAAAGAAGAAGAGTAGTTGGTTTTTATATGCCGACTTTCTCTACCACTTAAGGGAGAATCAAACCAGCTTACAATCACATTCCCTTCCCCTCCCCACAACAGACACCCTGTGAGGTAGGTGGGGCTGAGAGAGCTGTGACTCGCCCAAGGTCACCCAGCTGGCTTCGTGTGTAGGAGTGGGGAAACAAATCCAGTTCACCAGATTAGCCTCCGCCGCTCATATGGAGGAGTGGGGAATCGAACCCGGTTCTCCAGATTAGAGCCCACTGCTCTTAATCACTATACCACGCTGGCTCTTATCCAGCCCACGAGCCAGCCGAGGAAGCCACCCCACCCCACCCCAGTCCCAATCTTTGCTGGTAAGCCCACTGCCCCCGTCCCCGATCTGGCCTGGTGAGGCATGGCACAACCTGACCGATTGACATTTATGTCATATGTGGCCTTCATAACAAATGAGTTCAACACCCCTGCTCTAAATTATACGAGGCGTAAAACCGCACTGCCCAGGAACTAGGCTGCAATCCCACAATTCAGAACAATTCTTGGTCGACCGCAGCAGCGTCTTTAACAGCGGTCTGATCCCAGCTGTTTTGCGAGGAAATCAAAACCTTCTCTCAAAATTACGTGATCCTTTGGTAATCCGGTAGGTGCAGTTTTCAATGGGGTCATTGTACTTCCGCTGACAGGGACAATTATCCCGCTCCTACCTCCTGCCCGTTGCTATTTGATTTATGTCCTGCCAAGAATAACAGTTAATAGCTGTGGCTGGATGGGCAAACCCTTGGGCAGGCTGGAAGGGAGTTTAAGAATGGGAATTCAAATCCAAATGAATGCAGGACAGAAAGCACAAGACTGCATCTTCATCCGGGAGCATCTGAGAACACCTGAGACCAGGTGAGGGGGAAGAGGAGAGCAGAGAAGCAGAAAACTCTGTGAAAGTAAAGGAACAGGTTTTGAACATTCCTATTTATAACTTGCGCCACACAGAGCTCCCATCTGTCCCCAGTCAGTCCCTTGGCCAGCCAAAATGGACAGAGATCCAGGTTACAGGAAGACATAGGAGCATGCATTCATGCACATGCACCCCATCCCATTGTATGCCGCCAACACCAGAAGATACAAAAAGGGCTGAATGACACGTTTTATTTTTGGTGTTCTTGCCTTGTAGCCACCCCGGGGAGAGAGAATGAAACTTTACACCCATTCTCTACCCTGCCCTTTTCCTATCAAATACAACCGGGGAGAGAGAATGAAACTTTAACACCCATTCTCTACCCTGCCATTTTCTCTCCAGGAAAAGCCAACTCTGAGCTGCTTTTATACTCACGCCGAGAAAAATCTTTGCGGCACTAACTGTCGTCCCTCCCCCCCGCATGGTGGGGTTGCATCTCAGGGACCTTTACCAGCAGGAAAATGGCGAGGGAGAGAAGGATTGCCCCTGTCTCCCCACACCTTTCTCCTCCTCTGTGGCAATATTTATTACCGCCAAAGGCCAGCATAAAATATACATCCTATGATAAAATTATACAGCTCCCACTTACAGCATCTCATCCGTACTAATTAATCTGAAGGAGCTGTGTATGTTTAGCCTGAAGAGGAGAAGACTGAAAGGGGATATGAGAACCATGTTCAAGTACTTGAGGGGCTGTCATATAGAGGATGGTGCCAAGTTGTTTTCTGTTGCCCAAGAAGGTCAGACCAGAACCAGTGGGTTGAAATTAAATCAAAAGAGTTTCCCTCTAGTCATTAGGAAGAATTTTCTAACAGTTAGAGCAGTTCCTCAGCGGAACAGGTTTCCTCGGGAGGTGGTAAACTCTCCTTCCCTGGAGGTTTTTAAGAAGAGGTTAGATTGTCATCTGTCAGCATTGCTGATTCTGTAACCTTAGGCAGATTGTGAGAGGGAGAGCATCTTGGCCATCTTCTGGTCACTAGGTGTGTGTGTGGGGTAGTTGTGAATTTCCTGCATTGTGCAGGGGGTTGGACTTGATGACCCTGGTGGTCCCTTCCAACTCTATGATTCTATGAAGGTTTGCCCATAAGGTCTTTGTTCTTCATAAATGCCTTCCGTTTCCTGCAAACACAACAGCAAAATTTTGCTACGGAATATGAAATATAAGTCACCCTGTCTTCCAGTAGATATTCTACCAAGGAGGCCTCAGAGGTGTAAGAGTGTACTAATCGAGATAGGAGGGGAGTAATTAAAACGATTTCTGGCATCGTCATAACGTTCACATTGAAGCAAAATATGTGCTAGCATCTCCACCGTATCCATGGAACAAGAGCATTTGCGTGTCTCTCCTGGGCAATGAAGAAACCTTCCTGAAAGTACAGCAGATGGAAGGGCATCAAATCTCCTCTGTAAAGCTATGCATTTACTGCAGCTGAGCTCTCAAACTGAGCAACCGAAAAACAAAGTCTGGAGCTGGCACAGCGGTCCATGATGCCACTCGCCAAATTTCTCTCGCAAATGTCTGTCTACAACTGGCAGGCTGTTCTGTTTCCAAGACGAATGTGCAAGAAGACAAGAAGATTCTCCATAGCATAGCAGCTTGTATGGTGGTGGAAAGTGCTAAGTCACAGCTGACCTATGGTGATGCTGTAGTTCCCAAGGCAAGAGGTGGCTCGCCATTGCCTGCCTCTGTGTAGCAACCCTGGGCTTCCTTGGTGGTCTCTCATCCAAGTACTAACCAAGGTCGACCCACGTTAGCTTCTGAAATCTTGGGCCATTTCAAAGTCCTCTTCAGCTACAGTAATCATACATGACCGTCTTGACTTGACCTGGAAAGCCTAGGCTAGCCTGAACTTGTCAGATCTCGGAA
Source organism: Euleptes europaea (assembly GCF_029931775.1). Taxonomy (NCBI): domain Eukaryota; kingdom Metazoa; phylum Chordata; class Lepidosauria; order Squamata; family Sphaerodactylidae; genus Euleptes; species Euleptes europaea. The sequence goes on from NC_079315.1 coordinate 10,429,887, forward strand.
GCTAAGCAGGGTTGGCCCTGGTTGGTATTTGGATGGGAGACCACCAAGGAGGACCAGAGTTGCTATCCAGACGCTCAATGGCAAACCACCTCTGTTAGTCTCTTGCCTTGAAAGCCATGAGGCAAGGGTGTCAAAAATAAGGCCTGCAGGCCGGATTCGGCCCTTTGAGCGCTGTTATCCAGCCAGCGAGCTGAGGCAGCCACCCCCCGCTCTCCCCTGCTCCCGATTCTGGGCTGTGGGTAAGGTTGCCAGGTCCCTCTTTGCCACCGGCGGGAGGTTTTTGGGGCAGAGCCTGAGGAGGGTGGGGTTTGGGGAAGGGAGGGACTTCAATGCCATAGAGTCCAATTGCCAAAGCGGCCATTTTGTCCAGGGGAACTGATCTCTATCGGCTGGTGATCAGTTGTAATAGCAGATCTCCCGCTAGTACCTGGAGGTGGGCAACCTTAGCTGCGGGGGCCTTCTGATCCATGCCGCTTGCTGGCGTGGACCACCACGATCTGGGCTGGTGAGCCCACTGCAGGCTGGGACACACAGCCAATCTGGGCTGGTACACATGGCCCGGCCCGACCAAATGACGTTTATGTCATATCCGGCCCTCGTAACAAATGAGTTTGACTCCCCTGCCCAATGGGGTCGCCATAAATTCGCTGTGACTTGACACAACCCCCCCCCCCCCAAAAAGCAGTCTTGACCTATCCAAAAAGAATAACCACCCCTGGTGCCTGCAGATATGAAATGTTGACTACTTACCCAAGTTCGAAGCTTTTGAGCCTGGTAACTTGGAGTGTATAGTGGGCATCATAAGGGGCCATAGATGCCACATCTACATATATGACCTGCTCTGAAGGTCCGCTCCCAGGCGTGGGTTCAGATGGGCAGAGGGTGCGGCTCACTTCCTGGTAGTTGTAACTTCTTTGGTAACTGTGGACACAAAACCAGAGCCAATCCCGCTGATTTTTCACATCCAAGAAAGATGGCCATGGTACAGTCCATCGGAGCAAAAGAACTGATCAAAATCACCATTGAGACCGCGGACTTCTCTTCTGCGACAGGTGTTAAAACAAGCATAAGCCAGCACAGTTTAGAAGGTTACCTTCAAACAGATTTCTGCTATTGTAAATTATCACCGTTCTTATCTTGAATATTTGAGTTTTACGCTTTCCTTCTTGTTCCTTGTGTTTGTATTAAACTGTAAATACAACCAACCAAGTGCTGAAATACTAAACGTAAACTCAACAGTATAACAATAAGCTAACAATATGCAATTTAATCCCAAACATTCAAACACGTAATGATTTCATAGTGAATGCATGACAGAAGGCATATCAATATGAACTAACATCCATGAGCTAGTAAGACAAAATTGTCCAGATTCTGCTTGGAGCAGGTAAATGGGTATATCACCGTTTCCAAAGTGGTCACTACTAAGTGGTTCTATGTGAGGAAGGCTTTTTATGCATACACCTCCTCTTTATTGCATGATACGTAGACCGATTAAGTCATTCTTCAAAACGGCAGACATCCGGTTCTCTGTCTCTTCTATCAACATTACTGTTTTTATTCACCACATTATTGCTTTGTTGGGACTGTGATGTACCCATTTACCTGCTCCAAGCAGAATTTGGACAATTTTGTCTCACTTTGAACCTTTCAGTACTAGTTCATGGATGTTAGTTCATGTTGATATGCCTTCTATCATGCATTCACAATGAAACCATTATGTGTTTGAATGTTTGGGATTATATTTCTTATTGCTAGCCTATTGTGCTGTTGTTGGGTTTATGTGTATTAAACTGTATGCACACATTTTCGCCAGGTGAGGATAACAATTTTTTAACTTTCATTTAGGGGCGGGGAAGGGAATTACAAAGCCTGTTCCATTCATAACAAAACATCATGCTATACTAAATAAAAATTCTATACCTAAATAAAAATTCTATACTCTTTCTGTAATGTAAGCCTAGTGAGTACACGGTATTCTTTTATTTTGTCTAGGAAAGAGCTCCTTGTTGGATTTTTCTTCAATTTCCATACTTTTGCTAGGATCGATCAAGCCGCAATATTGGCGTATAAAACAACTACTCTGTATATCTTAGGAACAAAGTTTACACAAGTCAGTAAGAGTGGTTACTGGGGTGTGGCGTAGAAGTTAAAGTGTTAGATTGGGAAACCCAGGTTCGAATCCCCACACTGCCATGGAAACTTGCCAGGTGACCTTGGGCCAGTCACATTCTCTTAGCCCCGACCCTGGCAAGTATTTGGATGGGATGCCTCCAAGGAATACCAGGGACGTTACAAGGAGGCAGGCAATGGCAAACCATCTCCTAACATCTCTTGCCTTAAAAATTCTATGGCAGGGGTGGGGAACCTTTTTTCCGCCAAGGGCCATTTGGATATTTATAACATCATTCGCGGGCCATACAAGACTATCAACTTAAAAATTAGCCAACCAAGCCCCAAGCAGACAGCTGCCCCAGATGACCGCCCCCCCTGCGCGCGGGCAAGCAGGCAGGCATCCAATCAGTGGCATACTCGCCCACCTGGTGGCACAGGATGGTCTGTTCCACCAGCCGGGCACCCACCCACCCCCGTCCCAGCAGCTCGATAGCTAATGACTCTTCTGCAAGGGGGGAAAAGTTTCCTTTTCTCAGCAAAACAAACTCACATCCACCTTGAATAGAGGCTATTCCTGTCCGCGGGAGGGGGCGAATCGCCAGCCTTAGATCCTTATGAGCTAGAGATCTGCCAGGACCCACGAAGGGCCAGACCAAATGATTTCGCGGGCCTTAAACGGCCCCCGGGCCTGACGTTCCCCACCCTTGTTCTATGGGGTCGCCAAAAGTCAGCTGTGACTTGACAGCAAAACAAAAAACACAAAAAAACCCAGTAAGAATAGTTCAGGTATTGTTTCAATATTATACAGAATTGGAGCTTCCAACACTGCAAGTTTCCTGGGCAGTTAAATACACCTAAATGTGTATCAAGTTTTCTGAATTACCAGCTTTCATTAAAAAACAACAACTAAGGTTGAATCTCTAGCCCCTTTCATTGCGACGTGCTTTCCCCTTGTATCTCCGCAACGAAAGGGGCTAGAGACTTACTTTTTTAAAAAAATGAAAGCTGAGAATTTTGGGATCCTGATACACAGATTGGTATAATAGTATATTGATAAAACACTATTTCATCACCGTTTTTTAAGGAAGAAAAAAAAGGGGGGGAAGCCCCACTGAGAGAGAGAGGAAATTGCTGTTGAGGGGAAATTGGCTGCTGTGTGGGCAGGACTGGGAAAATCCAACCTTTCCCACCCACAAGGCAGCCAGCCAGGCTTTGCTGTGATTTCTCCCAAAAATTCAGAGCAAAGTTTTGGGAAAGATTGTCGGGAGGGCCCAGCACTGGGGAGGAATATTTCCCCTTCTGTACCCCACTGCTCAGTGACAGAGTGAGAACAAAGAGGAAAGGGGTTACTGACAAAGGTCAATGCTATACCACACTACTCTTTCCCATTCTGAGAATATATCTAATAGCCAGCATGGCCCAGTCTGTGGACACTTAAATCTGCACACTGTGACCATGTACAGATTAGGGACATTTTCCTGCACATTTGGCACACACACACCCCGTTTGCAGAAAAATTTGGAAACTGGGAAAGAAAGGAAGGGGTTTAAGTCCCCCCAAAACAGAGGCGTGTTATCTGCGCATGCACAGAGAACACACCCCTGTTGGAGCTGCTTCCTGATGGTGGAAGCAGCGGCACTACTGAAGGGTAGGGGAAAGGGGGCAAGTGTGTAGAGTGACAGGGGACAGGCAGATGGGAGAGCAGCAGGAAGGAGAAGGACAGGCTGGAGGCCAGAGTAGCAAAGAGGGAAGTGGGAGAGGGAGCCACGGCTGCGCCTCCATCACGTAAACGGGGCAGGCGGGGGAGAAAGCCACTGACATCCCCACTACTTGGGGGAAGTGGGGGAGGGGGAGCCACTGCGGCAGGCAGGTAGCGGTGGTGTTGCAAGCAGGCAAGTAGGCTGGTGAGTGGGGCCAATCACAGTTCTCTCCGAACTCTCTCAGCCCCATCTGCCTCACAGGGTGCCTGACGTAGGAAGAGGAAGGGAAGGTGATTGTAAGCCGCTTTGAGACTCCTTAAAGTTAGAGAAATGCAGAGTATAAAAACCACCTCTTCTTCTTCTAGAGAAAGGTGGCTTAGGGCTGGTGTCAGATGCCAGAGGACTTTGTCCTCACAGCATTTCCCTGCGAGTTTCTCCTGGTTCCTGGCTTGTTCTATTCCGATAACGGAATGTCTTATTTAAATATATTTTGCCCTTTCTGTTTGCAAATGGCAATTTGCTGCCACAACCAAAATATGCAAATTTTTAAAAAACCTATCAACGCTTTCCTTTTCCTTCCTAACCCCACAAGGCCGCTTTCTCGCCTCACCTCTAAGGGAACTGTAAAGGGTTTGAAATGTTGACACCCCTGAATTCTTTGCAACTGTGGTAAGCTTGCAGACAGATTTAGGATGGGAAGAGTTTGTTCAAGATACCTTTCTCAAAAAGAAACGTCATCCATTTATAATGTTCTGGAAAAGTGTAAATAGAAAAGTGTAAATAGAAAAGAACTGTTGTATTGTATTTGGAATGATCAATGCAGATTTAATGTTTAATTTTGGAAAGGTGGTATTTTATATGAATTTCTAGGACATTTATTTTCTTCTTTTTGCTGGTGTGTTTGTGATTGTATTTTCCAAAAAATGTATTTGGCGACTTTCTACTTGTTCAGGATTTATAATTTTTTTAAAAATGGAATTGTTTCCCTTGCTTTAATAAGACAGTGAAACACAGTCTAATCTCTCCTCGCTCTTTAATGTCCCTTAAATAAAGGACGTTTCACCGTTGCTGGCCAGCTTGCAAGAGAATGACGTTTTAATGCACTGGGGAAAGAGCGGAGAGCTTGTTACGGGCCACTGGCTCGTCCTGCAAAAGTGTAAGGAGTAATGGCGCATGACTGCAAACTCTCTCAGCGTCCAGAGGCTGATCTCAATAAAAGTACACATTACTGCACTTTATGTTGCGAGCCATTCGCTGTCCTGAATAAGGGAGGACACAGGCAGAGCTGGGGCAGCCGGAAGGGCTGAGAGCCTGAGCAACATATGCTAAAGCCCCAGGTTAGAATCTCATCTTCGCCCTGAACTCGCTAAGCAGCCTTAGGCAATCCACTTCCTCCTGCTATTCCAAGCAACACAGCGCTTATAATGCTGACCTGCCTTGCAGGATTGTTGTAAGGATGGCACCAATGCAACATATATTAAGTGCTTTGAATACCTGAAAGAGCAGCCCTTTAGACTTGGTCTACAATCATTGGTACTTCGAATTATTCTGTCATTTTATGGTGCTCAATTCAGGCATACAAGGGCTTTTCTGCATTCTCCTTTTTCTTTGTCTCCAAGTTGCTATTTCATCAGAGTTTTAAAAAAATTCCACAGGTGTTTTGCTGCCTCTTGTGGTCCATTTCATATCACACCTGTTTTTATCAAGAGTAAAAAACTGCTGCTCAAATCAGCAGGGAAATACGCTAGATTGAATCTTCTGTTATATCGAATGGACCATTAGAGGGAGTAAAACAGGTGCGGAACTTTTAAAAAACACCGAAGAAACAAGAGAAGAGCAAAAAACGTATGCAGAAAAGGCCTAAGCTACCTTTCCTAGATGCATCTTGCGGACATGAAGCTCAACACTGACCAAGTCCAGTTCTCTGAAGTGCTTCCAAATGGAGCCTCCACAGGTGATAAAAGTTACCCTTTAGTGTCCAAGACAACCATAGCTATGGGTCCCTGACCCCTACCCCACGTCTTTGAGTTGCATTTTGCCTTCCCTGGCTACAGAATGAAGGAGATGATACCGCCATTAGCGAAGACAAACCAGGAGCTGAGTGATCAGCAGCAAGCCAAAACCTTGGTTCAGAAGCGAACCTCTGTTAAAATAAACCCTGGTGTCATGTTAAGTCTGAACCGAGCCGCCGCCTTCTATGTTTTCAATTAGAGTTATAATAATGTTATTAGAATGGTCACAATCTTGTATGTCCTTCACCTGGATGCCTGTGCATGGTGTGTGATCAGATGACAGTTTAAAAAAAAAATGGGGAAAATTTAAAATGTTATGCAGACCTCTGAGAAAGATGGGTTATAAGAGTTCCCTATACTCAGGTTATTTGTAGGGAAAGGGGTGTGTGTGATGCAATCTCGTACCAACTGGAGAGACCAAATCAGGGACATTTTAGCCACCACAGTGCCAAATCTCTGAAGGTGGGCTGCGGTAACCCGGTGACGCACGGCAGAGGTAAACGATGCTACTTACAGGCCTCGAAAAATAAGAGGGACCTGCCAGGACAGCACCCCTTTTTGCTGCCGAACTACAAATAAGACCGGATACTGGAGATCCTCCGAGTCACTCTGAACGTTCACCCGGACCGCATCCACCTGTGGAGACAGAGAGAGGGTCAGATCCAGGATCTCACTAACGGCAAACCCGCGTCGTCCTGTCCCATTCGAAACACGGTAGCATGTCATCGCCTCCATGTTCGAACCCATCCCTCATCCCCCCCCCAAAGAATCTGGTCAATAGACATATAGTCAGAAACAAAGGCAGATGCTGCTACAAGTCGTGTGGGTGGAACGAGGCTGGGATGCTTTGCCAGGGCCAGGTCTCTGTTGCTATTCTGAGATCCAAGCGGCGCTCCGCTTAGGGTCAGGCATGCTACTTCCATCTGGGCTCTGCCGGCTTTTGCTGTTGCCTGGGAACATCACGCAATGAAGGTGTGGAAGCCCAGAACCGTCTCCCTTGGCAGATCAGCCTCAGAAAGCTCAGCGCTTGCAACAGAGCGTTGGATCTGTACCTCTGGAAACTAAGCAAATTACTCCAAAGAAATCCAAATTCTTCAGTGCTCTTTCTTCTTGAAGAAAGTCACCTTGTAAAGATCATTCTGGCCTTGCCATCCTAGGGGAGAGTTTGAACTCCTTATCGTCTTATTTCTTCGTAAATCCCCATTTCTACTGCTTTACCTCCTCATAGATTCTCTTGTAACACCCGCGGTTTGCCTTCCAGTTGGCTAGATAATCTAGGGTTGCCAACCTCCAGGTACTGGCTTAATCTCCTGTTATCACACAGTATTTCAACACGCAGCCACAAAATTCCTTTTGTTATTTTTATAAATTATTTTTCTTATGCTCACATAGACAAATATTCCCAACTCACAGAATCATCATTGTAAACAAAGTAACCTTGTAATATTACAACTAACAAAAGCTTATCAAGTAACTATAAAGAGACAGGACTGAATTACTGTTCATCAGAGTCACACAAGTCTCTACAGCAACATATTCACTTGCTGCGATCCTCTGTGTTGTACAAGCATTGGGCTTCTCCGCAGTTAGCTGATGGCGACTGACCAATAATTCTCTTTCTCTCTTTTTCAAGGCTGTATCGTTGTCCATGTGCAGCATGCACCGTAGTAAAAATCACAGCCAGAAGTTATATCAACAATATGACAAGCCACCGGTTTAAGCTTTGTTTCGCTGGTGATTGCTTCATCAGATTAATAATTTCTACATCCGACCACCATTTTGTGGTTCAAACATCCAAATCTGTCAGCCTTGTAGGCACCTATGACTGCTAACAAGCATATACCTTATTATGAGGATTACAGAGCCATAAAAATAATTTATAAAAATAACAAAAGGAATTTTGTGGCTGCGTGTTGAAATACTGTGTGATAACAGGAGATTTAGCCAGCTATGATATGCAACACGCCCTTGCTTAATAAAACCTCCAGGTACTAGCTGGAGATCTCCTGCTATTACAACTGATCTCCAGCCGACAGAGAGCAGTTCACCTGGAGAAAATGGCTGTTTTGGCAATTGGACTCTATGGCATTGAAGTCCCTTACCAAACCCACCCTCCCCAGGCTCCGCCCCAAAAATCTCCAGGTATTTCCCAACCCGGAGCTGGCAACCCTATAGATAACCAATTCAAGCTGGCAGCGCAAATATCAAAGGACTCTGTTTTTTCCCATAGACAAAGGCCCCAGACAGATCTTTATTTGACTTCTAGGAAAACCTCAGCACACCACTGCTGTCTGCCCTCAGCACACCACGAGAGCCAGCGGGGTGTAGCAATTAACAGTGGTGGACTCTAATCTGGAGAACCGGGTTCGATTCCCCACTCCTCCACATGAAGCCTGCTGGGTGACCAAGGTCCAGTCACAGATGTCTCAGTCCCACCTACCTCACAAGGTGCCTGTTGTGGGGAGAGGAAGGGATTGTGATTGTAAGCCGCTTTGAGACTCCTTAAGGTAGAGAAAAGCGGGGTATAAAACCTACTGTTCTTCATCGTGAACTTCCTGAGTGACTCCACCCTGTACTTCTGTGCTTGAATACTGCTTTTTACATGGGTGGTTCCTACAGCAATCTCAAGTCAGCCACCACACCAGACTCTGGTTTGTAATCACTATAATTTAGAACCCAAACCATAGTTCAAGATGCAAATATATAGACCAGGGGTGAGCAACCATTTATAATTAAAACACATGAAGCTGCCTTACACTGAATCAGACCCTCGGTCCATCAAAGTCAGTATTGTCTACTCAGGCCGGCAGCAGCTCTCCAGGGTCTCAGGAAGAGGTCTTTCACATCACTTACTTGCCTAGTCCCTTTAGCTGGAGATGCCGGGGATTGAACATGGGACCTTCTGCATGCCAAGCAGATGCTCTGCCACCGAGCCGCAGCCCTCTCGTGCATAGTGAGGTGAATGTATGCATACCCACCACAATGTTAGAACAATATTGGAATGATGTGGCATTTTTCTGCATTGGGATAGAGGATAGGGCTGCAGGAATTGTGTACCTTTCAAAGGCAGGTGTACCCTCTACTTGGCAGGGAAGAATTCTGGTTTGGTGAGAGAGGACTTGACTTGCCTGGCTTTGAGAGGGCTTCAAGCCAGCTTAGGAAGAGGTCTAAGACGGGATGCTATGAGCATCCTAAGGGCACGCATGACTCCCCTGAGGCTCTTGAACACATGAAGCTGCCTTATACTGAATCAGACCCTTGGTCCATCCAAGTCAGTATTGTCTACTCAGACTGGCAGCAGCTCTCCAGGGTCTCAGGCAGAGGTCTTTCACATCACTTACTTGCCTAGTCCCTTTAGCTGGAGACACCGGCTGGGACCTTCTGCATGTCAAGCAGATGCTCTACCACTGAGCCACAGCCCCAAACGGTCAGATATCAGAACAAGAGAGCAACAAAGAGTCTATTCGCATAACTGAAAACATTCAACTTAAACATCACTGATAACTCATGCATTGATCAATGACCCGTAAATTTCTACAGCCCAAACACCTGTTGTTGTGAGTCTTTTGCAAGGAAACAGAACATGCAAGATCTCACAATAAGATAAGAAACATACACAGGAGTGCCCTGTTTGACTGCTGTGGAATAAATCCTTCAGTCTACGAAGATTATGCTCAAGACCAAGGAGATCATAGAATCACAGAGTTGGAAGGGACCACCAGGGTCATCTAGTCCAACCCCCTGCACAATGCAGGAAACTAACAACTACCTCCCCCCACATCCCCAGTGACCCCAACCCTCCCCCGCCATGCAGGATCCCACAATGAAAGCACTCCTGACAGATGGCCATCTAGCCTCTGCTTAAAGACCTCCAAAGACGGGGACTCCACCACCCTCCGAGGCAGCACATCCCACCGTCGAACAGCCCTCACCGTCAGAAAGTTACGGCGGGACAGAAATGTTTAAATAGATCTGCACGTGGTTTGCACTTGAATTACTAACAAGCATTCACCTCCATCATTTCTCTTTTAAGCGTTTCTATGAAGCCATGACTGGGGACGGGGGCTCTGTATCTCAGTGAAAGACCCAAGAATGGAGGACGCAGATTGTACAGTTTCCCACAGAACATGCAGTAAATCAACATCCCAGATTAAAGTTAAGCGAAGTGCTTGCATCTCCCAGAGGATATGCGCGGGTTCAGACTTTAATATCATGCTCTGAAAAATCTGCTTTCCAACTGTCTTATCTTTTCAAATTTTGTCCCATTCAGCCGGAGGGAGACTTCTGGGGAGCTCAAAAGCTTGCACGACGCTTGCTGTCAACTCGGTCGGTCCTCATACAAGCGATTACACGGATTCCGTTCTCGTTTTGGGATCTTGCATGGATAGGGTGGCTAAGCTCCAGGCACTAGCTGGAGATCTCCTGCTATTACAACTGATTGCCAGCCGACAGAGATCAGTTCACCTGGAGAAAATGGCCGTTTGGGCAGTTGGACTCTATGGCATTGAAGTCCCTCCCCTCCCCAACCCCCGCCCTCCTAGGCTCCACCACTAAAACCTCTCACCGGTGGTGAAGAGGGACCTGGCAACCCTATGCATGGGCCAATATGACGGCGCAGCTTTTTGTAAATCCAGGCTGCCCCTGGGCCATGATGCAACACCGAGGCAGCAGAAGAATGTTCTAAATAAATACATTATGTAAATGTCTGAATTGAGCCAATTTAAGAAGATAGGACAGACGCTCATCCCTAAAGCGGCCTAGAGGATGCACAAAGCCTCGACCGAGCGGCAGATCCATAGTGCGTGCGTGCACTTTAAGGCTGTGTGCCTCGAAGTCACACTTCACATGTTTAATGCAAAGAACTCTGACGTAATAGCCGTGTAGCCAAGGCAACCACAATTATAAGTGTGCTCTCTCGGGTCTCAAAGAACAGTGTCTTGCAGATTATTTCTTCCCGGCCAGAGGAAAGGAGTCCCCCTCCAAAGCTGTCTCCTCGCCTGCCCTTAGGGGTGCAGAATGCATCTGGCTTTCTCTCTAAAGCAACACAGTTTCTGCTACAAAATACAAAATGTGGGCCAACATGCATCGCTCCTTCATTCAGTCTGCCAAATCCACCCGAACGTAGTATTGGGTTAGCTGACCCAGAGCGATTTTGTTAATGTCGTTCCAAATGCGCCAGCTGGAATGCTTTAGCTTAAGGGTGGTCAAACATACGGCCCACGGGCCGCATCCGGCCCCTTGAGAGCACTTATCCGGCCCACGAGCCAGCCACCCCCCCATCCCCAATCTGGGTTAGTGAGCCCGCTGGGAGATCACGATTCGAGGCAGCCACCCCACCCCTGCTCCTGATCTGGGCCAGCGAGGCCTGGCCCAGCCTAACCAATTGACATTTATGTCAAGAAGCCATGAAAAGCTATCTGATCTAACAGGTGTAGTATCAGGATAATTCCAGAGGGATAGCTGTTGTTAGTCTATTGTAGCAAAACAAAACAGATGTGATATTTGATTTCAGGATTTACAATCAAATTCGGCAAGAATACTACCCGTTTTGGCTGGCCTTTCAACTACACAAAGATCCATCCAACTAATGAAAATACTTGCAGACAGGAATAATGAGACACCTTATAAAGTCGCCAAATATGCACGGTTATGTATTAAGCACAGAAGTAGTTGGTCTAATTCTGATAAGGGAAGTTCAATTTATCACTGAATGGTAACAATAAGCAAATATTAATTTTATTGTACACATTTTTATAATTAGCAAACATTTTGATAATTAGTAATTTTTATATTTTTATAATTAATAATTACTGTACACATTTTATAATTAGCAATCGATCACTGAATGGGTAACGATAAGCAAATATCAATATTATTGTAAACATTTTTATAATTAGTGTCTTATGGAAAAATACATTGCGATATTTTATCTTTTTGATCAAAGTAAATCCCTTTTTATATCTACTTTGCTGGTCAATGACCATAATAAATTGAATTGAAACCGATTGAAACACCTCAAAGACTAACAATATCTATTCCAGCACGAGCTTTTGTGAGTCAGCGCTCACTTCCTCAAATACAATGGGGGAAAAAGACAGAGAATACAAATTCCACCTTCCCTGTAACTGGGCGGGCACCGCAGGGCTCCGGTGCTTCACCTGCGTGTGTTTGCACTGTTACAGAAAAAGCAAACAACAGAGGTCTGGCAATCCAAATAAAAGTACAGAAGGCTCTGATTTCCTGGAGCTGAGCCGGCACATTTGTCAGCGTGCGCGGCTGGAATGAAGAAGGCACCAAGCGCGTTTTCAGCCTTCCTCACACTATTGGCGTGAGCGTCCCATTCAGAGGAGGAGCATTTGTCATGTGATAAATAGGGTATAAGGTTGCCAACCTCCAGGTACTCGTGGGAGATAGGAAAATGACATTTCCCCTCCAGGTTAGGGTTGCCAACCTCCAGGTGGTGACTGGAGATCTGCTATTTCAACTGATCTCCAGCTGATCTCTTATCAGTTCCCCTGGAGAAAATGGCCACTTTGGCCATTGGACTCTATAGCACTGAAGTAACTCTCCTCCCCAAACTCCGCCCTCCTCAGGCTTAGCCCCAAAAATCTCCCACCGGTGGCGAAGAGGGACCTGGCAACCCTAAGGAGGTAAGAATGGGGAAGCAGAAAGAGAACTGGCAGGGGAGGAGGAAGCAGGACCTGGAGTAGGGTTGACCTCTTTGCCACCGGTGAAGTTGCCCTCTTGGCCACCAAAGCGGCCATTTTCTCCAGGTGAACTGATCTCTATCAGCTGGAGATCAGTTGAAATAGCAGGAGATCTCCAGCCACCACTTGGAGGTTGGCAACCCTAACCTGGAGGGGAAATGTCATTTCCTATCCGCCACGAGTCGTGGGGATCTCCCTCTTACTCGTCCTCGAGGTGGAAGAGAAAGCAGAGGAGCGGCGTTTGTACTGCAAATGCGCATTCTGGCCAATGTAAGCACCGTGTTCCCACTGCAAGCAGACTGACGCAAGAACCGCTGGATACCTTGAGTGTGAAAACAATGCCCGGGCGCATCCAGATGACCAGTTTGCACAGCACCAAGGAGTCTGCCACAGTTTCCTACTCCGCCTCCTTACACATGCTTTCATGTAGCTGGCTATTGACCCGCCCCGCTTCCGTCTTCATTTATGAATTAGCACTCAGCATTTACGCAGCACTTTAAACAGTTGCAATAGCTTCAGACAGGCAGCAGAAGAGAGTTGTTTTATACTTAGGGTTGCCAACCTCCAGGTAGCAGCTGGAGATCTCCTATTACAACTGATTTCCGGCTGATAGAGATCAGTTCATTTTGAGAAAATGGCCACTTTGGCAATTGGGCTCTATGGCACTGAAGTCCCTCCCCTTCCCAAACCCCGCCCTCCTCTGGCTCCGCCCCAAAAACCTCCTGCCGATGGCAAAGAAGGACCTGGCAACCCTATTTATACTGTGCCGTCCACGCTGAACATAAAATCCCAGTTTTCTCCCCCAGGCCATTAAAAGAGTACTCAAACATGTCTTAAGGAGTTGGCTAAGGATCGGGTAGAATGGATGTTCAGCTCGGTACCAAAAACAATCCTACATAAATAAAGTTGCTTTGTCTGGAAGGCTGTTTTTTAAGTCCCTGTGACCTGCCCTTTTGCTTCTGCGGATCGCCCCAGGCGATCCTTCCGTTCGAGCCGTCCGTCCACTGGACTCCAGACCTAGCTCCAGTGTTAGGGAATGCCTGTCTCAAGGACACCCGCAAGCCCCTTTGCTGTAAGAAACAGCAAGGCTGTCCTTTTTAACCTTTGCAGTTAATCTTGGGTTTTTTGGGGGGTTTGTTGGCGTGTTTTTATTGTCTTTTCCTGCAGGTCTCTGGTTTTTTTTGGGGGGGGGGAAATAAGCCTCCTTGAGATGCCACGATTGCTGAGAAAGGTGGCATGTAAATATTTTAATAAACAAATACTTAAATTGGAGAGGGCCTTCGATATACCCCCAAAGTCTGAATTAGGCTGAATCCATACAAAATAAAAAGAGGAGAAAGGGGAGATGCTTCCAGGAATATAGCAACAGCCCCAAAGTTGCAGTTTTTAGCTGTCTTACAGGGGTGTTCTAGAAGTGTTGTAGACACATCGCTGAATTCAGAGGAAATGGTAGATGGATTAAATGATGCCAGGTATACCGGAGCGCCACTTGAGTCTGCCCGTCCCCACTGCCAGCCCTTGCTACGGCCACCTGCCTCTCACCACACGTCTGAAATACCAGAACAAACATGACTTTGGAGATAGAATCCCGGCGGGCACAAGCCGCTTTCACATCCTCCTGCACAAATTCCACAGAAATGAATGGGAAACACTCCAGTACCTGGTAGAAACACTAATCCACCTTGAGTCTCAGAAAGGTGGACTATAAATGAAGTAAGTCAAGAAATAAAATGAATTTCTGAATTGAATTCACTAAAATGAATCCAATAAAATGAAGAAGAAGGAAGAAGAGGAGGAGGGTTTTTATATGCTGACTTTCTCGACCACTTAAGGCTGACAATCACCTTCCCTTCCCATCCCCACAACAGACAGCCTGTGAGGTAGGTGGGGCTGAGAGAGCTGTGACTAGCCCAGGTCACCTAGCTGGCTTCATGTGGAGGAGTGGGGGAAATGAATCCAGTTCGCCAGATTAGCCTACGCCGCTCATGTGGAGAAGTGGGGAATCAAACCCGGTTCTCCAGATCAGAGTCCCCCGCTCCAAACCATCGCTCTTAACCACGACACCTCGCTGCCTGCAACCCAGATGAACAAACTGCAGCCAGTCTCTCTTTCTCTCCACGGAACCGTTTTGTTCGCCGATATCCCAACGGTGAGCAAAAGCGAAAGGCACATGGCTTTGCCTGGTTTACGGCTTCAAATCAGTAGCAAAGACATCAGTGCTTAATCAATGATGCTGCTGAGCACAAGACGTCCTCTGTCAGCCGTAGCCATCTGCAGTGTGCAAATTCAATTCTGAGCAGCTTGTAAAGGGAAAACCATCACCGCCTGTTAGTGGCAGGCCCTGGGCATCTGCAGGAAAGGGGTGGCTCTGGGGTCCAGATGCCCTCATGCCAGGCGCTTGCTGACAATCCCATGGCAACACCACTTGCCAGCCAGGTCTTTTTACTGCTAAAGCTTCTTACAAGGTGGAGGCGCCCCTGGAGGCCAGGTTCCCCAGGGGGTGCGATGGGGTGGGCATTTGCAAGCCTGTGCTAATACACCTCCTTGTACAGGTTGAAAGATATAAATAGACAGAAAAGAGCACCAATGGAAGAGCCCCCCCCCAAAAAAAGTTATCTACAAGCTGCATACGGGAACTAAGCGTGCTCCAATAATATGACCACTGCCTGTGAGAAATTGGCATGATTGTTTAAAGATTTCACTCCAAAGTACTGCGTAAGTGCTGGGTACATAAGAACATAAGAAAGGCCCTGCTGGATCAGACCAAGGTCCATCAAGTCCAGCAGTCTGTTCACACAGTGGCCCAACCAAGTGCCTCTAGGAAGCTCACAAACAAGACGACTGCAGCAGCAGCATCCTGCCTATGCTCTAAAGCACCTAATAGACATGCTCCTCTGATCCTGGAGAGACTAGGTATGCATCATGACTAGTATCCATTTTTTACTAGTACCCATGGATAGCCCTCTCCATGAACACGTCCACTCCCCTCTTCAAGCCTTCCAAGTTGGCAGCCATCACCACATCCTGGGGCAGGGAGTTCCACAATTTAACTACGTGTTGTGTGAAGAAATACTTCCTTTTATATATTTTGAATCTCTCACCCTCCAACTTCAGCAGATGACCCCTCATTCTGGTATTATGAGAGGGAGAAAAGCTTCTCCCTGTCCATTCTCTCCATACCATGCATAATTTTATAGACCTCTATCGTGTCTCCCCTTAACCACATGGTGTAGTGGTTAAGAGCAGTGGTTTGGAGCGGTGGACTCTGATCTGGAGAACCGGGTTTGATTCCCCACTCCTCCACATGAGCGGGGGAAGCTAATCTGGTGAACTAGATTTGTGTCCCCGCTCCTACACATGAAGCCAGCTGGGTGACCTTGGGCTAGTCACCGTTCTCTCTGAGCTCTCTCAGCCCCACCTACCTCACAGGTTGTCTGTTGAGGGGAGGGGAAGGTGATTGTAAGCCGGTTTGATTCTTCCTTAAGTGGTACAGAAAGTCTGCAACTCTTGTTCTTCTTTCCAAGCTAAACAGCCCGAAGCGTTTTAACAGCTCCTCATAGGGGAGTTGCTCAACTCCCCAGATCACTTTGGTTAAATCCTACATGAATCCTTAAAGTTTGACTATTCAGAAAATTAGGGGTATGCAGAGTGTGCAGAAGAGGCCAGAGCTTGGGAGTTACATAGGAGTTGCTGTGGTCAGTACTTGGATGGGTGACCACCAAGGCAGGCTGGGGTTGCTATGCAGAGGAAGGCAGTGGCAAACCACCTCTGTCCGTATGGCTATTTAAAAGAAAACATGTACATGTAGAGCTTTTTTTTAAAAAGCGATGAGCCATCCGAAATGGGGGTGGGAAGGGGCAGCCCGGGACAGTGAACATTCAACTCGCCGCTAAGTACATGTTGAAGATGGGAGAAAGTCGGAGAAATGCAACAGCCACTTTTCAATGTGCATAAAAGCTGACTAATAACAAAAGCTCCCCAATACACTGAAGAAGAACGTGCCCTCGAATCACAGCCAACAACCAACTCTCTCCCATCTTCAACGTGCGCTTCGCAGTGAGCTGAATCTTCAGGGTCGGGGCTGCCCCTTCCCACCCCCATTTCGGGACGGCTCATCGCTTTAAAGCTCTGCATGTACATGCTTTCTTTTAAATAGCCATTTAACAAAGCAACATTCCTTTAGAAAGGATTGTAAAACTGCTCTGGGGTTGGGCCGTGACGTCACAAGCGCCAGCTAATCAGCCCTATGCTTCGCCAGCTCCTGCCGCCAACTCACAGAACTGGTTTCCCGTCAGCTCAATTCTGGAAACACAACTGTCTGTTTGAACAGAATGTGATCAGTAGACCAGCTGTTCAAATACTGTCACTTTTGTACACAGCTGTAAACCAGGTTTCCCTTGCGACGAAAACATGTAATTCTCATAATATTTCTGACTATACATCGTACCATTCTGGGAAGCCCTGCTTACTGTAAAAATTGACTTTTCAAAGTTTGTTCTCCCATGGTGACGATGGCTTGGTTGTGTTTTTCAGATTTCTTAACAAAGTTACTGCTTAAGAATTAGGGTCGCCAGCTCTGGGTTGTGAAACACCTGGAAATTTTTGGGGCAGAGCCTGAGGAGGGCGGGGTTTAGGGAGGGGAGGGACTTCAATGCCATAGAGTCCAATCACCAAAGCAACCTTTTTCTCCATGTGATCGGATCTATATTGGCTGGAGATCAGTTGTAATAGCAGGAGATCTTCAACTACTACTTGGAGGTTACAATTAAAGTCAACTTGGATTGCAAAATAAGTTATTCAATAGAAAGCAACCACTATGGCAATTACATAAAGCAAACCAATGATATCAAAATAATTATAAAACTGAGTCTTTGTTCATTCACAAAGACTATTTACAAAATTTACAAAATTTATTAGGACCACTACCTGGAGGTTGGCAACCTTATTAAGAATGGCAGAAACAGGCTCAGGTATTTTCTGAGAAACCTGCTGGGAAGATATTTCCCCTAGTCTTTCAGATGAACTAATTAAATCAATCCATGTTCCATTTTAAAAAATTAGTTCAATCTGAACTTTTTGTAGGGGTAGCCTGCCCAATAAATGAGACAGAAAGGCAGTTCAAGAAAGAAAATCAAAGTTGTCTTTATTTGGTTTGAGAAGTTTCCTGTCTGAAATGAAATTAAAAAAAAAATACCAGAACCCAACAATCTCTGCACTGGTGTTCCCTGAAAAGAATCGATCCCATCAGTAGTCACTGGCTGTTTGCAGGGCCGCATCTTGCCCACTGCTGTATGTAAGCAGTGCTTACAAAAATGCTCTCTAGTAATCCATCTCAACATAAGAACATAAGGAAAGCCCTGCTGGATCAGACCCAGGCCCATCAACTCCAGCAGTCTGTCCACACAGCGGCCAACTAGGTGCCTCCAGGAAGCCCACAAACAAGACATCTGCAGCAGCACCATCCTGCCTGTGTTCCACAACACCTAATATATATAATATAATTATAATAACATAAGAAAGGCCATCGTGGATCAGGCCAAGGCCCATCAGGTCCAGCAGTCTGTTCACACAGTGGCCAACCAGGGGCCTTCAGGAAGCCCCCAAACAAGACGACTGCAGCAGCATTGTCTTGCCTGTGTTCCACAGCACAGCATCTCCTTTGCAAAGTAGCAGCAAAGGCTGCAAACCCAGAATTTTGCAGCGTTTCGGCTGTGCAGTTTGGTCAATTATTAATCACAGCATTGCCCAGAGACAGCAAGTTAAGAACTGTGTGCATCTCACCCGCAAGCACAGACACCTCTGAAGCTTTTGTGCTTATGCAATCCGTGCAGCCCATTCAAACTAACAGGAGATTTTCTCCCCCCAGTTGGAAAGGCACACATTTCCACACCCTGGGCCTTCTGTATCACAGCAAAATGGCAAAGAGCAAGGTCAAACCTCAGCCCTGTTTTCATGACCTCCCTCTTCTTTTACTGAAAAATCCAAAGGAAACAAAAACCCCACACCCCAAACTGGACTTGGCTTAGCAGAATAACATCTCTCTAGATAGGGTTGCCAACCTCCAGGTACTATGGTATGAACTACTCTCTCAAACTGTTAAGCTGCAAAAATAAACAGTAGTTGGCTCGGCAAACTGTGATATATTGTAATAAAACATCAAACAATCATTTAAACAATGTAACAGGACACAGTGAAACAGTGAAAAAGTGACTGACGATGACAATGTTGTATACAAAAATGGGCCAAAACAAGCAACAGGTACAAGACAAGTGAAGATGGCGCAAGCAAACAAACAAACACAACAGCGAAGAGCCACAATAATTTCAAAATGCTCATGATAAGGAACAATGTCCAATAAAGTCAGCTTGGCTCTTGGCTGGGTGGTTGCGCAGTCAGGCAACTCAGAGGAAACGCCTTTCCGGATATACAGCAGCGCTTTTGTCACCAAAAGTGACTTCTTCAGCCTTTGAATATGCAATGTAGCTTACAGCTTCAAATTTCTCTGCTCCCAAACAGGGCTGCTAACTCATTCTGGTTTGATCTTGTAACGAGGCCGCTTTGGCAATAGGACTCTATGGCACTGAAGTCCCTCCCCTCCCCAAACCCCACCCTCCTCAGGCTCCGCCCCCCAAAACCTCCCGTCGGTGGTGAAGAGGGACCTGGCAACCCTAGGGGGTCTAGAGAACTGGCAGTTAGGTTTGCTGTAGAAAGGGAGCGGTCCTAGATGGCCCAGAAGCAAATATACACAGCTTTGCGCTGGAAGCCAATGATAAGGAGGAGCTGAAGGGCTGCCTTTGGGATCGGTGGAGCTAAGCCGAGGACTACAAGAGCAATCCTGTCCCTTTCCATGTCTCTTCTGCAGCCTCGACTGTCTCAGCACCAGGGCACAACCACAAAGACCAGAATATCCCGTGTTGATTGGGATACTAGCATGGTGGCAGAAAATGCCGTCAAGTCACAGCCAACCTATGGTGACTCCATAGGGTTTTCAAGGCAAGAGACAAACAGAGGTGGTTTGCCACTGGCTGCCTCTACGTAGCGTAGGGTTACCAGCTCCAGGTTGGGAAATACCTGGAGGTTTTTGGGGTGGAGCCTAAAAAGGGTGGGGTTTGGGGGCGGGACTTCAGCGCTATAGAGGCCAACAGACAAAGTGGCCATTTTCTCCAGAACTGATCTCTATCGGCTGGAGATCAGTTGTCATAGCAGGAGATCTCCAGCTAGTACCGGGAGGTTGGCCACCCTAACGTAGCGACCCTGAATTTCCTTGCTGGTCTCCCATCCAAGTACCGACCAGGCCCGACCCTGCTTAGGTTCCAAGATCTGACAAGACTGGGCTAGCCTGGGCCATCCAGGTCAGGGCAACACTAGCATAGTGTGAAATAATCCCCTACAAAATAAACAGTATCAGCATCTGAGCAGTCACTGTTGGAAACGGGATGCTAGACTGGATATCTTTTGGTCAGATCCAGCAGGGTTCTTCGATTCCCAGGTTGTGCGGGCTCAATGCAGATCAGGACCACAGCTAGGGTTGCCAGGTCCCTCTTCGCCACTGGCCAGAGGTTTCTTGGGGCGGAGCCTGAGGAGAGCGGGGTTTGGAGAGGGGAGGGACTCCAATGCCATAAAGTCCAATTGCCAAAGTGGCCATTTTCTCCAGGGAAACTGATCTCTGTCGCCTGGAGATCAGTTGTAATACCACGAGATCTCCAGCCACCACTGGAGGCTAGAATTCAAAAACAAAGTACAAGTACAAACAAGCCAAAATAGAGGCAAATAATGAATATCACAATAGAATATGCTGATAATAAATATATTATGAGGAAAACGTCAAAAGGACAACCGCAGTTGGTAAGAACAAGGGGACAAAAGTCCAAAATTTGCATTAAATAGAAACATAAAGCGTTAAAAAGTGCAAAAGGCATAAAAACGCTCACAAATCATGGAAGTCCATACATAGAACAAGAAGCATGGGACAAGAATATAGCACAATGGGCTTCCGGTAAAATTCCCATTTCATAGAGATTTTTTCAAGCTTTAGATTCCTCCAAGTGCTTGTAGCTTCATTCAGAAGTCAAAGGAGTGTACCTTCCTAATATATGGACGGCTGGATATGCCATAAAGTCCAATTGCCAAAGCGGCCAATTTCTCCAGAGGAACTGGTCTTTGTCGCCTGGAGATAACAGCGTGAGATCTCCAGCCACCACCTGGAGGTTGGCAACCCTAACCAGGCAACATGAAGCAGGCAATACATTGGTGGGGGTGTCATCCTTATGGGAACTTGGGACTGTTTGCTTACATTATTGAATGTAAGCCTGGGTGAAGAGACACCGTGGCTTTTGGGGGCTCTGGTCATGGTCACCCTGTTCCAACGGTTCAGATGACATGTCTTCTTTCTTCAGGCCTGTTGGCTTGTTATATGCTCTGTGAAGGAATAGACGTCACTACCCCGGAACATGAGGACGTCAAATACCTTTTTTTTAAATGCCGAAAGGTTGCCGAAACCTTATCAGCGGGCGAAGCCTGGTAGTGGAAATCTACTGGGCGAGAACAAGGATTCAGCCAAGTGCCTCGTTTAATTTTCTCTGCCTTAGGCAAGAGATTAAACATCTTAATGTACCGATGAATATTTTACCGGTCATATAAAAGGTTCTTTGTGACAACAACATTTTATAGGGCTTTTACGCCCACAGCCAAATTTGAAAGTGAGACAAAGTGTGAACACTTTTAAATATAATAACAGTATCCGTGATATCTAATGTCAGTATCATATAATAACAGTATCAGTGATATATATATATATATATATATATATATATATATATATATATATATATATATATATATATATATATATATATATATATAATCTCTTGTCTCTTCCATCCAAATTTCGTTGCTTTTTTCGCTTTATATGCCATACTTTTGAACTTCTTCCCTACCTACATAAACCAGTTCTGTTTATGTATTATACCACTTTATTAGATATAGTATACTGTTAAATGAGCTTTAATCTTGTAATCCCATTTTCTTGCACTGTTGATTGTACGGATACTGCTCAGATTGCTCCATTTTTAATAATGTAATCCGCCTTGAGTCTCAGTGAGAAAGGCGGATTATTAACTAAGTAAACAGCATAAACTTGAATTTATTTACTTACTTTATTGATACCCTGCCTTTCATATGAACATATATATGAACATATGAAGCTGCCTTACACTGAATCAGACCCTTGGTCCATCGAAGTCAGTATTGTCTACTCTGACCGGCAGCGGTTCTCTAGGGTCTCAGGCAGAGGTCTCTCACATCACCCACTTACCTAATCCCTTGAACTGGAGATGCCGGGGATTGAACCTGGGACCTTCTGCACGCCGAGCAGAGGCTCAACCACTGAGCCACAAGCCCCTCCCAATAGGGACCCAAAGAGGCCTAACATCATTCTCCTCTCCTCCATTTTATCCTCACAAGAACCCTGAGAGGTAAATTAAGCTGAGTATGGTCTTTCATGCATGGCTGTTCCCTCGCCGTCACCCCGACGACTTCGGGTCTTTGCACTGATCATCCATGCCATTTCCTACCGTCAGAGGTCGCCTGGCTCTCCCCCTGCGTTTCCCCACGTTTTGCCCCGTTTTCAAATTTGAGATAAATCAGGTCTCTGAAACACGGGAAAAGGCAGGGGGAGAGCGAGGAGACTTCCGACAGTCGGAAACGGCATGCATAATCAACCCGAAGTCTCAGAGGGGTGACGGCGAGTGAAACAGCCAAGCATAAAAGGCCAATGTGAGACGGGCGCAGGGTCACCCAGCAAGCTTCCACGGGCAAGAGTGGAGATTTGAACCTGGGACTCCCAGATCCTAATCTGACACTCTTACCACGACCTGCCTTCTGGGAAGCAAGTCCCACAGAGACAAATAGGGCTCAGTCCCAAACTGGACTGCAGGCTAGGTATATGTCATTCCTTTTAAGGAGCCTGAAAAACAAAAGGTCACGTGTGGGTTGGTAATCACAACAGCTCACACATATATGCATTTGCTTTTATTTATTTATATCTGCTTTTCTCCCACTGTTGGGATTCAAAGTGGCACCGAATATCATTTCCCCCTCGTCCATTTCCTCGCAACAACCCTGTGGGGTAGGCCAGGGCGCGAGTTTGTGAGGGGCCCAAAGCCACCCAGTGAGCTTCCATGGTTGAAGCCGGGATTCGAACTCGGGTCAGCCCAGGGTCCTAAGCCTGCCACTCTATCCACTACAAAACGCCAGCTTTCCTATGCAGCGCACATCGATCAACAGCCCTCCCGACGTCCCTGCGATGGCGGAGTTACTGGCGAAAAGTGGAAATGCTATGCACAAAACCACCAAATGGAGCTATCCTGTTCGGTGAAAAGATGGGCTAAGTGTTCTGGTTGGAGACAGCCTGTCCGGCACAGAGGCACAGACAGCCTTTCTCTGCCATCATCCTGCCTCCCAGAAGTATTAAACCAGACAGGGAGGCCCCAGAATAACAGCAAGCTTAGAAGGTTGCTGACCACTCCCAAATATCAGAAATTATTCTGTTTGTTTGGAACTTTTACAATATTTACCCACGGGCGTTGTACAGGTAAAAGCTTGATTAGTAATTATCCAAACTGCATGCCTCTTTTGCTTTTGTTCATATTCATCCCTTGTAACTCCTGCTGCTTCCGCCCTCCCTTCTTTCTCTCTCTCATTTTTAGGGTTGCCGGGTCCCTCTCTGCCACCGGCAGGAGGTTTTTGGGGTGGAGCCTGAGGAGGGAGGGGTTTGGGGAGGGGTGGGACTTCAACGCCATAGAGTCCAATGGCCAAAGCGGCCATTTTCTCCAGGTGAACTGATCTCTATCGGCTGGAGATCACTTGTAATAGCAGGAGATCTCCAGCTAGTACCTGGAGGTTTGGAAATTAGCACGGGTAAAAGGTACACAAATGCACAGAGCCAGTTAGCAAAATGCAAATATTAATAGGTGCTAGAAAAGAGAGACAAACAGTGTGAAGCAAATATTCCTAACAACTGTGACTAAACAATTTACAATATATACATGGAATTAGTAATTTTACTACTACTACTACGTTAGTATCCCATTTGGGAACTTGTGGACATTGCTGTGGCTTACTATTGAACCTTTATGGACTTTGCTAGGCTTTGAATTACCATTGTATGGATGAGATAATGTGGGGCTGAAGAAACCAAGGTGAAACGGCTGTCCCCCATCTTTTGATCTATAAATTTTGGATCTATACCTGTTGGATTTATACCTGAGAATAACTTATGCCATTGGAACGGATCATCTTTGAAATATTTAAGAAGAGGACTTTTTTGCCTGTAAAATTACTAATTCCATGTATATATTGTAAATTGTTTAGTCACAGTTGTTAGGAATATTTGCTTCACACTGTTTGTCTCTCTTTTCTAGCACCTATTAATATTTGCATTTTGCTAACTGGCTCTGTGCATCTGTGTACCTTTTACCCGTGCTAATTTCCAAACCGCCAAGGTATAGGCACGGAGGTGCCTTTGTTTTGTTTTTGCTAAGTACCTGGAGGTTGGCAACCCAATCACCACGGCTAGTAGCCCCGATACACCTAACCTCCATGAATCTGTCTAATTCCCTTCTAAAGCCATCCATGTCTGCGGCCATCAGCCACTGGTAGTGAATTCCAAATTTTAATCACTCGTTGGGTGAAGAAGTATTTCCTTTTGTCCATCCTGAATCTACTGCCCAAAAGCTACATTGGATGCCCTCCGGTTCCGGTATTTTGGGAGAGGGAGAAAGAGTTCTGTCCACTCTCTCATGCACAGTGGACAGATATGTCTTGTACACCAGTTATAAATCAAAAAGACGTCTTGAATTTCACAGGTCTTCAGGACCTACTGTTTCGATTTTTTGTCTCTGTATGTATGTATAATATTTCATGTCGAAGACTTTAAATATTTCACGTGGAAGAATGCTATATATAACTACTTCATCCATCTGATGAAGTGAGCTCCAGTCTATGAATGCTCTTTCTGTAATAAACGTATCAGGTTCCAAGGTACCACAAGACACCTAACTGTACCATACACAATACAATAACTACGTTAAGTTTCCCCAAGAGGGCAAATGCCAATTCTCCGGTGCCATTTCAGGTTGGGATAATGGCAGGGGAGGAAATCTTAAGGCTGTTCTTCCCGCACGCTGTGGTCCTGATTCAAATCAGGCCCCCACGCATGGAAATCCCAGACCATGTCTACTACCCCAACCCAGAGGTGTATCCAAGAAAAATATGTCACGATCGTATTCCCATCTGGGAAATGCTACAAAACTAGACTCAACGACCCTGCCCCTTGCCCAAAGTCACTAGAGAAATGAGGAATAACCTGTTTCTCTGTGGATTTGCAGACGGATGAGAACTAGTCGGGAAACCTGTGTTCTTACTGTGCTGAACTCTCCAGAACTGCAACAACCGGCTGCCAGGTTTCCCAAATATTGATGCACTTGTTGCTATAGTGCTTGCTTTCTTTACTCTCCCCCCCCCACTGAATATGTATTGCACAATGGGTTGCGGGTAGGGTTGCCAACCTCCAGGTGGTGGCTGGAGATCTCCGGCTACTACAAACTGATCTCCAGGCGACAGAGATCAGTTCCCTTGGAGAAAATGGCCAGTTTGGAAGGTGAACTGTATGGCATTATACCCCATTCACTCCTCGAACCTCACCTTCCTTAGGCTCCACCCCCCAAAATCTCCAGGTATTTCCCAACCCAAAGTTGGCAACCCTAGGGGCCAGTCAGATGACTACAGCCACAGTCTCTTTTTGCTTGGGAATGGGGGAAAGGGTACTGACCCCCTGGTTTTGGACAGGAGTCTCATATATGCAGGAAAGATCAGATATTTTATTGATAATATTGTCAGACACAGAAAGTTCATTTCTAACAGTAAGAGGAGCAAAAGCTGGGTATGCCAAGCACTGGAAAGCTAATGCACAGAGAACCAGTAGCTGGTGATACGACATACTACAGAGATGGAGAAAAGAATATATTTAAATGGGGCTTGAGAACAGTTGTTTGTTGTTTGACTGGTTATTTTGAATACGGGATCAGGAATCATAGCACACTGGAACAGCAAGTGCGCTCAAATGAAAAGCGTGGCGTAAGGTATTACGGTATATCAGGGGGGGACCTGTGAAAATTCACATAAGATGGTTCCTCCTCACCTATACCTCATCCTCAGTACTGTTGACTGCTGCCGTTCGATGAGGCATCTTTTTTGGGGGTTGCTACAGCAACTAGTCTGCAGAGGTTGTTCTTTTTATTTTGTTTTTTGCAATATCGCTATTACCGTTTGGTGTTTTTTAAAACAAACAAACAAACAAAAAACCCACCCTGCACTTTTTTTCTTAAACAGGTTTGATTTTTGTGCAAAACCAGGGATTTGCAGAAGTATAAATTGTAGCTAGGGCCTGAACCTCGTGGGTAACAGTTATAAAGATGCTGTAAAAAGTACACTAGTAAATTGAACGTAAGTCTTCTTTAAACCATGTAATGTGTTTTGTTTGCAGCTTTCCCCCTTCTCGATGCCATTAACTTTGCACATTTATTTCCCCCTCCACTTTAATGACACTGATAATTCATGATAATATTGTAATTGTTCCTGGCTATGTTATTAATTGCCCTGACCTGGATGGCCCAGGCTAGCCTGATCTCATCAGATCTCAGAGGCTAAGCAGGGTCGGCCCTGGTTAGTATTTGGATGGGAGACCACCAAGGAATACCAGGGTTGCTATGTAGAGGAAGGCACTGGCAAACCACCTCTGTTAGCCTCTTGCCATGAAAACCCCCAAAAGTTGTCGCCATAAGTCGGCTGCGACTTGAAGGCACTTTACACACACACACACACACACACACACACACACACACACACGTTATTAATTAAAAAAATTGGCCAGTGAAGAGCTATCCTAACAAGTGTTAATGTGTGGTTTGGCTTTGACAGACAACCATTTGGTTATTGGGGAAATGGACGTGAAGACAGGCACAGCATATTAAGAGCAGGCAAGGAAACTAGACTGCTCAAGAAGAAGAAGAGTTGGTTTTTATACCCCGCTTTTCTCTACCTTTAGGGAGTATGAAAGTAGCTTAGAATCACTTTCACTTCCCCTCCCCACAATAGACACCTTGTGAAGTAGGTGAGGCTGAGAGAGTTCGGAGAGAACCGTGACTAGCCCAAGGTCACCCAGCAGGCTTCATGAGTAGGAGTGGGGAAACTGACCCGGTTCCCCGGATTAGAGTCCGCCGCTCTTAACCACTACACCACGCTGGCTCTCAAGAAGCAAACACATATCTTGCTTTCCTGGGATTAACACTGGAAAAACAAGCGCCTCGTCTCTTGGGAGTAGTCAAGCTTGAATGGGGAAAAACCAGCTCGAGAGGGTGCTTACCGTCAGGGCCATTAGGAGAAACTAGGTGGTCGCCTAGGGCGCAGACCTCAGAGAGGCACAGAGTTGGCCTGAGGGGCACAGTTTTAAACTTGGGGGAGAAATGCAACTGACAATTTATATTTTTATATTTTAAGATAATTATATTCCATTGCACTGTTGTGGAACTTAACTATAACATCTCATAAAAAGTGTTGTGCTTTTATTTTTTTCTACACGACATCTGTTTTTAAATATGGGTTAGCAATGCGGGGGAGACACACAAGTAGTTAGCCTCGCCTAGGGCACAAAAATGACTGGCACCGGCCCTGCCTTCGGTTTACCTGTGTGTAGGAATGCCTTCTCATCCCCACCAGGCAATCCACAGAGGGGTTTTGCAACTTCTTAAGATGTGTGTGTGTGTGTGTGTGTGTGTGTGTGTGTGTGTGTGTGTAATGGAAGGTGAAAGATTTACATATATACCAACAAATGTATATGTCCCATCAGCATCTGCAACGCTGTTGGAGACGCCAGCCTTCCACTGTGGGTGAAGAACCCAAATCCGACAGATCTATCTATCTATCTATCTATCTATCTATCTATCTATCTATCTATCTATCTATCTATCTAGTTTTTAATTCCACGAGAGCCAGAATGGTGTAGTGGTCAAGAGCGGTGGTTTGGAGCGGTGGACTCTGATCTGGAGAACCGGGTTCGATTCCCCACTCCTCCACATGAGTAGCAGAGGCTAATCTCATGAACTGGATTTGTTCCCCCGCTCCTGCACACGAAGTCAGCTGGGTGACCTTGGGCTGGTCACAGCTCTCTCAGCCCCACCTACCTCACAGGGTGTCTGTTGTGGGGAGGGGAAGGGAAGGTGATTGTAAGCCAGTTTGATTCTTCCTTAAGTGGTAGAGAAAGTCAGCACATAAAAACAAACCAACTCTTCTTCTGCTCTGAGACATAGTGCCAGGTTAACAACCCTCGCACCACCTGTGGAACAGGACTAGATCTAGTTCTCTGAAGGATTCTGGCCCAACACACCAGGAGCATTCCAGAAACGGCTTCCACAACGGCTGGGACGGCTTTTCCTCATCCTATTCAAGCTGAGGGCCTGGAAGGGTGCGCTGCTGGCTCAGTCAGTTCACAAGGCCATAACCCGCTCCAGATAGGGTTACATAAGAACATAAGAAAGGCCCTGCTGGATCAGACCAAGGCCCATCAAGTCCAGCAATCTGTTCACACAGTAGCCAACCAGGTGCCTCTAGGAAGCCCACTAACAAGACGACTGCAGCAGCACCATCCTGCCTGTGTTCCACCGCACCCAAAATAATAGCCATGCTCCTCTGATACTAGAGAGAATAGGTATGCAGCATGACTAGTATCCATTCTAACTAATAGCCATGAATGCCCCTTTCCTCCATTAATATGTCTACTCCCCTCTTAAAGCCCTCCAAGCTGGCAGCCATCACCACATCCTGGGAAAGGGGGTTGCCAGCTCTGGCTTAGAAAATACCTGGAGATTTTGGGGGTGGAGTCTGATGAGGGCGGGGTTTGGAGAGGGGCAGGACTTCAATGCCATAGACCCCAATTGCCAAAGTGGCCCTTTTCTCCAGGGGAACTGGTCTCTGTCGCCTGGAGATCCGTTGTAATAGCAGGAGATCTCCAGCCACCACCTGGAGGTTGGCAACTCCGGACCCTGACTAGTGAGAACATGCAGGGTAAGTCCTGGCTTTCAAGGAGACCAGCAGACCAGGAAATCAGAAACCAGAACAGCTGCGGAGTACAGAAACAGACAGGAGGTGGCTAGTTACACCCTGCAGATACAGTTCGCTTGGCTGCTACCTGTCTATTTCTATGATCTGCAACTTTACAATCTTTTATTGTACCATCCATATATTTTTTTTTAAAAAAAAGGAAAAAGAAGAAACTATTTATGGATCTAAAACCCAAAGGTGGTACACATGGACAGTTTTGAAAAAGCTGTGTGTATTGCATCTATTTGGTATCCCATGGGGGGGAAAGGTCTGCAAAGATTTCTCAAGCTGGAGATGCCTTGAAATTCTATAAGGGGCTTCTTCTCATTAGTCAGTGGCCACGTTGGGCCTGCGGTTTCTGTGCCAATGTCTGAAGAGCTCATTGAGGAAATATGTCCTTCCCCCCCCCCACCATGCACTCATTAATTAACTTGTCTCTGTGTGTTAAGTGCCGCCAAGTCGCTTCCGACTCATGGCGACCCTATGAATGAAAGTCCTCCAAAATGTCCTATTGTTGACAGCCTTGCTCAGATCTTGCAAATTGAAGGCTGTGGTTTCCTTTATTGAGTCAGTCCATCTCTTGTTGGGTCTTCCTCTTTTCCTGCTGCCCTCAACTTTTCCTACCATGACTGTCTTTTCCAGTGACTCTTGTCGTCTCATGACGTGACCAAACCACAATAGCCTCAGTTTAGTCATTATAGCTTCTAGGGTCAGTTCAGGCTTGATTTGATCTATAACCCACTGATTTGTTTTTTTGGCAATCCACGGAATCCGTTAACCCTCTCCTCCAACTCCACATTTCAAAGGAATCTATTTTCTTCCTATCAGCTTTCTTCACTGTCCAGCTTTCACACCCATACATAGTAATAGGGAATACGATGGCATAAATTAATCTAGTCTTGGTGGCCAGTGACACATCCTTACACTTCAAAATATTTTCTAGCTCCTTCATGTCTGTCCTTCCCAGTCTCAATCGCCTTCTGATTTCTTGGCTGCAGTCTCCCTTTTGGTTGATGATGGAGCCAAGGAATAGAATTAATAGAATTAACTTACATCAGTAAAATAAATGAGCATGCCAGTTATAAAAGATCTTGTAATGAACGAGATTACTGCTTAAAAAAGCACTTAACCACACCCCTTCTGGCAGCAGGGTGAACATAAATATGGAGGGGGTGAAAGTGACTAAATGCACTGAATAATTTAATTAAACCTTGAAACAGGAACCTGGCTTTTACATGGGTTATGTATGAGTGGTTAATAAAGTACAGATTATTTCATTAAGGGGAGGGGCTGTGGCTCAGTGGTAGAACTTCTGCTTGGCATGAAGAAGGTCCCAGGTTCAGTCCCCGGCATCTCCAGTTAAAGGGACCAGCCAAGTAGGTGATGGGAAAGGCCTCTGCCTGAGACCCTGGAAAGCAGCTGCCAGTCTGAGCAGACAATATTGACTTTGATGGACCGAGGGTCTGATTCAGTATATGGAAGCTTTGTATGTATGGAAGCATATAGTTTGGGGAAGGGCTGTGGCTCAGCAATAGAGCATCCAGGTTGGCATGCAGAAGGTCCCAGGTTCAATCCCCGGCACCTCCAGTTTAAGGGACTAGGCAAGTAGGTGATGTGAAAGACCTCTGCCTGAGACCCTGAGACCCTGGAGAGCCGCTGCCGGTCTGAGTAGACAATACTGACTTGGATGGACCGAAGGGTCTGATTCAGTATAAAGCAGCTTCATGTGTTCATGTGTTAATCCCAAAGGGAACAAAATAAATAGTGTCCATTTTCCTGTGTAGGGTATTTGGGGAGGCCATGCTGGAATTAGAAATGTCTGTTTTTACTTGAACGGCATTGCTAAAGTCCACCAAAGCTAATACCCACAATAAGAAGAAGAGTTGGTTTTTATATGCCGACTTTCTCTACCTTTTAAGGAGAATCAAACCGGTTTACAAGTGCCTTGCCTTCCTCTCCCCATGACAGATACCTTGTGAGGTAGGTGGGGTGAAGAGAGTTCAGAGAGAACTGTGACCAGCCCAAGGTCACCCAGCAGACTTCATGTGGAGGAGAAGGGAATCAAACCCAGTTCTGCAGATTAGCGTCTGCCGCTCTTAGCCACTAGTATTAGTAGTCATTAGTAGTCAAACTGCCACGATTCCGGGGACGATTTCCAGCGATTGTGGTAATAGTTCAAACAGATTATTGTTTTATAAGGTTTTATTTGTGGTTAGCCGCTCTGAGCTCGGCTCCAGCCGGGATAGAGGGCGGGATACAAGTCCAAAGATAAATAAAGATAAATAACTAAATGTGAAGGTGGTTCAGAGGGCAGACTCCATGTAAGACGTGGGACCGGTCAATTGGAGCTTGCTTTTTTTTAAAAAAATTCTGAGCTGCTACAAGAAATGAATTCAAATTAGGGAGAGCAGTCCATCTGATGTCCCCAAGCACAAGCCACCAGAAATTCACCCAGAGGACAGTAAGAACCTGAGACGCCTCACTGAAACAGATCAAAGTCAATCTAGGCCAGAAATACTGTCCAACAGCAGCTAGTAAGAATTATTATTATACCTTTTAAGGACTGGTATCCCACTTTTTACGTCCGTGGCATTTCCAAGGTGGCGTAACCGTTTTTTAAAATGCCTCCACAGAACTTAGACGCACAGCATGACGGAGAAAGCTTGCCCCCAGAAGAGGTATGCCGCTTTTGAACATGGAGGTTCTATTTTGCTATGGAGACCAACTCTAACAAGGAAGAGGCCCCTCTGATCAAACTCAAGTCCCCCCCTCGTCCAGCATCCTGAGTTCCAACAGCAGCCAGCCAGCCTTCGTGGCTTGCCTCTATTCCTTCAGAATCGGAACCTTGCGAGGTATACTGCCTCTGAACAGGGAGGTTCCATTGAGCCAAGGTAGCAAGCTGGCACCAGTCAGCTCACACTCAGGTCCCTAGTGACCAGCATCCCGCGGCCAAAGAGCGCTCCTTCTTCTTGGGTCCTCAGTAGCTGTTACTCAAGAGTAAACTCCCTGTCCCGGCTCAACCCCGCTGACAGCTGCGGAATTCCCACGCAGAGATTTTCTTTATTTAGATATTTCTATGCATGGGAGGTTTTGCCTTGGATTGCCCACTCTCTAGACGCACATTTTCCCCATCCGAATTCTCAAAACTCTGCATGGGGGGGCTTATTTTTGAGTTTTGAGCATTTGGCTGGGGAAAATGAGAGAGAGCGGCCAACCCAAGGCGAAACCTCCCATGCATTTTTGCCCTTTGCCTTGGATTTGCTGCTCTCCACGTGCACATTTTCCCCATCCGAATTCTCAGAACTCTGCAGGGGGGGGGCTTATTTTTGAGTTTTGAAAATGCGTATGGGGAAAAATGCGCGTCCAGAGAGCATCAAATCCAAGGCAAAGGGCAAAAACGCATGGGAGGTTTCGCCTTGGATTGGCCGCTCCCTAGATGCGCATTTCCCCCATTTGAATTCTGAAAACTCTGCATGGGGGGTGGGGGGTTTATTTTGGGGTTTTGAAAATTTGCCTGGGGGACATGCGCCTTGAGAGAGAGGCCAATCCAAGGCAAAACCTCCCCTGCGTTTTCGCCCTTTGCCTTGGGCTTGATGCTCTCTAGACGCACTCCCGTGCGCTTTGGCCCCAATCCTCCCATGCACAAACGGCATGACAAGTCAGCCCATTGGAAGCAATGGGAGAGGCTGCACAGCCCATTGAAGATAATGGGAGAAGAGAGGTTGACTTGCATTGATTCCATTGAAAGACATGACAGCACAAAAACGGTTGCAAAGAAAACGCGGAATGGATATCCCAGTAATGTTTCTGAACTGTCCTGAGGTGGGGATGACAGACCCCCAAGGGGATTGAAAGCCCCTGGGACCCCCAGAGGTGTTCTAGGGTGGGGATGACAGACCCTGGGACCCCCAGAACTATTCTTAGGTGGTGATGACAAATCCCCAAGGGGAGTGAAAGCCTCTTGGACCCCCGGAGGTCTTCTTGGGTGGGGATGACAGCCCCTGGGACCTCTAGAAGCATTCTGAGGTGGTGACGACAGATCCGGGACCCCCAGGACGGTTGAGAAACATTACTGGGACATCCATTCCGCGTTTTCTTCGCAACCGTTTTTGTGCTGTAATGCCTTTCCATGGAATCAATGCAAGCCAACCGACGCTCTCTTCTCCCATTATCTTCAATGGGCTGCGCTCTCTTCTCCCATTATCTTCAATGGGCTGCGCAGCCTCTCCCATTGCTTCCAATGGGCTGACTCGTCATTCGTGGCAGTACATCCCCCAGGGTCTCCCTTCCTCTCGCAGGGCTTCCCCGCAGCCCCCGGCGCCCCGACGGTGGGGGGGGGGACGACGGACGACGACCCCCGAAGCCTCACCTGGCCCGCCTGGCCGGTGTAGTTGAAGGAGTAGAGCCGCTCCGCGTCGCGGCTGACCGTCCCCGCGTAGACGTGGCCGAACTCGGCCGCCAGAGCCCCGCCGGCGGCCAGCAGGAGCCACGCCAGGCCGGCCCGGCCGCTCATGGTCCCCCGGCGGCCGGGGGCCTCGACGACGACGCCGCGACGCCCCGTCCGCCAGGCGTCCCGCCGGACCTGGGCATTGCAGGGAGGCAGATCCCGGCTGCTCTGCTCGGCGTGCAGGGCGGGGAGGAGGAAGAGGAGGAGGAGGAGGAGGAGGAGGGGGGGGAGCGGCCCGATCCCCGATCCCCGATCGCGGCCGGGCGGGGGCGGCGAGTCCCCGGGCCTCCGCAGTCCTCGCTGCGGAGGTGGGCGTCTGCGGGCTTGCAAAGCGTCGTTGGCCAGCGAGCGCGCTTGCAAAAAAATAATAATAAGGGGGGGGGAGAGAAAAAAAAATCCTGCTTTGCCTCGCTTGGAGACGGAGGCGGCGAGGTAGACTCCCCCTGGCTAGGGAAGCTCCACTGATTCCGCGATTTGTGATACTCTCTTTTCCTTTCTGTGAATGTATTGGGTCGCTGGGAAAGACAGGGACGCTAGGAAAAGCGGAGGGCAGCAGGGAAAGAGGAAGACCCAGCAGGAGATGGACGGACTCAATAAAGGAAACCACAGCCTTCCATTTGCAGGATCTGAGCAAGGCTGTCCAAGATAGGACATTTGGGAGGACTTTTATTCATAGGGTCGCCATGAGTCGGAAGCGACGTGACGGCACTTCACACACACACAAATGTATTAGGACTGCAAGGGAATAGCTTGTTGCTGGGCAGGATATCTCTGTGTGTCTGTGTGCTAAGGAATTGGGGCAAGGCTCATGGAGGGTTACAATAAACCATAACAAGAACTGGGCGAAACTGTGACGATCCTGCCGCCTCCATGCCTGCAGTGCTATCAGCTTTACCCTGAATGTTGATGGGTTGTCGTGTCTTGGATATGGATAGATATCTCTCCCTCCGTACAATCGGGACTCAGAGATTTCTGCCCATTAGGGCCTCTGGGTCGCCAGAATAAACGGCTTTCTTGAAAGAACCAGGGCTCGGGGCTTTGCGCCCGCCCTTTGCCACGTGTCCGTCCGTCCGCCCGCCCGGTCGACGCTCCCCCGGGGCAAGGCGCGACCCGTTTGGCGAGCCCGGCTTCCAGCGCGCGTTGCTGTCGGACTAGTCATCCCTGGCCGTTGATGCAAAGGCCGGATTGACGTCTAAGCGACGCAAGCTCTAGTTGGGGGCCCCCAAAAAAATTTAAAGGGAAAAAACACCTAGATGTACATTTCCAAAATATAAGATAAAAAAACAAATAAAATAAAACCTACATACAGCAGCAGTGTTTTGTGTTGTGTAGGCTCCTATGATGCAGGGGCCGGATTGACGTCTAAGCGACGCGAGCTCTAGCTTAGGGCCCCACTCTCTTGGGGCCCCCCCAAAAAATTTAAAGATAAAAAACACCTGGATGTACATTTCCAAAATATAAGATAAAAAACAAATAAAATAAAACCTACATACAGCAGCAGTGTTTTGTGTTGTGTAGGCTCCTATGATGCAGGGGCCGGATTGACGTCTAAGCGACACGAGCTCTAGCTTAGGGGCCCACTCTCTTGGGGCCCAAAAAATGTAAAAAATTTAAAGGGAAAAAACACCTGGATGTACATCTCCAAAATATAAGATAAAAAAGAAATAAAATTAAACCTACATACAGCAGCAGTGTTTTGTGTTGTGTAGGCTCCTATGATGCAGGGGCCGGATTGACGTCTAAGCGACACGAGCTCTAGCTTAGGGGCCCACTCTCTTGGGGCCCAAAAAATGTAAAAAATTTAAAGGGAAAAAACACCTGGATGTACATCTCCAAAATATAAGATAAAAAACAAATAAAATTAAACCTACATACAGCAGCAGTGTTTTGTGTTGTGTAGGCTCCTATGATGCAGGGGCCGGATTGACGTCTAAGTGACACGAGCTATAGCTTAGGGCCCCACTCTCTTGGGCCCCCCCCAAAAAAAAATTTAAAGGGAAAAAACACCTGGATGAACGTTTCCAAAATATAAGATAAAAAACAAATAAAATAAAACCTACATACAGCAGCAGTGTTTTGTGTTGTGTAGGCTCCTATGATGCAGGGGCCGGATTGACGTCTAAGTGACACGAGCTATAGCTTAGGGCCCCACTCTCTTGGGGCCCCCCCAAAAAAAATTTAAAGGGAAAAAACACCTGGATGAACGTTTCCAAAATATAAGATAAAAAACAAATAAAATAAAACCTACATACAGCAACAGTGTTTTGTGTTGTAGGCTCCTATGATGCAGGGGCCGGATTGACGTCTAAGCGACGCGATCTGTAGTTTAGGGCCCCACTCTCTTGGGGGGCCCCCCAAAAATTAAAAGGGATAAAACACCTGGACGTACATTTCCAAAATATAAGATAATAAACAAATAAAATAAAACCTACATACAGCAGCAGTGTTTTGTGTTGTGTAGGCTCCTATGATGCAGGGGCCGGATTGACGTCTAAGCGACACGAGCTCTAGCTTAGGGGCCCACTCTCTTGGGGCCCAAAAAATGTAAAAAATTTAAAGGGAAAAAACACCTGGATGTACATCTCCAAAATATAAGATAAAAAAGAAATAAAATTAAACCTACATACAGCAGCAGTGTTTTGTGTTGTGTAGGCTCCTATGATGCAGGGGCCGGATTGACGTCTAAGCGACACGAGCTCTAGCTTAGGGGCCCACTCTCTTGGGGCCCAAAAAATGTAAAAAATTTAAAGGGAAAAAACACCTGGATGTACATCTCCAAAATATAAGATAAAAAACAAATAAAATTAAACCTACATACAGCAGCAGTGTTTTGTGTTGTGTAGGCTCCTATGATGCAGGGGCCGGATTGACGTCTAAGTGACACGAGCTATAGCTTAGGGCCCCACTCTCTTGGGCCCCCCCAAAAAAAAATTTAAAGGGAAAAAACACCTGGATGAACGTTTCCAAAATATAAGATAAAAAACAAATAAAATAAAACCTACATACAGCAGCAGTGTTTTGTGTTGTGTAGGCTCCTATGATGCAGGGGCCGGATTGACGTCTAAGCGACACGAGCTATAGCTTAGGGCCCCACTCTCTTGGGGGCCCCCAAAAAATTTAAAGGGAAAAAACACCTGGATGTACATTTCCAAAATATAAGATAAAAAACAAATAAAGTAAAACCTACATACAGCAACAGTGTTTTGTGTTGTGTAGGCTCCTATGATGTAAGTAATGGGCCCTGTCTGCTAGCCTGCTCCATAAAATATCACTGGTTTGCTCATTTCTATATATAAATTAGCATATAGCATATATTCAACACAAAAAAACAGCCACAATTTGTTGTTGACAAAGGACAGCTGGACATATAAAGGGTCCCGTTACCTTCAATAGCTTAGGGCCTCATCAAACCTAAATCCGGCCCTGGTCTGTTCTGCTCCTCGCTCGATGGTGAGGTAGTGGTGTAGTGGTTAAGAGCGGTGGTTTGGAGCGGTGGAGTCCAATCTGGAGAACCGGGTTGGATTCCCCCACTCCTCCACCTGAGCAGTGGCCTCTAATGTGGTGAACTGGATTGGTTTCCCCACTCCGACACAGGAAGCCAGCTGGGTGACCTTGGGCTAGTCACAGCTCTCTCAGAGCTCTCTCAGCCCTGCCTACCTCACAGGGTGTGAGGAGGGGGAGGGAAGGCAATTGTAAGCCGGTTTGAGCCTCCCTAAAGTGGTAGAGAAAACCAGCATATAAAAACCAGCTCTTCCTCCTCCTCCTCCTCCTCAACCTTTAAAATGACTATTCAGGGTCCCCATGCAAGAGGAGAAAGTCAGACAAATCCCATCCCCATACACACACTCGCCTGCTCCTTCGTTTGCATAGCCACTAGCAATCGTCATTTGCATAGCTAAGCCGGGGCTGTGATTCTGCATGCTCCCTTCAGTGAATGCTTCGATGCCGGGGCGGAGCAAATACAAAAGGTCGGGTTAAAGGGGTTTGCCAGTGCCTTCCTCATTTGTGTTCACTTTACCCCCAAGCAAGCTGGGTACTTATTTTACTGACCTCAGAAGGGTGGAAGGCTGAGTCAGCCTTGAGCCAGCTACCTGAAAACAACTTCCTGTTATATTAGGTGCTATGAAACAGACAGCAGCTATAAATTGGGGAAGAGCTGTGTGGCTCCACAGTAGAAGAAGAAGAGTTGGTTTTTATACCCCGATTTTCTCTATCTTTAAGGAGAATCAAACCGGCTTACAATCGCCTTCCCTTCCCCTCCCCACAACAGACACCCTGTGAGGTAGGTGGGGCTGAAAGAGCTCTAAGAGAACTGTGACTAGCCCAAGGTCACCCAGCTGGTTTCATGTGGAGGAGCGGGGAAACCAACCAAGTTCACCAGATTAGAGTCCGCCACTCATGTGGAGGAATGGGCAATCGAACCCGGTTCTCCATATCAGAGTCCGCCACTCCTAACCACTACACCACGCCAACCTGTTTCACAAGTGTATCCAAAATCCGACGCTGCTCTTGTCAAGGGTTCGTCGTGCCTTTGTTCATACTGACTGTTCCCTGTGACCTTGAGACTCATTGCTCTGGAATCCAACCGGAGTCTCCCAAAATTTTTGAAATGCACTAATAACCAATCTGGATAGTTTACAGATGGCTAAGGCCAGATGTCTGGCCTTCAAGTCATCATCCAGAAATGATGGAGCAAAGTCTGAAAGTCTACAACATTTTCCTGTGTCCAATGGGACATTTCCTGTCATGTGGAATGCTGGAACCAACTCACAAAAAACAGCAGTAAAGAAAGAAGTAAAGAAAAAAGGAAAAATTGTAATCGTACAGTACAAGATACCCAATGAACAACGCAATAGGACTAGGAATACAAACATTCCAAGACAATGAGAAGGCAAAGGTATTGTACGAGCAATGCAATGCAGAATGGAGAATCTTTGGCAATATGGCATGCCCTTCCCACTGGCCATCCTGACAACCTGCCTGCCATGAGGAGAAAAGCCCCTTGTCCCCCAATGAGGACCCATAGCGGCTAAGTCACACTGCGCATTTCCCAGTACGGGGGGTGGGGAGAGCATGTAGAGTTGCCAGCCTGTCAGTGGGCAGCCTGATTTGGCTACTGGGGGCGGGGGGTGTTCTGCTATAGATATAGATCATTATAATTCTCTTACTTGCCAGGTCAGGGTAGTAGCATCCCCGCTGCCGGCAATACTCCTGAGGGTATCTGCTGGTACCTTTGGTCATGCAAAAAGAAAAAGCTACTAGGGGAAGAAAAGAGGACTTGCAGTGTGCACGCCACCTGGTGTCCATCAGTGGTAACTGCACCATACAGCAATTCTTTTCCTCCCCAGATTTTTCCGAGTGATTTTTCCTTTTTTAAAAATATTTTTTTTTCCAAATTTGTTCATATTCAATTACAAATATCCGTTAACAAATTATATAGTATACAAAACTTTTTCTTATCATAACTAACATATGTATCTTTGACTTCCCCTCTCCCCTCCAGTCTATTATCATTGTTGCTCTCTTTGTATCTATTGTCTAATTCTTTATAAAAAATCACCCATATCATTTGCTTGTAAATATAATTAATTCATATCTTTTTAATTTTTATTTCATATCTTAATTATTTCAGCATATCTGAATTAGATCAAAATATATCCCTTGATATCACAATTAAATTCATTCATACAATATTTTGTCCATGCCTCCCATTCTGCCACAAATTCAATGTCTTCTTTTTGGTTTATTAATGCTGTAAGTTTTGCCATTTCAGCTAGTTCCATCATTTTATCTATCCACTCAGTCTTATTTGGTATCTCGGTCATTTTCCATTTCTTTCCGAGTGATTTTTCCGAGTGCACACGCCCAAAATCTCAGTGAATGCAAACCTGTGGCCGTTTTGCGCTCGGGTATGCTAGCCCATGTGATTGCGAGAGCAAATGCCCAGAAAATAGGTTAAGAAGCATGTGGAATTCTATGCACCGGACCAAATTTATGTTGAGCGTCACCTGCAGTTGGGTTCTGAGGACCTGGGCATTATGATCCTTGAAGTGAAGCATCCGCTTCAAGGGGGCATGGTCAGCCACAAGTGGGAAGGGATTGTTTGTCAAGTAATACTGGAGGGTCCCAATGGCCTACTTGACAGTGTGGGCCTCCCGCTCTATGGTGGAATAAGACTGCGAAATCTTGAACTGCTCTGAGGCTTGATGCCCAGATCACAATGGCTCTGCAGAAATTGCAGAGAAGAAGAAGAGCTGGTTTTTATATGCCAATTTTCTCTACCTTTTAAGGATAATCAAACCAACTTAACAATTGCCTCTCCCCACAACAGGCACCTTGTGAGGTAGGTGGGGCTGAAAGAGTTTGGAGAGAACTGTGACTCACCCAAGGTCACCCAGCAGGCTTCATGGATAGGAGTGGGGAATCAAACCCGGTTCTCCAGATTAGAGGCCTCCGCTCTTAACCGCTACACCACGCTGGCTCTCTTAATAGCTAGGAAGGAGTCATGTGACTACTTCAGTGCTTCTTTGTTTTTTTGTGGGTTGGGGGGGTCTTTTAAGGCATTGTCTCCATCCTTAGAAAACACAACCCTGGAATGCAGAGCAACCACTGAGGCATCAACCAAGGCAACTTTTAAATCCTCCATAACAGACTCAGGAAGGGAGTAGGTTTTTTTTTAGCTATAGTAAGCAAGCCGCTGCCTGAACCAGCTACAGCCCCATTCTGCTCTCATTGCCTCTTCCCTGAGCACTTTGAGGAGGCTAACAGATGAGGAGGGGGCATGGCGCAGTGGTAGAGCATCTGCTTGGCATGCAGAAGGTCCCAGGTTCAATCCCCGGCATCTCCAGTTAAAGGGACTGGGCAAGTAGGTGATGGGAAAGACCTCTGCCTGAGACCCTGGAGAGCTGCTGCTGGTCTGAGTAGACAATATTGACTTTGATGGACCCAGGGTCTGATTCAGTGTAAGGCAGCTTCATGCGTTCATGTGTTCAGTCCAACAACTGTTTCTTAAAGCCTCGCTTGTCCAGATTGGAAAAGGCCAAGGGTTTAACCTGATTCAAAGAATCCTGTTTACAGATGACTTTGGTAAAAAATCTGGTAAAGTGCTCTGACAAGAATAATGCAGTGGAGGTTGCAAGGATAGGAATGACCTTCCCTACCCATTCCTCTGCTTCCTGCTCAGAAAGTATGGTCTCAGCTCCTATCGCCATTTATGCATGGCTGTTTCCTCGCGGTCACCCCGACTACTTCGGGGCTTTGCTCTGCTTATGCTTGCATTTTCCGGCCGTCAGAGGTCGCCTCGCTCTCCCCGTGCATTTCCACGTGTTTTCCCTGCGTTTTCTGGACGCGGGCTAAACAACCCGGAAAACGCGAGCAAAACGCACGGAAAAGCGCGGGGAGAGCGAGGCGACCTCTGACGGTCGGAAAATGCAAGCATAAGCCAAGCCAAACCCTGAAGTAGTGACCGCGAGGAAACAGCCATGTATAATGTCCCAGTAGATGGCGGAGGCGCCTCACACTTGTCTGGCTCAAGCTGATGACACTCAGAAGCTGCTGGATAATTCAAAAGACCTATGAGAATGGGCCTTTCCCTTAGTCCCTGCCCTGGTCTCCAAAGAGGAATCGGAAGAGTCACCAAATAATTGGACAGGGAACTCCGCGCCTCCTCTGTGCCTGCCAAGGCATCTTGGTGCATGGGAAGCCCCCTGGGCAGAACCCGAATGCAGAGTATGCTACCTGCTGTCCCACTTTTTCCCTTTAGCCTCCGGCTGAGCAGAATATTGCCAGGACACAAAGCCTGTGGAGAGGGCCAGAAGTCACGAGAGAAGACTGGGAAGGCTTGGTAGAAAAGGCATTTGAGGCAGTCCTCTTGAAACCCTGCTATAACCAAACAAAAGGGCTAAGGAAAGGCAGGAAGCCATACAAAGGTGAGAAAGTGACATTCCCACTACACTGGAAGGCAGTCATGAGTTCCAGTCGGGTCCACATGAAATGGATCCGGCTGAACCACCTTGATTTTTACACGGAAGCAACAGGAAACCAGCATCCTCTTGCAGCCCCTTATAAATAACCCAGAAACAACAGAACATAGGAAAGGTTTTCCTTACTCTTGTAATACCTGAATTTGGATCTTCAAATGAAAAGGTGGGCAATAAATTCAAGCCAGACCAAGAAAAGACCTGCTAGTAAAATGAAGTCACATCTATGAAGGTTCAGCCCTTGGTCCTCCATGTTGGGTGTTTATTACTAACAAACTGCAAGATTTCACTGCCAGCCCATTGCATTCCAATGTTTTCCGTGCTGTCTTCCCATCTTTTTCCAGACCTGCTGTGTGGACATTTTGGGGTTTGAACTGCAGTTGTTTAATTGCACAGCCTTGCACCGTGCAATGGAGACTTCTCATTTTCCTTCTTGCCTCAAGCTGTTTCTTGGCTTCATTCATTTTTCCTTGCTCACATTGGTGGCTCCTTACGGCCCTTAATTTCCCATGCCCCCATCTTTATGGTGGTGGAGATGCTTTAGTTGCTCTTTCAGCCAAATCCATTGCTCACTATTTTTTTCATAGATGCAATTAATTATGGACATTTTCTTAATGGCATCATCTCCTCAGACAGCATCTCAGGTCAAGCCTGATGAGCGCATTGCCTCTCGCTGCCCGTCCTCCCTACCGCCATTCCTTGCTGGTGTCTGACACTCCCTCCTCTGGCTGGTGTGGTTTCTCCTCAGTGGTCTACATCTATGGGCCCCTGGAGACATGGCAGCAGATCATGCGCCTGGTGCATGCTCAGAACATGACCAATGGTGACTATGCCTTCTTCCACCTGGACCTCTTTGGGGAGGTCCAGGATGCAGAAGGCCTCCGAGAGGCCTTCCAGGTAAGTCCAGGACTGTGCTGGAGGGAGGGGAGGGAGGAGAACCAGAGAGCAGAAGTCGGGTGGTGGAATCCCCCCAAAATAATTTGCCTTCCCTGGGGGTGTTGCAAATGCAAATAAATGCAATCCAGAACCAAAGGTTTACATTGTTAAAGGATAGAACTAGTACATTTTAAAAGTTAACTAAAATATTGGTAACTGTCCAAATTAGATCAGTTCTGTGAACCCAATGAGAGGAGGTGCTGGGGAAAGCCTTCTCCTTCTCCAGCAGGGAAAGGGAGGGATTCCCCTTGATGAAGCCAAGTAGAGCCTCTGGCCTCAATTCTGTGAGTCGATAGGAGAGTTTGCAGCTCAGATTCCCTTGGCCCAAAGGGAGGCGAGAGGGTTCATGTGGGGCTGGCCGTTGGAGATAGAGACACTTTTATGTCTCACTAGGTACCAGTGTCACCATTTAAAGGAAGAAAAAGAATGCAAAGCATTTAACAGAGACTTTTCTAACAAGTAAAAAAAAAGGTAAAGGTCCCCTGTGCAAGCACCGGGTCATCCTACAATCTGTATGCTACAAGCTTTTCAGCAATGAGATAGGCGCCATCTCATGCTGCTACTTTCCCGATGGATAAAGCCACAGCGAAATGGGTCTTACCGGTCTCCCATCTCGGGATAAAGTAATTCCCATCTTTTCATGCGGCTTATGAGAATGAACTAGACTCTCCACAGTATACTTCAATCTGGAAGAAGCTTACACATCGTTTGAGCTACTTAAATCCCGAAATCCGTTCCGGATTTTTGTGCTCTCTTAGGAGTAGCCGACTGCCTCCGGATTGCAGCCACCTCGCCAATTGTGTATTTCATGTTCTGTAAATGTTACAGAGTGTCGGGTAGAGTTGAACGTTATTATATTTATCATATAGATAAAAGGAAATTTCATTACATACACATTGTGCCATCAGTGCTTTGTTTTGTTTATTAACTTCCTACTTGAGCACGAGGTGTTCTTTTTTATAGGCCCTGACGAGTAGGGTGTTGTAACCTGTGCCATGCTTGTGTCAGCGGGGGTGTCGCTTGTCACCTATCGCCGCGTGCGTCCGGGCAAGGGGGTGCCGGATCTGTTACCCCTGAGGGCCTGCGGCCCGGCACAGAAGAATTAGGGCGCAAAAAGCACCCCTCATGTGGAAAAAGAGAGGCTAGCGGCGCTAAGCCATGCCAGCAAAATACTCACACAGACACCCCAACCCACCCCTGAGAGAGACCGAATGGGGCCCGCTGTTTTTTGCCCGCATGTGTGGTTTTTTTTAAAAAGCACGACAGCCCTGCAGGGTGGAATGGTCGCACCAACTCACGGAGGGAGGCCGGCAGAGCGCCGAGCTTTGGCATGGGGGTCAGGGGCGGCGAGCTTGGGGCCCCCGCCGATTTTTGTGGAATTCCGAGCTGTTTTTAATAACCATCCCCGAGGGGGTGGTACAACGTATCTATATCAGCGGAGGGGAGTGAGTGACCTATCGTGGATGCCTCTAGACGAGGGGATGAAGGGGCTGCGATTCCCGTAGGTCTGCGGGCTGGCACGGAGGAAGGGGCGTGCAAAAATGCGCCCCCGATCAAAGGGCGGGGATCTTTGCACTAACTCGCAGAGAGAGCCAGGCAGAGCGCCGAGCTTTGGTCCCGGAGGTCAGGGGCGGCGAGCCTGGGCGCCCCGCCGATTTTCTTGCAATTCCGAGCTGTTTTTTAATAGCCACCCCCGGGGGGTGATGCAACTTGTCTGTGTCAACGTGTCTGGGGCAACAAAAAACAACTCAGCCCCATCCCTCTGTGTGACAGCCCTTCAAGGACTTGATCTTGTTCTTCAACATACAGGGCAATGGGACAATGTGGACATCTTGGTTGCCGGGTGAGGACAACGGTGTTTTTAGGAGCGGTTCCTTCTCTTCCCATGACTCCTCCCACTAAGGTGGAGGCTCCTCCTAGCAAGAGTTGCAGGTGCCTGGGAGCTCCCTGTTCCTTCGAAGCAACCAGCCCCCAGCAATGAGAGAGAGCGAGGCCCACAGAGGCAGGGGGATGCCCTGTCTGGAGAGACCACCGTTTGGCTGTGCTGGATCTAGAGTTGCCAGCTCTTGGTTGGGAAATACCTGGAGATTGTGGAAACAGAGCCTGAGGAGGGCAGGGTTTGGAGAGGGGAGGGACTTCAGTGCCATAGAGTGCAATTGCCAAAGCAGCTGTTTTCTCCTGGGGAACTGATTTCTATCGGCTGGAGATCAGTTGTAATAGCAGGAGCTCTCCAGTCGCCGCCTGGAGGTTGGCGACCCTAGCTGGAACAGCCGGGACTGCTCAGCCCCGCCTCAGTGGCATCCTTCCTCTGATCGCAAGGACAGTGGCCAAGAAAGGTGCTGAGGCCAGTTCACTCCTGGCCCTGGTTCCAGTTGGGGGCTGGCCAATTCCTGGGGCCTGGACATCCTGCTCCGCAGCTCTGCCAGCCATGCCAAAAAAAACTGTGCCTGCTCCCTCCCCCTCCCAGATGAAAACGTCGGGCTTGAAAAAGAGTGCAAAAGACTTGGATTAAAATATCTCAGGAG
Organism: Euleptes europaea; assembly: GCF_029931775.1. Taxonomy (NCBI): domain Eukaryota; kingdom Metazoa; phylum Chordata; class Lepidosauria; order Squamata; family Sphaerodactylidae; genus Euleptes; species Euleptes europaea. The sequence continues at coordinate 10,474,463 of NC_079315.1, forward strand.
CTGAACTGGGTCAGTACCTGGAAGGCTGTTTCAGTCCCATCAAAGATGACAGCTGCCTTCCTGTGGGTGTGTGCGGCATCGCAGTTGAGACTGATGGTTGCTCTATTCCAGTGGTTCCCAAAGTGGGCAGTACCACCCCCTGGGGGGCGGTGGGATTACCTAGGGGGGCACTAAGAGGCAAGGGGGCCGCAGGGGGGTGCTAGAGGCGGGCCTCTGCAACTGTGTTGTTCACTAGTTTACAATAGATCAAGCTGTGGCTCCATCCTGGCAAATTTGGTGGAAACTATCAGAATTTCCCCCCAGACTTTGAAGAGCTGGTACCGCTGGATCAAGTTTGTCAGTTTTGTTGAATAAATTTCAACTGAAAAGTTTTAATTTGGTTTTGAATACATGTGCAATTACTTGTTTCTGTTTTGAAATTTTATTATCTTCTTTAGTGAGTCATGCAAACCCTTATTTTGGATAATGCTTTTTATAGGATAGGGCAGGGGGCGCTCGGGTTGAGTTTGTGGAACCAAGGGAGCAGTGGCCTGAAAAGTTTGGGAACCACAGCTCTATTCACTGTGTGCTGATTTTTTGCATAAGCGTTGCTGTATTCATATTAAAGTCTATTATATTACTCTATATACATGGGGTTTTGCACCTTTTCTGGGAACAAATCGAAAAGTCACCAAGCTTTGTGGTAGAGGGGCTGGGAAAGACTTGACATTAAGGCTGCTGGGTAAAATCCCGGTAGGGCCGCCTGCTCTTCTTTCCTCTTCCCTCCATCGTGGTGGTGGTGGAGGAGTCCTTTCCCAAAGCCATTTTGGTCTCCCAATCCACCCCTGTAGAGCGGGATAGATTATCTAAATAAATGCAGATGCCTTGAAAGATAAGATGCAAAAGAAATGGAAAGAAGAAGAGTTGGTTTTTGTATGCTGACTTTCTCTACCACTTAAGGGAGTATCAAACCGGCTTACAATCACCTTCCCTTTCACACAACGGACACCCTGTGAGGTAGGTGAGGCTGAGAGAGCTGTGACTAGCCCAAGGTCACCCAGCTGGCTTCATGTGTAGGAGTGGGGAAACCAACCCAGTTCACCAGATTAGCATCCGCCACTCATATGGAGGAGCGGGGAATCAAACCCGGTTCTCCAGATCAGAGTCCACAGCTCCAAACCACCCCTCATAACCACTACATCACGCTGGCTCTCAATTCCCCTGGAGGAAATGGCACCTTCTGAGGACAGACACCATAGATTCTAGGTGAAACCTCTCTCCAAATTTCCCCTCTCTAGGCACCGCCCCCAAAACTCCAGGAATTCCTCAGGTTGGGAAGTTGGCGACCTTAACAACAACCCTGCAGGATAGGTTGGCAGTGAGGGAGGTTGACCCACAGACACCTAGCAAATCTGGCAATGGCAGAATGAGTATATGCAAACCACTCCACTATCCCACACTGCCCCCTCCTGAGAAGGGTTTGAAAATGTTAAGAGTTTGAAAACGTTATAAAAAATACTGTTCGCACTTTCTATGTATTCCCACCAATGTATTAAGAGTTTGAAAACTTTATAAAAAATTCTGTTACCGCATTAGATATTCCCAGTGATGTATCAAGAGTTTGAAAATGTTATAAAAAACATGGCTTTAAAAGGGTTTTTGGATACCACGGCTTATAAATGGTTGGAAGACGTCTTCACAGCTAAAGGGGCCAAACAAAGTGCGAACAGTATTTTTTATAACGTTTTCAAACTCTTAATACATCGATGGGAATACATAGAAAGTGCGAAACGTATTTTTTATAACGTTTTCAAACTCTTAATACATCGCTGGGAATACAAGTGCGGTAACCCCCGCTGTTCGCCCTTTGTTTGGCCCCTTTAGCTGTGAAGATGTCTTCCAACCCTTTATAAGCTGTGGTATCCAAAAAACCCTTTTCAAGCGATTTTTTAAATAACATTTCCAAACTCTTAATACATCGCTGGGAATACAAGTGTGGTAACCCCCGCTGTTTGCACTTTGTTTGGCCCCTTTAGTTGTGAAGACGTCGTCCAACCACTTATAAGCCGTGGTCTCCAAAAACCCTTTTAAAGCGATTTTTTTAAAATAACATTTTCAAACTCTTAATACATCGCTGGGAATACAAAGTGCGGTCATTGGATGGACCCAGGGTCTGGTTCGGTAGAAGGCAGCTTCGTGTGTTCCTATTGGGGGGGGGGTGCCAAGGGCCTTGAGCCTGGGCCCCTCTTTTTTATATATATATTTTTAATAACATAATCACATAAAACAAAACAAACAAATACAATAATAAAAGAAAATACAAAAGAATATCAATTATATCATCTACTTAATATAATCAAAATTACAAAATTCATAATATCCTTTTGACCCACCACCCACCCAAAAAGTGACCCATCACCAGGCTTCCGGAGAAGTGTCTAGACCACTGGTTCCCAACCGGGGGTCCGCGAGAACTAAATGAAGGTCCGCGAAACAAAGTTATAAACCCATAATAAATTAATATTTTCAATTAAAAGTTCTCTATTATAAAAATCTATTCAAATATTATTCTAAGTGTAATGTTTAACTAACAGTTATGGTTAAAGTTTATTTTCAAATTCTCAGAATTTTTATCCTGAACCTTGGGGTCCCTGCACCGAACCAAAAAGTCCTAGTGGTCCCTGGTCAAAAAAAGGTTGGGAACCACTGGTCTAGACCACTGGTTCCCAACCAGGGTTCCGTGGACCCCCAGGGGTCCGCAAGAACTAAATTAAGTTCCGCAAAACAAAGTTATGAACCCATAATAAATTAATATTTTCAATTAAAAGTTCTCTATTATAAAATATATATATTCAAATATTATTCTAAGTTTAATGTTTAACTAACAGTTATGATTAAAGTTTATTTTCAAACTCCCGGAATTTTTATTTTGAACCTGGGGGTCCCTGCACTGATCAAAAAGGTCCTAGTGGTCCCTGGTCAAAAAAAGGTTGGGAACCACCGTTTGAAAATTACATTATTAACAGTAAAGTGGAAAAAAAAAAGTTAAACTTATTTCTATAAGTCATTAACTAATATGGTCAAATCCATTTTTGCCAGTTTATCCCCATACGCCTGGCCAATCTTGGCGGAGCGGAGGCTCGAACCCGGGCGGGGAGGAGGCGCCTGGCTCGCCCCCGCCTCCTCCGGCCCGTCCCCCGACGGCCGAGCGAGCTGGGGCGGAGAGCTGGCTGCGCAACGAGCCGCAGCATCTGCAGGGGGGACAGGGCGGCGGGCGCGGAGCTGCGAGGCGCCGGAGGGATGGCCGGCCGGAGCACGGCGCTGCACCTCGCGGCCGGCGGGTGAGTCTCGGCTCTGCAGGGCTGGACGGATCTGGGTTCCGGTTCTGCCACGTGCAGTCCGGGAACCCCGGCCCAGATCCACGCTAGGGCTTTCTCCGTTTAGTCATTGCAGGACTGGAGCGGATCTGGAGCTAGAGCCTCTGCTTGGCGTGCCGGAGGGCCCAGGTTCAATCCCCGGCATCCCCAGTTCAAGGGACTAGGCGAGTAGGTGATGGGAAAGACCCCTGCCTGAGGCCCTGGAGATCCTTCCATACCCTAAGGGTAAATCAACAGAAGGGGCCATGGCTCAATGGGAGAGCCTCTGCTTGACATGCAGAAGGTCCCAGGTTCAGTCCCCCGGCATTTGCAGTTAAAGGGACTAGGCGAGTAGGTGATGTGAAAGACCTCTGCCTGAGACCCTGGAGATCCTTCCATACCCTAAGGGTAAATCAACTGAGAAGGGGCCGTGACTCAGTGCTAGAGCATCTGCTTGGCATGCACCAGGTCTCAGGTTCAATCCCCGGCATCCCCAGTTCAAGGGACTAGGCGAGTAGGTGATGAGAAAGACCCCTGCCTGAGACCCTGGAGATCCTTCCATACCCTAAGGGTAAATCAACTTCCATACCCTAAGGGTAAATCAACTGAGAAGGGGCCGTGACTCAGTGCTAGAGCATCTGCTTGGCATGCACCAGGTCCCAGGTTCAATCTCCAGCATCCCCAGTTCAAGGGACTAGGCGAGTAGGTGATGGGAAAGACCCCTGCCTGAGACCCTGGAGATCCTTCCACACCCTAAGGGTGAATCAACTGAGAAGGGGCCGTGACTCAGTGCTAGAGCATCTGCTTGGCATGCATCAGGTCTCAGGTTCAATCCCCGGCATCCCCAGTTAAAGGGACTAGGCGAGTAGGTGATGGGAAAGACCTCTGCCTGAGACCCTGGAGAGCCGCTGCTGGTCTGAGCAGACAAGACTGACTTGGATGGACCAAGGGTCTGATTCAGTAGAAGGCGGCTTCATGTGTTCAAATATTAGGGGAGGGCCATAGCTCAGTGGTAGAGGGTCTGCTTGGCGTGCGGAAGGTCCCAGGTTCAATCCCTGGCATCCCATTAAAGGGACTAGGCGAGTAGGTGATGGGAAAGACCCCTGCCTGAGACCCTGGAGATCCTTCCATACCCTAAGGGTGAAACAACTGAGAAGGGGCCGTGACTCAGTGCTAGAGCATCTGCTTGGCATGCACCAGGTCTCAGGTTCAATCCCCGGCATCCCCAGTTCAAGGGACTAGGCGAGTAGGTGATGGGAAAGACCCCTGCCTGAGGCCCTGGAGATCCTTCCATACCCTAAGGGTGAATCAACTGAGAAGGGGCTGTGACTCAGTGCTAGAGCATCTGCTTGGCATGCATCAGGTCTCAGGTTCAATCCCCGGCATCCCCAGTTAAAGGGACTAGGCGAGTAGGTGATGGGAAAGACCCCTGCCTGAGGCCCTGGAGATCCTTCCATACCCTAAGGGTAAATCAACTGAGAAGGGGCCGTGACTCAGTGCTAGAGCATCTGCTTGGCATGCACCAGGTCTCAGGTTCAATCCCCGGCATCCCCAGTTCAAGGGACTAGGCGAGTAGGTGATGGGAAAGACCCCTGCCTGAGGCCCTGGAGATCCTTCCATACCCTAAGGGTAAATCAACTGAGAAGGGGCTGTGACTCAGTGCTAGAGCATCTGCTTGGCATGCATCAGGTCTCAGGTTCAATCCCCGGCATCCCCAGTTAAAGGGACTAGGCGAGTAGGTGATGGGAAAGACCCCTGCCTGAGGCCCTGGAGATCCTTCCATACCCTAAGGGTGAATCAACTGAGAAGGGGCCGTGACTCAGTGGCAGAGCATCTGCTTGGCATGCACCAGGTCTCAGGTTCAATCCCCGGCATCCCCAGTTCAAGGGACTAGGCGAGTAGGTGATGGGAAAGACCCCTGCCTGAGACCCTGGAGATCCTTCCATACCCTAAGGGTAAATCAACTGAGAAGGGGCCGTGACTCAGTGCTAGAGCATCTGCTTGGCATGCACCAGGTCTCAGGTTCAATCCCCGGCATCCCCAGTTCAAGGGACTAGGCGAGTAGGTGATGGGAAAGACCCCTGCCTGAGGCCCTGGAGATCCTTCCATACCCTAAGGGTAAATCAACTGAGAAGGTGCCGTGACTCAGTGCTAGAGCATCTGCTTGGCATGCACCAGGTCTCAGGTTCAATCCCCGGCATCCCCAGTTAAAGGGACTAGGCGAGTAGGTGATGGGAAAGACCCCTGCCTGAGGCCCTGGAGATCCTTCCATACCCTAAGGGTGAATCAACTGAGAAGGGGCCGTGACTCAGTGCTAGAGCATCTGCTTGGCATGCACCAGGTCTCAGGTTCAATCCCCGGCATCCCCAGTTCAAGGGACTAGGCGAGTAGGTGATGGGAAAGACCCCTGCCTGAGGCCCTGGAGATCCTTCCATACCCTAAGGGTAAATCAACTGAGAAGGTGCCGTGACTCAGTGCTAGAGCATCTGCTTGGCATGCACCAGGTCTCAGGTTCAATCCCCGGCATCCCCAGTTCAAGGGACTAGGCGAGTAGGTGATGGGAAAGACTCCTGCCTGAGGCCCTGGAGATCCTTCCATACCCTAAGGGTAAATCAACTGAGAAGGGGCCGTGACTCAGTGGCAGAGCATCTGCTTGGCATGCACCAGGTCTCAGGTTCAATCCCCGGCATCCCCAGTTCAAGGGACTAGGAGAGTAGGTGATGGGAAAGACCCCTGCCTGAGACCCTGGAGATCCTTCCATACCCTAAGGGTAAATCAACTGAGAAGGGGCCGTGACTCAGTGCTAGAGCATCTGCTTGGCATGCACCAGGTCTCAGGTTCAATCCCCAGCATCCCCAGTTAAAGGGACTAGGCGAGTAGGTGATGGGAAAGACCCCTGCCTGAGACCCTGGAGAGCTGCTGCGGGTCTGAGTAGACAAGACTGACTTGGATGGACCAAGGGTCTGATTCAGTAGAAGGCAGCTTCATGTGTTCAAATATTAGGGGAGGGCCATGGCTCAGTGGTAGAGGGTCTGCTTGGCGTGCAGAAGGTCCCAGGTTCAATCCCTGGCATCCCGTTAAAGGGACTAGGCGAGTAGGTGATGGGAAAGACCCCTGCCTGAGGCCCTGGAGATCCTTCCATACCCTAAGGGTAAATCAACTGAGAAGGGGCCGTGACTCAGTGCTAGAGCATCTGCTTGGCATGCACCAGGTCTCAGGTTCAATCTCCGGCATCCCCAGTTAAAGGGACTAGGCGAGTAGGTGATGGGAAAGACCCCTGCCTGAGACCCTGGAGAGCCGCTGCGGGTCTGATTAGACAATACTGACTTGGATGGACCAAGGGTCTGATTCAGTAGAAGGCAGCTTCGTGTGTTCAAATATTAGGGGAGGGCCATGGCTCAGTGGTACAAGGTCTGCTTGGCACGCGGAAGGTCCCAGGTTCAATCCCTAGCACCCCCAGTTAAAGGGACTAGGTGAGTAGGTGATGGGAGAGATCCTGGAGAGCCGCTGCCGGTCTGAGTAGACGATACTGACTTCGATGGATCAAGGGTCTGATTCAGTATAAGGCGGTTTCATGTGTTCATGTGTTGGGTTCAGTTTCTGCCATCTGTAGTCAGGAAACCCAGGGCCACATCTCTCTCTAATTAGTCATTTCAGGCCTGGAGTGGAGCTGGGTTCAGTTTCTGACATCTGTAGCCAGGAAACCCAGGCCCATAGCAAAGCTCCCTCTGGTTAGTCATTGCAGGGCTGGAGTGGAGCTGGGTGCCATTTCCAACATCTGTAGTCAGGAAAGGAACTTATTCAAAGCTCTTGTCTGGCCCCAGATTCTCCACAGAAATATTCGTGTTCCTTTTCATATTAGGGGGAAAAGTAAGATGAGGGTCATGCTTATCTCACAATTCCACACAAGTTGCGGCACTGGGTGTGCAATTCGGCTTTATGAACCTCTCAGCTAGTTAAAAGAGCAAGGGACTAGACCTCATGGCTCTGAGCGGGTGCTCTGAGGTGCATGGTGAAAACATAGGAGGAGGAGTTGGTTTTTCTATGCCAACTTTCTCTACCACTTAAGGAAGAATCAAACCGGCTTACAATCCCCTTCCCCTCCCCACAACAGACACCCTGTGAGGCAGGTGGGGCTGAGAGAGTTCAGAGAGAACTGTGACTAGCCCAAGGTCACCAAGCAGACTTCGTGTGTAGGAGAGGGGAAACCAACCCGGTTCACCAGATTAGCCTCCGCCGCTCATGTGGGGGAGTGGGGAATCGAACCCGGTTCTCCAGATCAGAGTCCACCGCTCTTAACTACTACACCACGCTGGCTCTCTCACACATATGGCTGTATTAAATTTTCAGAGGTGTGTGCGCATGGTGGGAGGTGAGTCTTCCCTGCTCTGTAGTGTTAGTTTTCCCTCCTCAGAGCTCTCAAGCCAGAATAAATTATCTAACATTAGCAAATAAGAGAAAGTATGTAAATTTGCATAATGTGTGCTAGCTGGAAAAGACAGTCATGCTAGGAAAAGTGGAGGGCAGCAGGAAAAGAGGAAGACCCAACAAGAGATGGATGGACTCAATAAAGGAAGCCACGGCCTTCAATTTGCAAGATCTGAGCAAGGCTGTCAAAGATAGGACATTTTGGAGGACTTTCATTCATAGGGTCGCCATGAGTCGGAAGCAACTTGACGGCACTTAACACACACAATGCTAGCTGCAGAATCCAGGCTTGCTCGACACAAGATTTGGATTGCCCGGGCGCAGAACTCTAGCTTTGTATGTGTGTGTGATGGTACATGTGGTGGAAAGTGCGATCAAGTCACAGCTGTAGGGTTGCCAACCTCCAGGTGGTCCCGGAGATCTCCTGCTATTATAACTGGCCTCCAGGTGACCAGAGATCAGTTCACCTGGAGAAAATGGCTGCTTTGGAAGGTTGACCCTGGGGCATTATACTCCACAGAAGTTTCTCCCCTCCTCAAACCCCGCCCTCCTCAGGCTCCACCCCCCAAATCTCCAGGTATTTCCAAACCTGGAGCTGGCAACCATACACAGCTGACTTATGGCGACCACCTAGGGTTTTCAAGGCAAGAGATGTTTGGAGGTGGTTTGAGAGAGTTCTGGGAGAACTGTGATTGGCCCAAGGTACATACAGCACTAAATTAGTCATTGGGGTCATTTCATTCTAATATCAACGGCAGAGGTTCCTTGGAGATTTGGAGTGAGCTGTGCTTTGTGTTTCCTGACCTTGTGGCTCAGTGCGTGTTAGCAGGACCGTACCTTTGCTCTTCCGGGATACTATTCATAGGATCATAATCAGGAGTGACTCAAGACAGCATTCACAATGAACACATGAAGCTGCCTTATACTGAATCAGAGCCTTGGTCCATCCAAGTCAGTATTGTCTACTCAGACTGCCAGAGGCTTTGCAGGGTCTCAGGCTGAGGTCTTTTACATCACCTACTTGCCTTGTCCCTTTAACTGGAGATACCGGGGATTGAACTTGGGATACAAAACAGATAAAAATAAGTCTTTCTTCACACAACGCATAGTTAAACTGTGGAACTCCATGCCCCAGGATGTGGTGATGGCTGCCAACTTGGAAGGCTTGAAGAGGGGAGTGGACATGTTCATGGAGGAGAGGGCTATCCATGGCTACTAGTCAAAATGGATACCAGTCACGATGCATACATATTCCCTCCAGGATCAGAGGAGCATGCCTATTATATGCAGTACTGTGGAGCACAGGCAGGATGGTGCTGCTGCAGCTGTCTTGCTTGTCGGCTTCCTAGAGGCCCCTGGTTGGCCACTGTGTGAACCGACGGCTGGACTTGATGGACCTTGGTCTGATCCAGCATGGCCTTTCTTATGACCTTCTGCATGCCAAGCAGATGCTCTACTACTGAGCCACATCCCCTCCCTTTGTGCCTGTCTAGTTTACAATGTTTTCGGAGCACAAATACACAAGGCTGCTTTGACGTCCGGGAGGACAGCATTAAACAGACGTCACGCAGGAACATCTCTCTGTTTTTGGCTCTGCTTCGTACGGTACGAATAAATCGATCGAATGGGAAGGGGGAGCTCTCCTGTAAGATTGACAGGTGTCAAGTTGTCCGTCAACAAAGCCAGGAGGTGGCGGTGGAGTGGAGGGTACCCACTTCAGCCTACATGGAAAAGGGGTCCAGTCCACTTTCATCTGTGAGCTGCCAGAGGTAGACGACAGTGAGAGAGCTTAAGAGCCGGGCTGGGGTCTCCCCCATTTTCTCCAATCTAAATTCTGCAAGGAGAAGGAAGGATCTTTCATTGTTTCTCAGGGAACAGGCGCTTGGAACAGAAAGAGAAATAACTGGGTGGCTTTTTCTGCTGTGCATACTAAAACGAATCGCTGTATCCACTAGAAACAGTTTCCATGGTGCTTTTAAAAAATATTTACAGCCTTGAGGGAAAACTGTCCCTCTGTCCTGTTAAAAAAAGAAAACAGGTTCTAGACAGAGGGATAGTAAGATGGAGTTGGCAACCTCCCGGTGGGCCCTGGGATTTTCCTGGAGTTACCACTGATCTCCAGACTGCAGAGATCAGTTCCCCTGGATGGCAATCATCCCCCCTCCCGCAGCCCACAGCATTGCTTGCGTAGGTGAATATTTGTGCAATCGGCGTAGTGGGTTATGCAAGAGCTGAGTTTCTGGCCCAATTCACTGAAGGACCTTTGGTCTCCCCCTGTGCAGCTTCTGGTGATGAAACTGCCTGACACAATAACATGAAAGAAGGGGTTAGACCAGTGGTTCCCAAAGTGGGCAGTACCACCCCCTGGGGGGGCGGTGGGATTACCTAGGGGGGCACTAAGAGGCAAGGGGGCAGCAGGGGAGCGCTAGAGGTGAGCCCCTTCAACTGTGTTGTTCACCAGTTTACAATAGATCACGCTATGGCACCACGCTGGCAGATTTGGTGGAAACTATCAGAATTTCCCCCCCAGACTTTGAAGAGCTGGTACCACTGGATCAAGTTCATCAGTTTTGTTGAATCAATTTCAACTAAGAAAGTTTTGATTCGATTTTGAATAGATGTCCAATTAATTGTTACTGTTTTGAAATTGTATTGTTATTATCTTCTTTAGTGCGTCATGCAATTCCCTATTTTGAATAATGCTCTTTATAGGATAGGGTCAGGGCGCTGGGGTTGAGTTTGTGGAACCAAGGGGACGGTGGCCCGAAAAGTTTGAGAACCACTGGGTTAGACAGATAGCTGTGCTAAAAATTGCACCCCCAAAAAAATTAGCAGCTTGTTTTACATCACTATGAGAAATACAGCACTGTCGGTATCTCTCTGCATCTTCCTCTATGTCCTTTGGCTTTCTTTGATGATTTTCCCATCCCCACCACCCTCTGCCCCATAGGTTCCCTCAGGCTTTAGCCTCGTTGTGAGGCGTATACCCCATTTTCTCCCCCCTAGACCCTTTGTAGCCCCGAACTGGAGAGCCCAGGCTAGCCTGATCTTGTCAGATCTCAGAAACTAAGCAGGGTCGACCCTGGTAAGTATTTAGATGGGAAACCTCCAATGGCGGCTGTGCATATCAGGAGGATTGTGGATAGTGAAATCTCCCCTTAGATGTACCCTTTGAGTGCCAGAATTATAACAACTGAAGCATCTTTTCAAGAGCAGGCTGAGGAACTCAGCCATGTCTGTTATGTGGGGTGGGGAGAAGGTGGGGTTGCCAGCTCTGGGTTGGGAAATACCTGGAGATTTGGGGAGTTGGTGCTAGGGGGTGGTGGGGTTTGGGGAGGGACCTCAGCGGGATCTAATGCCATAGAGTCCACCTCCCGGTGCAGCCATTTTCTCCAGGGGAACTGATCTCTGTCATCTGGAGATCAGTTGTAATAGAGGGAGATCTCCAGGCATCACCTGGATGAACTGATCTCACCTTGATGAGTTTTGCCAGAACTGACTTCATTTTGATGTATTAAGTGGTTATGTTGGACAGATGTAATATGTAAAAGTGGCTTGCCGTTTTGGTGTCTCTAGTCTCAGTTAGGTGCACTTAGTTATGATTTTTTGTATTGATATATTATTGCTTGTGTGATTAATGAACAGAGATATACACACACATGCTGCATTATTGATAGCTGTTTGTTGATTATAGATTTATTGATTGATTGGTTTACCTATTTATCTAATAGAATTGGGTTGGCCATGGCGGCTGTGATTTTTCATAAACCACTAGTAGTACCGCACAAGTTCTTTTTTTCATCACCTGGATGTTGGCAACCTTAGAAGAAGGTGAAGGTTGGGACCTGGGGACCCTTTCCAGACTGCCCAAAAAGGCTCCGTCCTTTGGTCTCCTAGGGAATCACTCATAATGAAATGCAAAGTCCATGACGGTTGGACCCCATCGACTCCTGCTGGACTTTAGATCTTCGGGCATCTCTGCTGGGAACACATCGGAGACCGGCTGTCACCATGTTAATCAGTTGCGACCCTGGAGTGTGTGTGTGTATGACGCACATCTAAGCAGCTACGCACTGCTAGGGAGAAATGGGGAGGGCAGGTGGGGGGGCGGGAGCGGTTGCCCCACATTAGTTCTGATCTGGTTACGCACAACTCCCGGTTTATGCAATCAATTGAATTGCTGTAATAGTCCTGAACAGGCAGAAATCTCTGTTACAATTTAGTTAAAAGGGGTCAGTCTCGAAGTTGACCTGAACTGAGTCAGCAGCGCTGTGGCAAGTGACTTATCTGTCCTCCATCTCAAGGTCAGTAGTCATTAGGGTTGCCAACCTCCAGGTGGTAGCCAGAGATCTCCCGCTATTACAACTGATCTCCATCCGATAGAGATCAATTTGCCTGGAGAAAATGGCCACTTTGGCCATTGGACTCTATGGTGTTGAAGTCCCTCCCCTCCCCAAACCCTGCCCTCCTCAAGCTCCGTCCCAAAAACCTCCCACCGGCGGCGAAGAGGGACCTGGCAACCCTAGCAGTCACGGAAAGAGTGCCGCAGGATTATCCTTGGTGGGAGAAAGTTACAGCTGTATTTATTTTATTTAAGGTTTGCTTCAAGAGGGCTGAAATTGGTGAAAGTAGGCCAGTGGAAGAATCCCTTCCTCCTTCTGCTTCTGAAGAGCGGCTAGCCCAGTGGTCCCGAAACTTGTCGAGCTTGCGGGCGCTTCTAGAGTGTTCAGAAGGAGTGCTGAGCAACAACACAAAATAGCTGCCATGGAAGGGGGCAGGGCTCAGGCCAAATCAATTTTTTTTAGAATTTATTTATTAAAATATTTATACGCCGCCTTTCCTCTCGGCTCAATGCTGAAAGCTTCCACACAAAACACTGGGCGGTTCCAAGCCAGATATCAAAGGGGGTCAAGACGATTGGAGGCCGCTGTCTCTGAACAGGTGCCTTCTGCAGACAGAAAGGTCTACTCTAAGCCAGCGTTGTGTAGTGGTTAGGAGTGATGGACTCTAATCTGGAGAACCGGGTTTGATTCCCCACGCCTCCACATGAGTGGCAGTTGCTAATCTGGTGAACTGGGTTGGTTTCCCCACTCCTACACAAGAAGCCAGCTGGGTGACCTTGGGCTAGTCTCAGCTCTCTCAGAGAACTCTGAGCCACGCCTACCTCACAAGGTGCCAGTTGTGGGAGAGGAAGGGAAGGCGGTTGTAAACCAGATTGAGACTCCTTAAAAGGTAGAGAAAAGCAGGGTGTAAAAACCAACTGTTCTTCTCTCTTCCTGTTGCAGACCCCAATTTGCTCCTCATGCTGTTCCTGAGGGACCCTGTTCCCCTGGAGCAGCATCTCAGGGAGATAAGTGGTCTGTGGGTGGGAGGGAGGGAGGGGGAGGTGGGAATTATCTAGATTTCAGTAAGACTTTTGATAAGGTTCCACATAGTATTCTAGTTGACAAATTGGGAAAATGTGGTTTCGATCCTATTATTGTTAGGTGGATCTGCAACTGGTTGACAGATTGTACCCAAAGAGTGCTAGTTAATGGTTCCTCATCCACTTGGAGACAAGTGACTAGTGGAGTTCCTCAGGGATCTGTGCTGGGCCCTGTGTTGTTCAACATCTTTGTAAATGATTTGGATGAAGGAATAGAGGGGATGCTTATTAAATATGCAGATGATACTAAATTGGGAGGGGTAGCAAATACGGTAGAAGACAGAGCCAAGATGCAGGATGATCTTGACAGGCTGGAGAAGTGGGCTAGAACTAATAAAATGCACTTCAACAAAGACAAATGTAAAGTTCTGCATTTAGGTAGGAAAAATCAAATGCATAATTATAGGATGGGGGAGACTTGTCTGAGCAGTAGTGTGTGTGAAAAGGATCTTGGGGTCTTAGTAGACCAAACACTGAACATGAGTCAGCAGTGTGATGCGGTAGCTAAAAAGACAAATGCAGTCTTGGGCTGCATCAACAGAAGTATAGTGTCCAGATCACGCAAAGTGATGGTATCGCTTTACTTCACTCTGGTTAGACCTCATCTAGAGTACTGAGTACAGATTTGGGCACCACAATTTAAAAAAGATGTAGACAAGCTGGAACGTGTCCAGAGGAGGGCAACAAAGCTGGTGAGGGGTCTGGAGACCAAGTCCTATGAGGAAAGGTTGAAGAAGCTGGGTATGTTTAGCCTGAAGAGGTGAAGACTGAGAGGGGATATGAGAACCATGTTCAAGTACTTGAAGGGCTGTCATATTGAGGATGGTGCCGAGTTGTTTTCTGTCGCCCCAGAAGGTTGGACCAGAACCAACGGGTTGAAATTAAATCAAAAGAGTTTCCATCTAGACATTAGGAAGAAATTTCTAACAGTTAGAGCGGTTCCTCAGTGGAACATGCTTCCTCGGGAGGTGGTAAGCTCTCCTTCCCTGGAGGATTTTAAGAAGAGGTTAGATGGCCATCTGTCAGCAATACTGATTCTGTGACCTTAGGCAGATGATGAGAGGGAGGGCATCTTGGCCATCTTCTGGTGGTCCCTTCCAACTCTATGATTCTATGAATGTTGAGACCTTGTGTGTGTGTGTTAAGTGCCGTCAAGTCGCTTCCGACTCATGGTGACCCTATGAATGAAAGTCCTCCAAAATGTCCTATCTTTGACAAAATGTCCTATCTTTGGGACCTTTCCTGAGCAGAAAACTGAGTCTGGATCCAACCTGTTATTTCCCTTTGGAGTAGCGGTGGAGTGAGTACAGTAAGGTCCTCCTCCTCCTCCTCCTTCTACTACGACGACGACGATAACAGTCCTGATGGTAATCTCTGAAACTCAACTAAGCAGGCTGTGACGCAACGTCTCCTCTTTCTCTTCCCAGAATCGGTGGCACGGTGGGCGCCATTTTGACCTGCCCCTTGGAAGTGGTGAAGACCCGCCTGCAGTCCTCCTCGTTGTCCCTGCGGCCCCTTTACCTACCTGCGGTACAGCTGCAGGGAGTGAACGGGGCACTGATCCGCCCATGTCTCCCTTCAGTAGGAGCACTTGAGCTTCTGAGGTGAGTGAGGAAGAGACAATTCATGTAGGGACACAGCCATTAAGGAACACACGGCTGGGGGGAAAGGCTGGAGTCTGAGCAATTCGAGTAAGAAAGCCTGAGGAGGGCAAATGGTGGAGGGGCCGTGGCTCAGTGGTAGAGCATCTGTTTGGCATGCAGAAGGTCCCAGGTTCAATCCCCGGCATCTCCAGTTCAATGGACCAGGCAAGTAGGTGATGTGAAAGACCTCTGCCTGAGACCCTGGAGAGCTGCTGCCAGTCTGAGTAGACAACTCTGACTATGATGGACCGAGGGTCTGGTTCAGTAGAAGGCAGCTTCATGTGTTCATGTGTGGCAACACAGAGCTGGCATTCATTACCTTACACAAGGATTCTACAAGTAGGCATTCAGGAAGGCACCTTACTTCTAGGGTTGCCAGCTCGAGATTTGGGAGAGCAACTTAAGAACATAAGAGGAGCCCTGCTGGATCAGACCAGTGGTCCATCTAGTCCAGCATCCTGTCTCACGTAGTGGCCAACCAGTTCCTCTGGAGGACTTAGAGGCTGAGGCCTTCCCCTGATGTTGCCTCTGGCACTGGTCTGCAGAGGTTTCCTGCCTCTGGACATGGACCTTCCCTTTAGTCACCATGGCTAGTAGCCACTGATAGACCTCTCCTCCATGAATCTGTCTAATCCCCTTTTAAAGCTGGCTATGTCTATGGCTATCACTACATTCTCTGGCAGCAAATCCCACCTGGGGAGTCTGGGGTTTGGGCAGGGAAGGGACCTCAGTGGAGTATAATGCCATAGATTCCACCCTCCAAAGCAGCCATTTTCTCCATGGGGAACTCATCTGTGGAGTTTGGAGTTCCATTGTAATTCCTGGAGATCTTCATTCCCCGCTTGGAGGTTGTCAGTCCTACATCTATATTGTTTATGCTCATTTTAAGAATGGGTAAGGAATACTCTTGACTTCCCCTAGGAAGATCACATTCTCCTTGGAGGATCACATTAATCATGGAAGTCATGTGGAGACCTGTCTCATTTTTACCCCATTCTCCCTCTAGGGTTGCCAGCTCCAGATTGGGAAATACCTGGAGATTGTGGGGGTGGAGCCTGAGGGGGGCAGGGTTTGGGGAGGGGAGGGACTTCAATGGTGTATAATGCCATAGAGTCCACCTTTTAAAGCCGCCATTTTCTCCAGGTGAACTGATCTCTGTTGGCTGGAGATCAGTTGTAATAGTGGGAGATCTCTAGCTACCACCTGGAGGCTATAGCAACTCAAAGCAAAAGCACCAGTAAATATTGTTCAAGCAAAATAGTAACAACAAGTTATTGCTCTTAGAAAATATATATTCAAAATGGTTCTAATAAGCACAACCCAAATTGAGCAAAACACCACAATAATATACAAGATGGTCTTAAAAAGACCCAATGTGAAAGCGCAAAGCGTTACAGATGAATAAATATCAGGCACAGTTGCTCAGTTCTTATGAGTCCATAAAGTGCAAATGCAATAATTTAGGCAATAATTTAGGCAGCAAAGACCAGACATAAGTCTTTCATTGCATCATTTCATGAAGGGATATACCTTCCTTATACGCATGAGACGTCTTACTTTGCCGTCCATGCGTATAAGGAAGGTATATCCCTTCATGAAATGATGCAATGAAGGACTTATGAAGCTTGAGAAAATATCGCATGAAATGGAATTATACCGGATTTCCATCGCATTATGTCTGGTCTTTACTGGTGCTTACAATATTTACTGGTGCTTTTGCTTTGAGTTGCTATAACTTCCAATTAGCACTTGTAGCCGTTTGTGATTACTACCACCTGGAGGCTGGCAACCCTCCCTCCCAGAAGATCAGGGTGACTGGCTTTGCTCTCGCCTCCTCCATTTTATCCTCACAACAGCCCTAGCAGGCTTTTACCTTTATGTCTGCTAAGAGGAGAGGAGAGAGAAATGAAAATTAGAAGATAGACTGTGGATAGAAATGCAGGTATGTCTTCTGGCCCTTTCCCTTCTGATCTGTTTCCTCCGTCCATAGAACCATTCTTGAGAAAGAAGGAATCCGCTCTCTCTTCCGAGGCTTGGGGCCTAATCTCGTTGGAGTTGCTCCTTCCAGGTAAGCATGCCTAATAAAGACGGATTCCCTTGCCTAATTCCCCACGTGTAGCTTTCACAGGGGTTCTCGCCAAAATCAAGGTCCCTCTTCCCCAAAGGTAAGAGCATCTCGTAGAAAAAGAACCAAGCCAAGGTATCCATGACCTTTGGGTTTTACTGACATCCAGTGGTCAAGGTGGGATTGTGCATAATAACTGGGTTATGTCCTGGTAATTTCTCTTGGTTGCTGTTATTTTTGCTGTCAAGTCACCGCTGATTTATCTCGACCCCGTAGGGTTTTCTAGGCAAGAGACGTTCCGAGGTGGTTTGCCATTGCCTGCTTCTGCGTCACGCCCCTGGTATTCCTCGGAGGTCTCCCATCTTAATTCTTGCCAGGGTCGAGGTGGAGAGTGTGTGACTGGCCCACGGTCACCCAGCAAGTTTTGATGGCAGTGAGGATTCGAACCTGGGTTTCCCAGATCTTAGTCCGACACTTTAACCACTACACCACGCTGGCTTAAATGGCTTTGAGACTCTTTCCCTTCACTGCATCTGTGGGAATTCACAACTACTTTCTCCCCCAACACCTGATTTGCCACTGTGTGAACATAATGCTGGACTTGATGGACCTTGGTCCGATCCAGCACGGCCTTTCTTATGTTCTTAAACCCCTAAGGGTCACTAGGTGTGTGTGTGTCGGGGAGGTAGTTGTGAATGTCCTACATTGTGCAGGGGGTTGGACTAGGTGACCCTGGTGGTCCCTTCCAACTCTGTGATTCTACTGTAAGAAATGGGCCCACATAATTTATTCAGCTATTTTTTAATCCTGCTTTTCTCCCCTCGGCAGCTTCCAAAGACACACAAAAATATAATTTAGACAAACAAAGAAATAAAAAATATACAGTACAATTCCGACTCCTGGGCTAATGATACACTGTTTCTGCTCCTCTTATAGGGCCATTTATTTTGCTGCATATTCAGGGGCGAAGGAGAAACTCAACATGGTTCTCGTGCCTGAGTCCAAGAAAGTTCACATGCTCTCAGCAGCCTGTGCAGGTAAATACCCTCTCTTCCTATATATCGCACTGAGTTTTCTGCAGGCTGCTTCACACATTGCACACTGAGCCTTATAAATAGGGCAATATGGACATACAAAGGAATCAATACAATTTTATATACATCTTAAAGGAATAAGGAAGTAAACTGCCTGTGTGAAGATTTGTGGCTTTGCTGTTGGGGAGCTGCAGCTGGTAGCAGAGCATTAGTTTTTTTATATATGTGGCGAAAAGTTTCGTGTAGTTTAGTTCTTAGATGAGATCACCAGTTGGATGTGAAAAGGTGTAGCTTTGGCTAGATGGTGCCCTGGTTTTTATTGGCAGAGAATCCCAGAATGAGCCCTTCAGTCTTGCATTAACCATTAGCTACAAAAATTCACAGAGAGACCTTTGACCTCCTCTTCCCCCTCCTTCTGGCAGGAGTCACTTCGGCCACCTTGACCAACCCCATCTGGCTGGTGAAGACCAGAATGCAGCTGGAAGCCAGGTAAGGGAAGTCGGGCCTTTACCTCCTGAGGCACCCATAGAGGGGCCTCCTTGTCAGGTTGCAGACCTTGTGGGAAAGCAGCATAAGTGGGAGGCGGGCTGTTTGCAAGGATGTGCATATCCCTCCATTCCATGAAAGTACAACACTGGGGTCCCAAGCACAGAATTCAGTTGCCTAAGGAGTTTGGCCTTTCCTTCCGTTCTTTCCCACCCTTCCTTTCTCCTGAAGAAAAGTTTAACATTTTGCCAGATGCCTGCACAGTTTTTAGAGCCTGAGTAGGACTGCTTCGAGGCTCCCTTTGCATTATTCATGATTTTACCGACCTTCAGACGTGACTTCACTCTAGCCTCGTTGTTCCCCCGCAGTTCTAGGATCCTGTTTTAGGACGAATTTAAATACTGCTTTGAGGCAAGAGCAATGCAAATTCCCCGTTTCCATGCATAGCTCTTAACTTTGGGTTTCTCTACCCATGCCCATTTTGGCTTCTCCCTCCCACGTGTCTGTCACTCCCATCCAACTCTTTCCCTCAAAGCAAAGCACAAAAGAGGGAGTTAAACCTTCATGAAATGCGCAGGGAGACACTGAAGAAGGCTGCAAAGGTTGGAAGGCAGCTCCCAGCAGGGAGCTGTTTAAGAAAGGTGGGGAGGAATACCCAGCAAAAGCACATGCAGCCCCTTTAAGAGCTGACCCGCCCCCTCCAAGTAAAGTGCAACAAGGCTGCATTTTCATGGGGGAGGGACTCGGAAGCTCTGTAATTCACTGGGGATGCAAAACTGATCACAAGGTACTTCTGGAGGGAGGGGGGAGCCCTCATGCATATGATGGTTGAGAATTCGGAGCAGAAAACGGTGCAGCACACGAAACACAAATTTCCCCTGCATGAATGACCACTGACTAAGGGTGCTTTCATACATGCCGAATAATGCACTTTCAATCCACTTTGCAGCTGGATTTTACTGTGTGAAATAGCAATATTCACTTGCAAGCGAGCATTAAAGTGTGTTGAAAGCGGATTGAAAGTGCATTATTCAGCATGTGTAAAAGCGCCCTAAGGTTTCCAGTGATGGGAAGGCAGGGCTTCAGTGCCCTGTATAGCTCCTTGCTGTCCCCCCCACCCAATGGAATCAATTACACAGAATAACATTTGCAAAACAAGAACAAAATCCACAAAGGTGTTTTCTGGGCCTGGACCTTGTGTCCAGTAGGCTTGTGATTTGGGTTCCCCCCTTACTGCACAATACGCACAAACTTTTGTTCTTGGCCAAGTCAAGGAGGAATGTTCCTAAATGCTCTTGTTCTGTCTTCTGCAGGGCCAGAGGGGAGGTACGTGGTAGTGCTCTTCAATGCGCCATGCGGGTTTACCACACGGAGGGCCTGCGAGGCTTTTACCGTGGGATTTCGGCCTCGTATGCCGGAGTCTCCGAAACAGTCATGCATTTTGTTATCTACGAGGCGCTGAAGCAACGGCTGAGGGAACATCGGCCTTTCTTGTCTCCATCCCTCAACTTCACACCCAACAGCCAGGACTTCTTTGGGCTGATGGGAGCAGCTGCTGTCTCAAAAACCTGTGCCTCGTGCATCGCCTACCCACATGGTGAGCTGCTCGAAGTTCAGTTGTTTCTTCCACATTCATCCAGCCAGGGCTGAGGGACCTCTCTGGAAGTGGGCCATCTTTCCCATAACTTTGAAAGTTCAGTCTAATCTCCCCCTCCCACCAGCCAGCGTGGTGTAGCAGTTAAGCCCCTGGTTTGGAGTGGTGGACTCTAATCTGGAGAACCGGGTTTGATTCCCCACTCCTCCACATGAGCGGTGGACACTAATCTGGTGAACTGGGTTGGTTTCCCCACTCCTACAAGTGAAGCCAACTGGGTAACCTTGGGCTAGTCACAGCTCTCTTAGAGCACTCTCAGCCTCACCTACCTCACAGGGTGTCTGTTGTGAGGCGGGGAAGGGAAGGTGATTGTAAACCGGTTTGAGTCTTCCTTAAGTGGTAGAGAAAGTTGGCATATAAAAACCAACTCTTCTTCGTTTCCTTCTCTCTAGAAGTCATCCGGACACGGCTACGAGAGGAGGGTTCCCGTTACCTCTCTTTCATACAAACCCTGCAGCTTGTGGTCAAAGAAGAGGGTCCCTCGGCTCTTTACCGGGGGCTTCCGGCCCACCTGATCCGCCAGATCCCCAACGCAGCTATCGTCATGGTCACCTATGAACTGACTATTCACCTGGCGACAAAAATATGACTCCTTTCCCTTCCCGGTGATTGGCCAATGTTTGTACATGCATTTCGGGAAACGCAGTGCCTTAACATTGGACGTGTTTTCCCACTCTGTGATTGAACACCGACTGCACTGGAAAGATGTGAAGGCTGGTAGCCTCTCTGTGTTCTCGAGACTTGATAACCAAAGGATGTTTTCAACTGTACGGGAACTCCAGCTGCCTCAAGGCATCATGGATAGATGGGACCTCTGAATCAGAGAGACGTAGAGCTTGCCAGGCAGAAGCAGCAATGTGGAGATGCCAACTTCAGAAAAGGGCCCGAAGTCCCATTCAATAGGCATGGTGTCTTTCCAGGATTGGCCTGGTCAATGCAGAGATTATGTGCTACTGCTTAGCTCTGGCCAGAAATACAAAATTTCTACAGAAATTTCTCCATTGTTGAGAGCAAGCAATGGAGAAATTCTGCAAGGAGCAGATTTAAGCAGAATTGTGGACAAAGCTGTCTTACACCGGCACCGTTTTGTGATCAGAACCTGGCTCTGAAGAGTTCCCTTCCTGCTTTAATGCGGGCTTCTTCGTGAGCCCTTGGCAAGTCAGCTTGCCCACCCCCTGAAGTCAGCCAGGATGTCTGTCCTTCCAAATTCACGCTCCCCATCTGTTCCTTGCTGGCAGAGGTAACCATGAATCAGGCAATTTGCAGCTGAGCAGAGAGAGAGAACGGGAGCCCTCTGCCGTAGAGAGGAAGCCCCCTGCTGATATAGCAGCTTCTGTTTTCATTGCCTGTGGCCTGATCTACAGATGTTTCATTTGCAGAACTCATTTTCCTCCCAAAAAGGAGGGTAAAGAGCCGAGTGAAGGGGTTAGGTGGGAATAACTGGTATCTACCTTTGGTGCAGGGGTGGAAAGGGGGTGGCAGTACAGAAAGTCACTTACAGCTGAAATCTGGCATAGCATGTGTGGATTTCTGGCTCCGTCAGGTGGAAAGAATCCTGAAATGTTTTATTTTTTAGATATACTGAAGTTCTGTGTTTTAAGTTATACATTAATCTGTTTGTACTATTTCATATTGTTCTATTAAAATGCAGTGCTGAAGAGCTGCTCTTTTCTTAAGACACTTCTGTCAGGGCCCAGAACGCGATCCCAGAAAGTTCCATGTCAAGAGAGGGTGTGGTGTAGTGGTTAGAGGTTTCCACAGCTGAGGAAGAGAAAGGACTCCCGGAGGCTGCTGGTGCCTTCCTTCCCAACTCCAGAGGAGGTTTTCCTTGCTCACTTTGTCAAGACGAACCTAGTCATGACCAAGCAACCAAATGCAGGGATGCAATTCAAGGCGGCACGAATTGTTATTTGGGGAGGGGGGTTCATTTAACTGTTTTACTTTCGTCAGATCGTGATGGGTAGCCATGTTCGTCTGTCAGTAGCAGTAAAAAAAGAGCAAGAGTCCAGTAGCACCTTAAAGACTAACAAAACATCTGGCAGGGCGTGAACTTTCGTATTCTAGCTGTATCTGAAGAAGTGAGCTGTGGCTCACGAAAGCTCCTACCCTGCCAGAAATGTTTTCAGTCTTTAAGGTGCTACTGGACTCTTGCTCTTTTCTACTTTTTTTAGATTAACAGAAATCGGTAGAACTATTTAGAAAATTCCCGTTATTTTACTGTAATCAAAAATTATGTGTGTTGAGGCGTATGGCAGTCATCTGGATTCTGATAAACGGATCACAACCTTCTATCCTCCGGGGAAGGAGGGACTTGAGTTCTAATTCCGTTCCTAATCAAGGCTCTGTCTGTCCCGTGCATACAGAAAGTGTGTGGGTGGGATGTTTATTTTATGTACAAAAGATGTGTGTGTGGGTTGGGGGGTGGAATAAACCTTCCTTTCTGTTACTTCAAACTCTTTTCTCCCTAATAACCCCGCTCACATGGAAGCTGAGTTGGCAAAACTACGTTTAAAACCTACAGAGCGTGTGAGACGAAGAGGCTAGTTCCCCTCGGCTGCACATTCCTTTCTGTATTTAAAAAAAAAAATAGCCCCCATGTTTAACAGACGGTTGCCAGTTCCGACTTGCGAAATTCCTGGATATTTTTGAGCAGTAGTTGGGTACCCAAGGTTGGGTGGGATGAAAAAAATATAAATAATGGAAATATATAATTTATTAGAAGCACTATGTCAAGATTAAAATTATTTTTAAAAAAACGTTAAAACAGCACAATGGCATTTCCTAAGGTTGATCTCTGTCACCACCTGCCAAACGCGTTTCGGCCTATATGGCCTTCCTCAGTGGTCTATTTGAAACCCATGTAGAACATGCACACATATTACAAATATATTTACACATACAGGCAATATAAAACAAACCAGGCATGTAATAGGTTGTATATATTACCAATTACACCAATATCTGGTAAGATCGTTTTACGTTTTTATGCTGGGCTGTATATGGGGGTTACTGCACTTTGTATTTCCAGCAATGTATTAAGAGTTTGAAAATGTAATAAAAAACATTGCTTTAAAAGGGTTTTTGGATACCACGGCTTATAAATGGTTGGAAGACGTCTTCACAGCTAAAGGGGCCAAACAAAGGGCGAACAGTATTTTTTATAATGTTTTCAAACTCTTAATACATCGCTGGGAATACAAATGCGGTAACAGCCTGTCTCCCATATAAGCTGTGTGCAAGTATCAACCTAGTCAGTCAAACAATATAAATAATATTTCCATTATTTATATATTTTTTTCATCCCAACCAACCTTTGGGTACCCAACTTCTGTTTTCTAGGTTGGGTTCTATTCCCCTCATTTTTTCTTCTGTTTGGGAGCAGTAACCAAAAAATCACAGCAAGGTGGCCAAAAAAGCACACAATAAAGAGTTTTGTTTTTTTACAAATGCCACAAATATATTAGTATAACAATCAGCTCAAAGTCCTGAAAAACAAATGTGAACTAAGGGTAACAATCAACACAGGGTTCTGACGAACATATATATATATATAAAAAAACAGGTAAATGAAGCACAGCGCCCAAGCAACACATAAATAAGCCAATTTTTTTTGTCTTTATTGTGTGCTTATTTGGGAGTAGCAGCTGGGAAGAGCCTCTGCTTGGCAGGCAGAAGGTCCCAGGTTCAATCCCCAGCATCGCCGGTTAAAAGGGTCAGGTAGGAGATGATGTGAAGGACCTCAGCCTGAGACCCCAGAGAGCGGCTGCCGGTCTGAGTAGGCAAACTGACCTTGATGGGCCAAGGGTCTGATTCAGTAGAAGGCAGCTTCGTGTGTTCGTTTGAGACCAAACTGTCTGCAATCCAGGAAAGAGTGAAGTACCACAACCAGTGAGAGCCAGCGTGGTATAGTGGTTAGGAGCGGTGGACTCTGATCTGGAGATGCGGGTTTGATTCCCCACTCCTCCACATGAGTGGCGGAGGCTAATCTGGTGAACCGGGTTGGTTTCCCCACTCCTACACATGAAGCCATCTGGTTGACCTTGGGCCAGTCACAGTTCTCTTAGAGCTCTCTCAGCCCCACCTACCTCACAGGGTGTCTGTTGTGTGGAGGGGAAGGGAAGGCGATTGTAAGCCAGTCTGATTCTTCCTTAAGTGGTAGAGAAAGTCGGCATATAAAAACCAACTCTTCTTCTTCTTCTTCTTTCCCCCACCCCCACCTTTATCCTCTTTCCCGTTTTTTGGCAACAGGCAGGGCAGTTGAGA
The DNA here is from genome assembly GCF_029931775.1 of Euleptes europaea. Lineage (NCBI taxonomy): Eukaryota > Metazoa > Chordata > Lepidosauria > Squamata > Sphaerodactylidae > Euleptes > Euleptes europaea. Next base: position 10,498,796 of record NC_079315.1, read on the forward strand.
GCCTGAAGCTACCCGTCTTCAAAGGAAGAGTCCTCAACACTCCAGGCGTTACTTTTTAAAACCCCCTTTTTATTTTAAAATCTGCTCCGCTTCCTTCTCCGTGTCGGGTCCCCCCTCCCCCCTCCCCTTATTATTCATTTTAATATTATTGACAATTTTACAAAGCGACACAAGCTGCAGGTTTTTTTCGTTTCTTTGCCTCAAACAAGAAAACAAGAAGAAACCTCAAATGACAACATTGAAAAAATATACAATATATATATATATAGAATTCTTGGGGATGCCGGCGGACCCCCGCTTGTCCTCCCCACCCGCAAGTTACCCTCCGAGTACCTCTGCTGCATATCATGCCAACCCCAGCTTACCCTTCTCTGGTGGGACGGGAAGCTCAGGCTGGGGACGGAAATGGGGCCCCCCAAAAACCTGGGGAAAGACAGAGCGGCCCTTCCGCTGGCATCTGCCATTGGGCAGAGGCGGCACGGTGTAGTAGGGTTGCCAGGTCCCTTTTCGCCACCAACAGGAGGTTTTGGGGATGGGCTTCATTGCCAGAGAGTCCAGTGGCCAAAGCGGGGAACTGATCTCCATCGTCCGGAAATCAGTTGTAATAGCAGGAGATCTCCAGCTAGCACCTGGAGGTTGGCAACCCTACAGTGTGGTGACTGCCTTGGGAGGTGGGTTTGGGACGCTGGAAAGGGCGACCGTTGAAGGTTGACAGCTCTGGCATGATCCCCAGTACTTTTGTGCAGCTCCGCTTGGCAGCTCTGGGTTGGGAAAGTCTTGGAGATTTAGGGGTGGAGCCTGGGGATGGCAGGGTCTTTTTTGGGGGGACACCTCAGTGGGGTACAATGACCCTCCGAAGCAGCCCTCTCATCCATTGGAACTGACCTCTTGGCTGGGGATCGGCTGTAATTCTGTGAGGTCTCCAGGCCCCACCTGGAGGTGGGGCAACCTTGTCTGTTCCAAGGAGGCTTGCGCATGGGAACTCCCTGGGGAGGGGGCAGTCTACCCCTGCGGGATTAGCGGGAGGAGGAAGGTGCCGCCCCGGTTGCCTGCACGCCGCGCCAACGCTCCTTAGGGCTGGCCTTCGCCATACTTCGGAGGAGTCGGGAAAGAAGCGGGGCAGGGAGTGGGAAAAGTAAAAACAAAAATTGACAAGATGTGGGAGCAGGGGGGCCCCCTCCCCAAATATTAAATGTAAGCAGGCCCTCCCTCTCTCTCGTGGATGTCCCCCTTCTCCCGCCATCCATCCATCACTCCTCTAGTAGCGGCAGGAGACATCACGCTTGCTCACGATACGCTGGTCCTCGGTAGCGTCGCTGCCTGGAGAGTCGGGGGATTCGGAGTCGCTGCTGTCCTCCTCTTCCACGGCCTCCCTGCCTTTAGACTCGGCGGCCTCTGCTGCCTGCTCCTGGCAGCTCTGGTAGGACTGTCGAGGGGTGGTAAAGGATGGAGAGTGAGAAAGAGAGGCAAAGGGACCCTTCTTGGGACCGTTTCCAGAAGTAGTGAACTTCTGGAAAGAAAACACTTTTTTTTGCTGCTTGTTTTTGAGAAAAGTGAAATTTACAGCCGGGGTCCTTATAGGCCAGGCTTGTTTTCTTATCGAACCTGTTTCACTGCTTTAACGACACCAAACGCACCATCCAGAGCTTTAGCACAGACCGTTATACTATTTGATGTATTTATGGAATTCGAAGTATGCATGCCTTGCGGCACAAACCTAAGGAGGGTTGTCCTGTTAGCTTTCTACAAGTAAAATTGTGACTATACCCAATGCCTTAGAAAGGGATGCAAACTGTTACACTCAGGAGAAGAACCCTCTCATAGAGCGGCAATAGACTATATTTGACCATCAACACTGAACACACTGAACTCTTTTAATAATGTATTATCTTATGCATTATAGCATATTCACTTGTCCAGGGTCAGACCTCCTACCCCGCACTTACATCCGAGGAGATGGAGGTAGGGTTGCCAGCTCCGGGTTGGGAAATACCTGGGGATTTTGGGTGTGGAGCCTGAGGAGGGCGGGGTTTGGAGACGGGAGGGACTTTAATACCATAGAGTCCAATTGCCAAAGCGGCCGTTTTCTCCAGGGGAACTGACCTCTATCGGCTGGCAATCAGTTGCAATAGGAGATCTCCAGCTAGTACCTGGAGGTTGGCAACCCTACTCAGGAGTGAGGGAGGCTGGAGTTGTTCCACCCCAGGAAGCCCTTTCAAAGGTGCACCCTGGCAGAGCCAGAGAGGAAGGGGGCAGACCTCACCTATTAGGGTTGCCAACCTCCAGGTAGTTGCTGGAGATCTCCTGCTATTACAACTGATCTCCACCTGGAACTCCATCAGTTCACCTGGAGAAAATGGCCGCTTTGGCCATTGGACTCTATGGCTCTCCTCCCCAAACTCTGCCCTCCTCAGGCTCCACCCCAAAAAAACCCTGCCGATGGCGAAAAGGGACCTGGCAACCCTATTACCTACATAAAATCTCAGTTTCAAAAGTATAATCGTTCTTTCCGAAAGAAAAAAAATATTTCGTACCAGTGGGGGTTTTTCCCCTCAGTGCTCCCCCAAATTTCCCAATTTCTCAACTGGAAAGACAGAATGAAAAGCTCTCAGGAAAAACAAATCTTGAGTTTTTTCCGGGTTCCTTCCCCTGGGCCCTTCACACCTCTCCCCTCCTGCCCGAACACCTCCTCTACTCACCTCCATGGGGTTGACGATGATGGTGAGAGCCGAGTCGTCCCAGAACATCTCCCTTTCGTTGGCCTGGGCCCCTCCTTGGCTCCCCGCGGCCTCCACCGCGCACTCCTGCCCGTCCCCTCGCCGGTGCAAGGAGTGGATGCGCAAGACCCCCAAGACGACCATCAGGGCCAGGAAGCCCACGCACACCACGATGATGATGGTGGCGGCGCTGGGGACCACTGCAGGAAAGAGAAGGAAGAAGAAGAAGAGTTGGTTTTGGTATGCCGACTTTCTCTACCACTTAAGGGAGAATCGAGAGATTTTTGCATGGTAATTAGCAGCAGCGTTCCAGGCTGAATTGCCCTGCATATATTTTTTTAATTTTGCACGCTGAACCATCATTCCGGAACTGACTGCGAAGCTGGTGCAGGCCTGCTTCGCCTTACAAAAGAGCCCATTTAACACGACGTTTGGTGTTTGCCGCGAAGAATCCCCCTCAAGGAACAATGCAAAACAACAGAGGCACGTTAGCTTTGCATATGCTAATGGCTATGCAAACAGGAACAAAGGAGCAGGCGAGTGGGGGGGGAGTGGAGCTTCTCCTTTTGCGTTGGGACCGTAAAAACGCATTTTTAAAGTCGCATTTTTAAAAAGAGCTTTGAGTGAGCATCAAAATTGACCGTGCAAAAATGGCCTCTGTGAGACAGGTGGGGCTGAGAGAGATGTGTCTAGCCCAAGGTCACCAAGCTGGCTTTGTGTGTAGGAGTGGGGAAACAAATCCAGTTCACCCGATTACCCTCTGCCGCTCATGTGGAAAAGTGGGGCAGGGTAGCAAAGAAGCCTGAAGGATTGACTCCTACCAGGGGCGGGGATTGCTGTTACGACAGCTACTGCAGCCAGCAGCCAGCTGGACAAGGAAAGGTGAGTGGCGGCGAATGGAGGCGTGGTGGCGACACCTGCTGCCACTGCTGCCTCAAGCAATGAAAGATATTGAGCCACGGCTGACTGCTTTGGCCATGACCTTGCTTGGGTCTTAGCTAGCTTCCAAGAGGCTTCCAATGTCTCAGAATTCCCCAGCATAACTCTATCAGCAACAGGAAACCCCTAAAATGGCATAGCGGTTCTGCCCTCTCTCATTCCCATCGCGCTGTGCGTAGAACGTAAACCAGGAAGGCCAGTTTGAGGTATTTTGTTGCTCCAAGCGAGGTACAACCATCAGCTTGCAGGTCCGAGCTGCTGCTGGTTTGGTCATAGAATCATAGAGTTGGAAGGGACCACCAGGGTCATCGAGTCCAACCCCCTGCACAATGCAGGAAATTCACAACTACCTCCCCCACACACCCCCAGTGACCCCTACTCTGTGCCCAGAAGATGGCCAAGATGCCCTCCCTCTCATGAACTGCCTAAGGTCATAGAATCAGCATTACTGACAGATGGCCATCTAGCCTCTGCTTAAAAATCTCCAGGAAAAGAGAGCTTACCACCTCCAGAGGAAGCCTGTTCCACTGAAGAACCACTCTGTTAGAAAATTCTTCCTAATGTCTAGACCCGTGTTGGCGAACCTATGGCACGGGTGCCACTTCCGGCACGCGTAGCCCTTTCTGCCGGCACGCACGGTTCCTCCAAGCCGCTGGCCTTTCCGGCTCTGCCCCACCCCGGATGGGGGAGGCTGTAGCACAGGGGTGGGGAACCTCCGACATGATTGGCGGTGGCCCCCGGACTCTCCCACAGAAGCTGCCGCCATTGCCGCCGCTGGAGCGTGCACGGCCAGCCAGGCGGGTGGGAGAGCGGGGAACAGAAGCCGAGCGCTCACACTCGGCATGGCCGGCGGCTTCTCCGGCGCCCTCTGGGCCTGTGCGGGCGGAGGGGCATGGCTGGTCGGTGGGTGCCAAGGAGGCGCCCTCTGCCCCACCCTGCTCGCCTCTCGCAAGCCTGCCGCCGCGCCCCACCGAGTGGCAAATCCAAGGCAAAACCTCCCATGCATAAATGGCCTCTTTCTTTTTCTGTCTCCCTCTGTCCTTTTCTTTCTCTCCCTTGCTCCATTTCTTTCTCCCTTTCTCTCTCTTTTTCTTTCTTTCTCTCCCTCCCTTCCTTCCCTTTCCCCCTCCCTTCCCTTCTTTCCTTCCTTCCTTCCTTCTTTCCCTCCAGCGGCTTCTCCGGCACCCTCTGGGTCTGTGCGGGCGGAGGGGCGTGCAGTCCTATTCCACCTTTGAAGTGCCCACAAGCTATCCTCCAAACCCCTTTCCATTTGTCTTGATATGTAGAGAGAAAACACTAAGGAACTAGTTGCCAATCTCCAGGTACTAGCTGGAGATCTGCTATTACAGGTGATCTCCAACCAATAGAGATCAGTTCCCCTGGAAAAAATTGCCACTTTGGCAATTGGACTCTATGGCACTGAAGTCCTTCCCCAAACCCCGCCCTCCTCAGGCGCCACCCCAAAAACCTCCCACTCATGGCGAAGAGGAACTTGGCAACCCTAGCCTCTCCCTCTGGGCCCCCTCTGGGGGTGGTATTCAGGTTAAATTGCCGCATTGGCACTCGGCGATAAATAAGTGGGTTTTTGGTTGCAGTTTGGGCACTCGGTCTCTAAAAGGTTCGCCATCACTGGTCTAGACGGAAACTCTTGATTTAATTTCAACCCGTTGGTTCTGGTCCGACCTCCTGGGGCAACAGAAAACAACTCGGCACCATCCTCTATACGACAGCCCCTCAAGTACTTGAAGATAATTATCATATCCCCTTTCAGTCTTCTCCTCTTCAGGCTAAACATGCCCAGCTCCTTCAACCTTTCCTTACAGGACTTGGTCTCCGGACCCCTCACCATCTTTGTTGCCCTCCTCTGGACAAGTTCCAGCGTGTCTACATCTTTCTTAAATTGCGGTGCCCAAAAATGAACACAGTACTCTAGGACTTGGTCAAAGCCAAGTTTCATCCGGTGGTGGCAGCGTGGGCCCAGGAGGGGATTCCAGCCGCCTCCCACACTAATGATGGAGCCCCTGAGGCTCACCGGTGCCTCCTCAATGCGTCGCCCCGAATGCCTGCTCAGCTAGGGGGATCGGCCCCGTCAATCGGTACGTACTGGAGTTGCGGTGGACGTTCGCCAGACTGTGGCCGGAGAGTTCTGGGGGCAGGTGGTGGCCGCGGTGCATGAACTGCTGAGAACTCATGATGTGGTTGGGGTGAGCGGCTCGGTTCATGTTGTGGAGGACGTTCACCTGAGGAGAGACGTTGACACTTCTGAGTTCAGGCGGGTCCCGCCGACCTCAACTGCTACAGTGCTCGTCGGGGCCTGAATTCCTACGTGCACCGCTGGGACAGGCTTTTACCTCAATGGTGAACTCGTTGCTGGAGTAACGGCCGTTCATCTCGGTGCACGAAAGGCGGAATTTCCTCTCGTAAAGGGCGGCACCGTGGCGGGTGCAGTACGCCACCTGCCGCAGGATCTCTTCGTACACGGCAATGCTCTCCACGCCTACAGGTGGAAAGGGGAAAGTTGGGACTCAAATTAGCTCCACGTGCTAATAGGTCAACAGGAAAAGCAAGAACAACTTTGGGACGAAGTTCATTGAGCAAAACGGGGAGTTCGCCACAGTGTCGTTTTAAACCTGTGCTGAGATTAATGCAAAGGCAGTGCAGATGTGATATACCATGGTTGATGCTAGAAAGAGGAGTAAATTGTGCTGGAGAGACTAAATGCGTGTCCCATAGGGATTTAATGTAGTACCATTGATTTTAAGATACTTGTTCAGCACTGTTGGAATGTTTTAATTTGTTGTTTGAAGTATATATTTATTATTATGATGTAAGGGGAGGGCGGGATATAAATAAAATGGAGGAGGAGGAGGAAGAGGAGGAAGAGGAAGAAGAAGAAGAGTTGGTTTTTATATGCCGACTTTCTCTACCACTTAAGGGAGACTCAAACCAGTTTACAATCACCTTCCCTCCCCAGAACAGACACCCTGTGAAGTAGGTGGGGCTGAGAGAGCTCTAATATAGCTGTAACTTGCCCAAGGTCACCCAGCATGGCTTCGTGTGTCGGAGTGGGGAAACAAATCCAGTTCACCAGATCAGCCTCTGCCGCTCATGTGCAGGAATGGGAGATCAAACCCAGTTCTCCAGATCAGATTCCACCGCTCCAAACCACCACTCTTAACCACTACACCACACTGGCTCTCATATTATTATTAATAATAATAATAGCAACAACAACAACAATAATAGAAAAAGATTCCCAGGCTGGCTGAACGTGGGCCTGGATATGGGATCATAAATTGGGTCTAAATCGCTTAGCTGCACTTAGCTATACCAGGAGGGATGCCAGAAGGAGACAGAGCTGCCCCCAAAGGTGCACACCTGTGATCGAGAGGTAGGCCGAGGTGTTGATGAGCTCCAGTCCTCGCTGCCGCAGGGAGGCCCCGTCCAAGAGCAGGTACTCCCGCTCTGGGTCCAGGTCTTCTCCAACCAGCGAGATCTCACAACCGTCCAGATTGTGGACAATCTCGTCGGACATCCGGGTGTCTGCCACTGCAAGGAAGAGAAGACAGAATCATAGAACCATAGAGTTGGAAGGGGCCATACAAGCCATGTAGTCCAACCCCCTGCTCAATGGAGGATCAGCCTAGAGCATCCCTGACAAATGTTTGTCCAGTCTTTGCTTAAAGACCGCCAGTGAGTGGGAGCTTGCCACCTCCCTAGGCAGCCAATCCCACTGCTGAACTGTTGAACAACTCTTTCTAATATCCAGCCTGCAATTTAAACCCATTATTGCGAATCCTATCCTCTGCTGCCAACAGGAACAGCTCCCTGCCCTCCTCTAAGGGACAGCCCTTCAAATACTTAAAGAGAACAATCATGTTCCCCCTCAACCTCCTCTTCTCCAGACTCATCATCATTTATTTATGACGGTCAAAGACCAGCTTAAACAAAAAGAAATATCATAAATAATTTAAAAATGTCTAGTATTTGATCAAGTAAAACGAAAAATTAGTTACAACAACTCTTGGTAAAATGGTCTGTTTAACATAAAAGACATTATGACAGCTTCTTCTGCCTTATTACACATGCGCTGGCACAGAATCTCGCAACCTGATAGGTAATATCTTTAACAGAATCATCTAATAACAAAGGCTAACTCTATCTCTAGACAAAAGCTAGACAAAATTGGATCGATGAACATTTTACGTATGTCTTGATAAAATGGACAGTGTAAAAGAACCTGTTCAACTGTTTCCACCATTCCAGATTGACAGAGGCGGAGTTCATAAGGGAGACGGGCATATCTCCCTTCAAGAAGAGCAGATGGGAGGGCATTAAAGCGGGCCAAAGTAAAGGCTCTCCGATATTTAGGGTAATCTAAGGCATAGAGATAATTTGGGGAGCCAAAAAATTAATACGGTTCTCCACTACTGGAACTGAGTGAGCCCTTGATCTGTTAACTTGGAGGGCAGAGTCCCAAAGCCTTTGTTTAGCTATAGTTTTTGCTCCTTGATAGCCAAGGTTTAGTAGAGTTGCGCTTGATAAACCTCAACATTGCAATTTATCCTCAATTGATTTAATCCATTTTGAGGACAAATTATCTGCAGAGATTAGGCGACTTAAACCAGATGGGAACTTCTCCAGACTAAACATAGCTCAGGTACATGTGACACCAAGAGGCACAGGTTAGCCTGATTCTGATCAAGACTACGTCAAGGAAAGAGGCCTTTAAGCCGTTCCCCTCCCTATGTCGTGTCCCCAAGGAATACGATATTTTGCCCATAGGTTCTGGTACAACTTGGCTGTCTGATCAAAGCAAGTAATGCCCAAGGTCACCATGGCTGACGTTTGTGGTTTCACAGCATATTTTGAGGAGGAGTTCATTAAAGCAAGGCTTCGTATTAGCACTGCACCCTCTAATTAGAATTCAGCCTTCTGAAGTGTTCAAAACAGTGGATTAGGGTAATAAGAATATGGCTGCTTTCACAAGTGTTGAATAATACACTTTCAATGCATTTTAGCACTCGTGCACAATTGGATTTTTCTGTGTAAAACAGGAAAAATCCAGTTGCAAACCATTGCTTGGAAAGTGCATTATCCAACATGTGTGAAAGCAGCTTCCATCTTATGCTTGTCCTTTTGGAAATGCTACAGTTTTTGCCCAAAAGGAATTCTAGAGCTTTTTCCAGGTGCGCCATCAAGAACAAGAGGTGTCAGCTGTTTATCAGTAATACCATGAACACATGAAGCTGCCTTATACTGAATCAGACCCTCGGTCCATCAAAGTCGGTCTTGTCTACTCAGACCGGCAGCGGCTCTCCAGGGTCCCAGGCAGGGGTCTTTCACATCACCTACTGGCTTAGTCCCTTTAACTGGAGATGCCAGGGATCGAACCTCGGACCTTCTGCATGCCGAGTAGATGCTCTACCATTGAGCCACAGCCCCTCCCATGATACAATATAAGCGAATTGTTCACAACTACAGACTGGAGTAAAGGCTCTACTATTTACAGTGTGAGTAACGTCAATACTTTGAACAACCAAAAACAAGGTGCAACGTTGCTCGGGCATGGGACATTGCTTCAACCCAGGATTGCCAAGGCTGCCACGTTATAGATTCCTGTTCCTCCCACAAACCACGAGTTCTCCTTCGCAGTACCCTACTCACCCGTGCCATGCCAGCTCTCATCCTTCTTGGCCTCCACCTGGTGTGAGATGGAGCACGAAATCTGGAGGTCAGGAAACAGCGGGACCCCCTCGGGTCCTTCGAAGTCAGAGGAGGGCCGGGCGAAGTGGGAATTGCCGCTCAGCAAGATCTGAGGCGCATCGGGCTGAAGCACCACCACATAGCCCTCAACGTCTGGAATGGAGACGCAGGATTCCTCGCTGAAGCACCTGGCGGGAGGCAGGAACCGAGAGAAAGAGAGAATCGCCACTGGCCCAGTCTTAGAGAAGACGTGCCTCCCTTTTGTTATGCACACCCGGAAAACACCTTCGATTTGTGGATCACAACATGGGGGCATTCAGCTTTGAGTGGGGCTAAGAGAGCTCGAAGAGAACTGTGACTAACCCAAGGTCACCCAGGGGGCTTCATGTGAAGGAGTGGGGAAACCAACCCGGTTCACCAGATTAGAGTCTTCCGCTCATGTGGACGAGCAGGGAATCGAACCCGGTTCTCCAGATCAGAGTTTGTCGCTCCAAACCACTGCTCTTAACCACTACACCACACTGGAAGGACATCACATTCAGTCTTGCCTTTCCTCCCTCAGTTGTCTGCCCATTTAGTCCACACGGTCCTCGAGGCAGGGCCTATCGCAGCGGTTCTCAACTTTCTTTGCTCCATTCCCCCCTTTCACCATTGTTCAGAATACAATTGCCCCCTTCCCAAAATAGTCTATCTCAAAAGGTACATTCCAAATAATGTGCACTTTGCTGAATAGTGGTCCTGATCCCCGCCCCTGGAGCCCTAAAATTCCCCCCCAGGGGGGAAATTTCCCCTTTGTTGAGAACCCCTGGCCTATCAGCTTATGTCGCTCTGCCTTGTACTCCTTGTAAGCCACCTTGGGTCACTGCCGGTGGCCCGAAAGGCAGGAAATAAGCAACGTCATAACAAACACTCATCTTGGCAGGAGCATAAATCCAGACTTATTGTTGCTTGGTCCTTTTGTGTTTTTCCAGGGTGGGGGGAATCTGGTGGCTCCTGGAACCAAGATTTTTGTCCGTTAAGCCCAAATAATATGCAGAACCGAATGGTGGTGCCGAGAAGGCTCGCGCTCTGCAGAAACTAGCATTGTTTCTAGCGAGTCCCTTGTGTCTGCCTAGCAGGCTGCAAAGACGAGAGCAGAGATGGGCCTCCCTTCCATACAAGCCAGTGTGAACAATGCATTGTGTTGTTGTTTTTTCCTGGTTAAGATAACAGAAATTAGCAGATAACTGTTCCCCAAAACAATGCTTTGTGCAGTGTGTGTGTGTGTGTGTGTGTGTTAAGTGCTGTCAAGTCGCTTCCGACTCGTGGCGACCCTATGAATGAAAGTCCTCCAAAATGTCCTATCTTTGACAGCCTTGCTCAGGTCTTGCAAATTGAAGGCTGTGGCTTCCTTTATTGAGTCCGTCCATCTCTTGTTGGGTCTTCCTCTTTTCCTGCTGCCCTTTGTGCAGTACAGCAGGTCAAAACTGTGAGAAACGCTGCTGTCCAAGCTAGATCTGTTGCTTTGGTCCAACATCACCAAATGGGTGATAATTCCCCCTATATTCGAGATTAATGCTGAAAATTATATTAGGGTGCCATTTGTATTAAATTAGGATTTATGGTTTTGATTATAATGTTTTGATCTTATTTTCTATTATAATTGTTGTGTTGTAAGCTGTCCTGAGCCCGGCTTGACCAGGAAAGGTCAGGGTATATATCGAATAAACTAAACTAAACTAATTTTTGGCATTCTGCGCGAGAAACTGAGAAGAAGAGGAAGAAGAAGAGTTGGTTTTTATATGCTGACTTTTTCTACCACTTAAGGGAGAATCAAACTGGCTTACAGTCACCTTCCCCTTCCCACAACAGACACCCTGTGAGGCAGGTGGGGCTGAGAGAGCTCTAAGAGATCTGTGACTAGCCCAAGGTCACCCAGCTGGCTTCGTGTGTAGGAGTGGGGAAACCAACCCAGTTCACCAGATTAGCGTCCGCCGCTCGTGTTGAGGAGCAGGGAATTGAACCTGGTTCTCCAGATCAGAGTCCACGGCTCCAAACCACCCCTCTTAACCACTACACCACGCTGGCTCTCAAGAGCAAAGGGTAGTCCTGGGACACCGCAACAGACAGGCGACAACGCCACTGACGTGGTACAACTCACTTGACGGCAGTGGTAAGCTTGAGGGGCCGAACCCCTGGAGTAGCAAAGCGCAGTGAGTTCATGTAGGCCACGTGCTGGATGGCGTGGTTGAAGGTCTCGACGTCATCCCCTTCCAAGGTGAGGAGAGACTGGGAAGGGTTAACGTGAACCTGTCGGGAAAGGAGGTGAGGTCAGGCTCCTGATGAGGCCTAAGCTCAGAGATCAAGAGACACACAGGAGAACAGAAGGAGATTCCGCAGTAGGCAGGAGCAGCCACAGTCCCGGGGAGCAAAGCCAAGGTGCAACGGGGGAAAGAGGAGGCCATGCTGGCAGAGGGCAGGGTCTACCTTCATCCCTTTGCCAAGGCTGTCAAAGTCACTGTAGTCCAGCCCCTCGCGGCAGGCGTAGAGGCACTCGATCACCTCCCGGCTCTCCAGGCTGCCGGGGCGTGCCGTGAAGCCGGCCAGGTAACCGTGGAAGTAGTGGTGGATCGGCAGAGGGTCTCCTGTGGCAATACAGGAGGAGGGGTGGTGTGAGAGACAGGTGAAGTGAAATAGAGGGGGAAAGAACAAAAAACGACAGAGGAGGAGATAAAGAATGTGGGCGGAGGGAGAGGTGGAGGGAGAAGGAAGCAGGGGAAGGAAGTCTTGGATGCGGAGCCAGCCAAAAACAGAGGCGGTGGCATAGATGTCGGAAGGCGCGAGGAAAGTATGCAAGTCCCCATTGCATCTTTGCAGTCTCTGAAAGGGTTTCCAGAAGAACAAATTCCTCAAAAGACAATCTGGGAAAAGGCAACTGGTGGGATGCCCCCAAAGGTCATACCGTTTTGAGAAAAGGCAAGTCCGGCTTTGAGGAAAATATAAACCACGTCTGTCCCAGCTTCCAAGCTGCCAGGTTATCAGGATGCCAAGACTTTTTTCCCCAGTGGTGGAGAAGGGAGGGTTGTGTGGGAGAAATGTCATGCGTGAAGAGGGATGAGAAAGATGCTCGGCGAAGGACGGTGTAGCATACCTTGCCCCAGATCTGTCGAGTTCTCGTTCCCTTTCATTTTGTCTTTGCTCTTCTCCTCTGCAAAGAAGCAAACAAAATCAGATGAAACCCAGAGCATTGAGCAAGAGTCGCTCGTGAGCCGAGGAAGACGGCGCTCCTGGGGTTATCGCGCTGTGGGGGGTTTCCGTTCCTACATGCGGCTCATTAGCAAAGGAGGCAGCCAGACGGTCGCAGCCCAGAGGCCCCATCTTTGGGCTGGGAAATAAAACGTAGGACTTTAATTGCTGTCTGGCACCGCAGGGCTGAAGAAAGCAAGGACAAGGCCTGCTTTCCGAGCTGGGTTTCCTGGAAACCAGAAGCTTATTTCGGCATGCAGGTGTTAACTGGCTTTGCGTAACTAGCCAATGGTCGTTTTTCTTGATCAGATTTAAATTTCACGTAATTACATTTCACCCTGGAGTTCCTGTATTTCATGGCTCCTTAGCCCTCCTGTTTGCCTTTCCGCCCATAAAAATGATAGAATAGCAAGAAATCCATGCATGTGAGGTTCGTTGCTTGCTGGACCCACACTTTCCTATCAGGAATCTACGCTCCAGCAGTCTCCAAGCTCACACTAAGTCCCCGCCCCTTTAAATGCTGCTTTGTAATTGGCTTACTTTGTAGTGCTTACTGTGAGAGAAAATTCCCCCCCAACCCCAATTGCTGCATAAAAAAGTTTTTAAGAACAAAAAACAAAAAATGGAGCAATCTGAAAGAAGTGGTGGGGGAGAGAGAGAAATGCAATCCTCGTTTTTAAAAAGCCTTTCTTCTGCTCGCAGGAAGCATTTGAATCCCCACCTCTTTACACGCTGCTTTGTAATTGGCTGTGAGAGAAAGCAAGCTTGTGTGTCCCGCGCTTTGCCTTATGCATGGGGATTTCATCCAGGCCGAGATGGAAGAATTGGGTTAACAGAGGAACGGGAAGATCCGGGATTTGTGAGGGCTGGCAGTGAGGTTGTCTCTAATGGACGGAAAACTTGGGCATAACTCCAAGGAACAGCCAAGACAGACCCGGGGCGAACGTGAGTGAAGGTACCCATGCATAAACGACCAAAATAATCTGCTGACAAGCACTCACCCGCCCAGCAGGCACCGATCATGAGAGAAGATTCCCGCCTCGGGGGATGGATGAGGCCATTGTCATGGATGAGAGCGGGATCATAGGAGACACCGTCCACATAAAGTGTCACAGTGGGGAACTCCAGGTTCAGGGCGTAATGGTGCCATTCATCATCGCAGACCTGAAGAAGAAGAAGAAGAAGAGTTGGTTTTTATATGATGACTTTTTCTACCACTTAAGGGAGAATCAAACCAGCTTACAATCACCTTCCCTTCCCTTCCCCACCCAACAACAAACGCCCTGTGAGGTAGGTGGGGCTGAAAGAGTTGTGACTAGCCCAAGGTCACCCAACTAGCTTTGTGTGGAGGAGTGGGGAAACAAATCCAGTTCACCAGATAAGCATCTGCCGCTCATGTGGAGGGAGTGGGGAATCAAACCCGGTTCTCCAGATAAGAGTCCACCACTCCAAATCACTGCTCTTAACCACCACACCACGCTGGCTCTCCTGCAGCCAGCAGAACGAAAAGGAGGGAACTTTCACTCCATGTGCAAGAGCAAGAGAGATATATGAAAAAGAGGATAAGGAAAGCACGTTTTCCCTTTCTTCCCCTCACCTGTTCCAGTTTCCAGAGGAACTTGACAGGCCTCGCACTCTCCAGGAGTGGCCAGTAGAGGAAAGCGATGCGACAGCCGTGCACAGCCAAGGAATAATGGGAGTATCCATCCTCTGCGCAAGGACAAAAAAGGAACATCGCATTAAGAAGCTACAGAGGCCTGACCTGGTATACTTCTCCTTATAAACTCTGGAGACGATCCCTATTTCTAAAATCTGTTCCCGGTAGAGCACTGTTCCATTTTTGCTTTTGGTGGAGATTTCGGGGAAGACCTTTTTTAAAAAAATGTGCATGAATTCTCTCCCTTCAGTCTCTAGGAGATAAATATCTAACATGGTGTGGAAGAACAGATTTATCTCAATTCTCGTAAATGTGTATATAAATTCATATGCAGGGTCCCAAAATACCAGATTACTGCTTCCCTTTCACACCCACACATACCCCCAAGCCAGATGCGAAATGCTGCTGATTTGCGGGCGTCCTAGAATAAATCCTGCCACATCTGTTGTGGGATTAAGCCTTCTAAACTATTACCGCCGGAATATACTGCGCAACCACTTCCATAGTAAATGAGAAGGCTGTGAGCAAAGGGATTTATTTATTTATTTGACTCTTTACCCTTGTGGATCAACAGGGTTGCCAACTGCCAGGTAGTGGGGGAAAAGATAGACATCCCTGTACTGAAATCAAACAGATTAGGAAATTAATACAGATGCAAGAATTATTAACAAAGTGCAAAAACATTTATAAGCTACTCATTAACACACAAACACATCATGGGGAACATACAAAGACATGACCTACAGCATAACAATCAAGGTGATAAATATCCAATGAAATCAAAAAGTTTCAATAATGTCTCTATGTAGAGTACAATGGATTCATTGAAGAAAGATATCCTGTAGTCTTGTAGAAGCCGCAAATACGATGAGGATACGGCCTTTTCAAATTCTTAATTAATAATTCTTCATCGGTCCTTCAATCATTAGTCTTCTTATAATCTTACATTTTCATCAATAAGTTGTAGGTTACATCACACGTCCCACAAAGGGTAAGGATACATTGTGTAGCAATATTTTTGCACTTTGTTAATAATTCTCGCATCTGTACTAATTTCCTAAACTGCCAGGTAGTAGCAGAAGATCTCCTGCTAATTCAACTGATCTCCAGCCGATAGAGATCAGATCACCTGGAGAAAAATGGCCGCTTTGGCAATTGAACTCTATGGCATTGAAGCCCCTCCCCTCCCCAAACCCCACCCTCTTCAGGCTCCGCCCCCAAAATCTCCCGCTGGTTGCGAAGAGGGACCTGGCAACCCTATGGATCAAGGCAGCTTGCAGTTCCAAAATCACAATTCCAAAAACTGAAAACATACAAAATAGAGTAAAGGCCACCCCCTCCACGAAAATGCCTTCAAAGTTTGGCTCCAGCAAGGCCTGAGACTCCTTTCCTTACTTTACTAGAAAAAAAGGGTGACTTCACCCAGTTCACACCACCAAGGTAGGGTTGCCAGCTCTGGGTTGGGAAATACCTGGAGATTTTCGGGGCCTGAGGAGGGCGGGGTTTGGGGAGGGGAGGGACTTCAATGCCATAGAGTCCAATGGCCAAAGTGGCCGTTTTCTCCAGGGGAACTGATCTCTATCGGCTGGAGAGCAGTTGTAATAGCAGGAGATCTCCAGCTAGTACCTGGAGGTTGGCAACCCTAAGCTGAGCCCCTGTAGCACATCAGCACTCTTCTTCTTGCCCCACCCCAAGCTTGGGGGGGCTTGACTGAAGAAACTTCACTTTATTTCTTCTCCCCCCTTCTCTTGGGTGCTCCTTACTTGAGGATTTCTAGAGATCAGTTGTAATAGCGGGAGATCTCCAGCTAGTACCTGGAGGTTCAAACAAACAAAAAAAGAACCCTGCTGATAGGAAGTTAGCAAAAGACAAAACAATGTTTCAGCAACGTGGACCACGGTTACAGATTATGAATGTATTTAATATGCAAGTATAATCACAATACACATATAATTACAATAGCCACACAAATCGTGAGCCGGAAACAAAAGCAGAGGAGAGTTCCGTAAAGCGTCCCCAGACACCAAGCCTGTTAAAGCCACAATGGACTTTTTGACAAGATACCGATTATCATGGAAGTGTAAGAATACAGTTCCTCCGATGCCAGATGTTCCAAGGAAAGCTGGTGGAAAGCACTTAAAGGTACAGTGCCTACATTCAGGCTTGATTCTCTGCGTGGGCTAGTAATCCCAAACGTTTGGTTTAGCACACAAACTTCAATACGCAAGCCCCAAGCATCCGATTTGAATACTAGCTCCGATGCAAGGAAGAAGGTGTACACTTAACCAGCATAAACCACTCCGCTATATAACAGTAGGATCGATAGAGCTTACATCGATATCTTGTGGCTGTTTCTTGTTATATCATAGCCCAAGCAACTGTTTTCGAACCTGTTCTATAGAAAGGATATGTGTGCACTCCACAGTTATGAAAAAAAAAACCCACAACACTGCTACCTGGAACAAAAGCCAGCTTCCTGAGAATCCCAGTTTTTATTTTTATTTTTAAAAAAACCCTAAAAACATTCAATTTCTAGCTCAAATGGCTTTGAAGACAGACATGACTGTATGCAGACAACGCCTACTGAAGTCTGAACCCGGGTACAGTGGCTAGGGTTTTCAGGTCCCTCTTCGCCACCTGGTTGGCCCCTGTGTGAACAGACTGCTGGACTTGATGGACCTTGGTCTGATCCAGCATGGCCTTTCTTATGTTCATATGCAGAGGACAGAAGCAAAACCTGTAGGTTCCTTCCTTATTTTGTAAGAAGACTTGGTGAAGAACAGACCACGAGGTTGCTTCCCCAGACATATTAATCCCTTTCTAACCGCATTGTGCTAGCCGTACCTCTGACTTGTAGAATCTGCTCTTTTTTAAAACGAGCCCATCTGTTTTCGCCAAACAGTCAGAGTCTGACAAGATTTCTAAGGTGCAAAGACGGGCCGTAATTAGCACCGACTCACAAGCTTAAAAGATCGTTTGCTACCGCCTACGAGGGTGTTTCCCACAAGGCTGAGCAGGTTCTTGTGCGAAGGGGTCCCCGCGCGCTCCCCATCTTCATCCCCATCTTTTTTACAGCTCCCCATCTTCTTTCCAGCTTCTTTTCAAGGTGGGGCTCAGAACGGCTTCCCCATCGATCTAGCCCTGAAGCACCCTCCCTTCAGAGAGGGCCCCCATAAGAACGTAAGAAAGGCCCTGCTGGATCAGACCAAGGCCCATCAAGTCCAGCAATCCACACAGTGGCCAACCAGGTGCCTCCTAGAAGCCCACAAGGAAGACGACTGCAGCAGCACCATCCTGCCTGCGTTCCACAGCACCTAATATAATAGGCATGGCTCCTCTGATCCTGGAGAGAACACGTATGCATCATGACTAGTATTCATTTTTACTAGTAGTTATTGATAGCCCTCTCCTCCATGAACACGTCCACTCCTTTCTTCAAGCCTTCCAAGTTGGAAGCCATCACCACATCCTGGGGCAGAGAGTTCCACAATTTAACTATGCATTGTGTGAAGAAATACTTCCTTTCATCTGTTTTGAATCTCTCATCTTCCAGCTTCAGCAGATGACCCTGCAGTCTAGTATTATGAGAGAGGGAGAAAAGCTTCTCCCTGTCCACTCTCTCCAAACCATGCATAATTTTATAGACCTCTATCATGTCTCCCCTTAACTGCCCCAAAACATAATTCCACCCCCCCATGCCGATAACCTCAATCTGCCCCCAAGGACAATCTGTCCTGCTTTTCGCTCAGGGGAGGGGAAGAGTCCTTACCGCTCTGCATGGTGCTGCAGATCACTGTCTCCTCCTCTCGCTTCCCTTTGCTGGGCGTCACGCCGTGTTTCATCCACAGGGAGAGGGTGAAATGGTCGCTCAGCCTTTCGAGAGCCCCCGTCCCGCTGCCCATCGGCACCTGGGTGGCCTGGCTGCCGTTGAACCAGTAGATGAGGCTGCTGTCCTGGCTGTAGTGGACCGAGAGGCGGGCTGTCCAGTTGGCCGTGGGGCTGGGGACAGGCAGGAGGTCTACCTCACCGGTGGCAGCACCTGTGGGGCAGTGGAAGAACACCAGAGAGTGAAGACCAGTCAGACCAGAGCGCGTCCTTCTGAAGGACGAGGAACGGTACACCCTCATTAAAGACTCTGAACATAAGAACATAAGAAAGGCCCTGCTGGATCAGACCAAGGCCCATCATTTCCAGCAGTCTGCTCACACAGTGGCCAACAAGGGGCCTCTAGGAAGCCACAAACAAGACAACTGCAGCAGCATTGTCCTGCCTGTGTTCCACCGCACCCAAAATAATAGGCATGCTCCTCTGATACTAGAGAGAACAGGTATACAGCATGACCAGCATCCATTCCAACTAATAGCCATGAATACCCCTTTCTTCCATGAACATGTCCACTCCCCTCTTAAAGCCCTCCAAGCTGGCAGCCATCACCACTCTGCTCTGGTTAGACCTCACCTAGAGTACTGTGTTTAGTTTTGGGCACCGCGATTTAAGAAGGATGTAGACAAGCTGGAACGTATCCAAAGGAGGGCAACAAAGATGGCGAGGGGTCTGGAGACCAAGTCCTATGTGGAAAGGTTGAAAGAGCTGGGTATGTTTAAGTGGTAGAGAAAGTCGGCATATAAAAACCAACTCTTCTTCTTCTTCTCTGACTACTGAAAGTGCAGAAAGCCCACGGTCTTGGTCTTGCTGGGGTGAGGGAAGTTAGGACCCCACCAGCAGCAGCTGCACCGAACTCAGGACAGAGATGCACAAAAAACTGGCCGTCCGCCCTCTCCCTTGATCCCTTCAATCCCCCTCCGACCTGAGCTGGTCGCGGACAGAATACACACCGCAGAGTTTGCGCAGGGACTTCTCTGAGTAATTATCACGATCGCAGCCCTTGGCCACGTGGTTGGTCTGCAGCTCCACGGTGGCCTGGATGTTCCACAGAGGCTCGTCGCAGGTCTCCAGATGGATGTTGGGGAAAAGCGCGAGGCTGCCAGTCCCAGGAGTATATTCTATCCTCTTATTCCAACCTGTTGGAGAGTTTTAAAGGGAGTCAATGGGAGCTAGGGCCTGGATCTAGACCAGTGGTTCCCAAAGTGGGCAGTACCACCCCCTGGGGGGGATTACGTAGGGGGGTACTAAGAGGCAAGGGGGCCGCAGGGGGGTGCTAGAGGCGGGCCCCTTCAACTGTGTCATTTACTGATTTACAATAGATCAAGCTATGGCACCATGATGGCAAATTTGGGGGAAACTATCAGAATTTTTTTCCCCAGACTTTGAAGAGCTTGGTACCCCCGATCAAGTTCATCATAAGAACATAAGAACGTAAGAAAAGCCCTGCTGGATCAGACTGAGGCCCATCAAGTCCAGAAGTCTGTTCACATGGTGGCCAACCAGGTGCCTCCAGGAAGCCCACAAACAAGACGACTACAGCAGCACCATCCTGCCTGTGTTCCCCAGCACCTAATATATTCGGCATGCTCCTCTGATCCTGGAGAGAGTAGGTATCAGTTTTGTTGAATGAATTTCAACTAAAAAAATTTAATTTGATTTTGAATAGATGTGCAATTAATTGTTACTGTTTTGAAATTTTACTGTTATTATCTTCTTTAGTGAGTCATGCAAACCCCTATTTTGAATAATGCTTTTTATAGGATAGGGTAGGGGGCGCTGGGGTTGAGTTTGTGGAACCAAGGAGGCGGTGGCCAGAAAAGTTTGGGAACCGCTGGTCTAGACTATGTCCACATCAAAGGAGCAGGCATGGATTCAGCAAATGCCCCAGAGAATGACAGCTGTCCGGTTGTGGGGAAAACCAATCCATCTTCCCTGGAAATGAATACACACTGGCTAGATGTGCAGCCTTTCCTTCTGCCATTTTGGAAGGGAAATTTAAGAAGACCCCTAGGGCGGAGAGACTCTGCCCCTGCAGCTCAGGGAAAATGGAAACCGCTGAATATGCTTTTTACAGATGTGCTTTTTATAAGATAGCCCACTCCATGATTACTGAACCTCTTATTGGGAAAACAGGCACTGGTGGAGAGGAGGAATGGACTAAAAGGTTTTTTGGCGGGAGATAATCCCACAATTACCACTCAGGTTGCAAAATACTGTGCGGTTGCACTCAAGGTACATTGCCTTAGAGCAGGGCTTCTTAAACTTTTTCCACTCACGACCCCTTTTCGCCCGAGAAATGCAACCCCGGGTATATAGGTATACAAAAGAGGTATACAGGAACCTTTTGCTGTTGCCAAATTTTTCGCGACCCCCACATTCAGTTATGCAGCCCCATATGGGGTCGCGACCCACAGTTTAAGAAGTTTTGCCTTAGAGTGTCTCCCTGAACTAATTTAAAAAATGTACAATCTGGTGTCTTATAACGGTGTTAGCCCTGGACTGTAAATTTATTCTTTGTAAGGTTTGTCTCTGCTTTATCTGGCATAATAGCTGCAAATAAATTTTATTACTATTAGTATTATAACCAATCCATCAGTTTTTATTTATTTATTATACCTTCCCCCCTGCTTTTTCTCCAAGGTCAAAACAGGGAGCACAATCTCTTCTTCCCTTTTTTTATCCATGCGATATCTAAGCCACAACAACTAGATCCAAACTATGAACTTCACATGAACACATGAAGCTGCCTTATACAGAATCAGACCCTCGGCCCCTCAAAGTCAGTACTGTCTACTCAGACTGGCAGCAGCTCTCCAGGGTCTCAGGTAGAAGGTCTTCGGCCCGCCTCTTGAACAGATGAAGCTGTCTTCTACTGAATCAGACCCTTCGTCCATCCGTCAGTATTTTCTGCTCAGACCGGCAGCGGCTCTCCAGGGTCTCAGGCAGGGGTCTTTTACATCACCTACTTGCCTGGTCCCTTTAACTGGAGATGCCCGAGGATTGAACCTAGGACCTTCTGCATGCCAAGCAGAGGCTCTACCACTGAGCCACAGCCCCTCCCCATGGCTCTCCAGGGTCTCCGGCAGAGAGAGGTCTTTCCCATCACCTACTTGCCTAGTCCCTTTAACTGGAGATGCCAGGGATTGAACCTGGGACTTTCTGCATGCCAAGCAGGTGCTCTACCACTGAGCCACAGCCTGTCCCTAATCAACTTCACATTTGAATAGGGATTTGAAACCAGGCCTTCCCAGTTTAAGTCTAAGAATCTCTCCACCATACTAGTTTGTCAGATATAATTCAGGTCAGACTGACAACCCTGATTAGCACGTATGGGGCGGGGAAACCTGATGGCAATATGAACTCTCTTCAAATGTGCCACTTTTATGCAACTGAAATGGGAATCTATCCACAGCAGGCTTTTAATTCTTGCTGTGAATCTGCCCACCAAAAGGAAACCTGAAAGGGTGCCCTGCCATTCCTCAAAAGCCACCCTGCTGAAAATTCAAAAGGATTATGAGATGGCCGTTCTGAGTCACACCCTTCTAAGTCGATTCACATCTGTAGGCATAGAAAGGCGAACTCTGTTTAGGGCAGTGAATTGAGAAAAACTACTGCACGCTTTGGGTTATTTTGAAGACTCATCGTCATTACTACTTCCACGCCACCATCAAAGCTCCCGGTGCTTCAAAGAGTAATATAAGCAAAGAAGAAGAAAAATACCCTGCCCTCAGGAGCTTACAATTTAAGTATGCATGTTTAGTCAACGAAGTGATCTGATGTAGCATTTTATCCATTAAAAAGGTGCCCTCGATGACTCTAGCAACGGATATTTTAGCACAACTAATTATTTCGTACAAAAATGTGTGCAAGAGTGTAGTAGCAGGTGCCATCTCTGAAGAGACGTCACATGGGTGAAATACTGAGATGTTACCCACCTGCTATAACACCCTTGTGCTTCATCTAAAAATCAAGGGACAAGCCCTCCTGTTTATTTGATACAAGCCCCCCCCCCAAAAAAAAAAAACTCACAGGGGGGAAATCCCCCCCAACCACTTACTGTAGAATCATAGAATCATAGAGTTGGAAGGGACCACCATGAAATTCACAACTACCTCCCCCCAACACACACACCCCTAGTGACCAGAAGATGGCCAACATCCCCTCCCTTTCATCATTTGACCCCTGCTGTGGAGGCAGCAGTGTCTTGGAGCTGCTCCGGTCCCAGAGCGGCTCCCGGCGTCCACTGCAGCCAGGTCCAGAATGGATCCCTTGAGTTGTTGCTGCCACTTTGATATGTAAGAGCGTTGTCTGCGCATGCTGGAATTATAATTCTTTTTTTAAAAAAATCAGGGGGGATTTAAACCCCCCATGTATTTTAAAAAAACTTTTCAGATTTTTCTGCAAACCAGGGGAGTACCATGTGGTCCCAATCTGCGGATATAGGTATCTGCAGATGGGGGTCGCTTAGGGTTGCCAGGTCCCTCCTCTCCTCCAGCAGGAGGTTTTTGGGGGTGGGGCTGGGGTCGACAATCCTGCGCACGCAGCTGCGTGCAACGTAATTATGTCACTTCCAAGTTTACATCCAGAAGCGCTGCATCGCAACGGGGTTCTTTAGGACTCAAGCCCCCCGCCCCCAATCCAAGCAACCTGGCAACCCTAGGGTCACATGTTGCTATTATATAGATTTAAGTTGATACTTAGGCAGTGAAGGCAAAGGGGTAGGCTTCAGACAAGGAACAGAGGAAGATTAAAAGGCCAAGGGTTATAATAATACCCCTGTGGGATCAAGGGATGGAAGCAGGAGAGAGGAGCACATGGAAAGGACGTGGCGTACCTTGCCAACTGGGCTTGCAGGTGGGCTTCACCTGAATCTCCACCTCCGCATCGTCAAAGGCCCGCTTCTTGCCACAATCATAGGCCGTCACCGTGAACTTATAGAGGCGCTCTCCGCTGTACTGCAGCTTCTCTGTGTTTTCAATGTTCCCTGGCAAGAAACAGAAAGAACCCAGAGTTAGGATCAAGACAACGCTAGAAGTTCTGTGATCAGCGTTCCCAAGCATTTGGTTTCTTTCGATGTAGTAGCAGTGACTGAGAAGAAGACCCAGTCTGGATCAGGGCCCTTTTGCAGGAGGACTCTTTCAACAAAAATGGAGGCAAGGAGAATGGTGTAAACCCCTTTGCGTTCCTGCTTCAGAGAAAGGCAGTGTACTCTAATCTGGAGAACCGGATTTGATTCCCCTGCTCCTCCACATGAGCGGTGGACTCTCATCTGGAGAATCGGGTTAGTTTCCCCACTCCTCCACAGGAGCAGCAGACTTTAATCTGGAGAACTGGTCCCTCCACATGAAGCCTGCTGGGTGACCTTGGGCCAGTCACGGTTCTCTCTGAACTCTCTCAGCCCCACCTACCTCACAAGGTGTCTGTTGTGGGGAGGGGAAGGGGAAGTGATTGTAAGCCACTTTGAGACTCCTTAAAGGTAGAGAAAAGCAGGGTATAAAAACCCACTCCTCTTCTCCTTTAACTCTCCTGTATAATTCCAGCAATGGGGAGTTGGGCAATATCTCTCTTCCCCTACAGCTATCACATAAGGCCAAGCTAAGAAACAATTAGCAGGAATGTCAGCACTCCATCTGTTTCTACCCTTTGAGCCAGAGCTGCTCAGCGGCTTGGGAGCTAGCTGTGGCTCTTCTGAGCCCTCTTCCCCAAAATGGTACCCACCAAATCTCCCATGAAAGGGGGCAAGGGCATTGACTGGTGAAGCCTGTAGTAGGCAGATGGCTTGTGGCTTGAAATAGCTTTCACTGGAGGGACGATAAGCTGTGAGCCTCCCTGAACTGTGTGGGCCTTTTGCCAGGGAGGGAAATAAAGGGCCTCTCCTTTCCAATAAACCTCCATCCTTCTTCACAGCCCATGGACTCTTGTCTCAGTCTGTGAGGAGCTGCTGGGAGAACCGCAAGATGGCTGTGGAGGGGTGGGGATAGGGTGGGGGAGGTTTTAACAGCCCCTCTCCTGTAGTGTTGCCTTCCCATTTCTGGGACATTCTGGCAGCCAGAGGTCACTTTAGATCAGTGGTTCCCAACCTTTTTTTGACCAGGGACCACTAGGACTTTTTTGTTCAGTGCAGGGACCCCAAGGTTCAAAATAAAAATTCCAAGAATTTGAAAATAAACTTTAATCATAACTGTTAGTTAAACATTAAGCTTAGAATAATATTTGAATATATATATTTTATAATAGAGAACTTTTAATTGAAAATATTAATTTATTATGGGTTTATAACTTTGTTTCGCGGACCTTAATTTAGTTCTCGCGGACCCCTGGGGGTCCACGGACCCCTGGTTGGGAACCAGTGCTTTAGATCCTCACCATCGTTGTCGATCAGAAAGGGGACGTTGGGCGTCAGGATCTCATAGTAGCAGATCTGGCTGTACTGAGGAGAGCAGTCGCCGTCGATGGCTTCCACGCGTAGGATGCGGTCGTAGAGCTTCCCTTCCGTGACCGCCACGCGGTAAAGCTTCTCCACAAAAACCGGAGCGAATTCGTTGACGTCGTTCACTCGCACGTGCACCGTGGCCCTGGCGAAGGGGAGAAGAGAGCGGTGAATAGTCGAGCCAGGGAGAGAAATGTCTAGACGAGAGAAGCGCATGGCCTCATGCCTGCCTGGAGGGCCACACGTCCTGGTCCCCGATCCCCGGAATTTAAGGGCTGTCTGGGGTTACTCAGAGGTGGCAAGAGTGTCCTCTGCTTATGCTCAGAGGCGTATATTAATATGCTCAATGGCTTGACTTGATACGATACGATAAAGTTTATTGTTTGGGGCCGAAGGCCATTACAGTCTGTCATATCAAACCGAGTCATCATGAAGAAGAGGAAGGAGAAGAAGAAGAAGAGGAGGAGGAGGAGGAAAAGGAGGAGAAGGAGTTGGTTTTTATATGTTGGCTTTCTCTACCACTTAAGGCAGAATCAAACCGGCTTACAATCACCTTCCTTTCCCCACAACAGACATCCTGTGAGTCAGGTGGGGCTGAGAGAGTGTGACTGGCTCAAGGTCACCCAGTTGGCTTCGTGTGTAGGAGTGGGGAAACAAATCCAGTTCACCAGATTAGCGTCCACCGCTCATGTGGAGGAGTGGGGAATCAAACCCGGTTTTCCAGATCAGAATCCACCGCTCCAAAACACCGCTCTTAACCACTACACCACGTTGGTTCATTAAGGATAGTCATTAAATGCATTAAATGCCCTGATTAAATACAGCTTTAGCCTGAATTTTCTTGGCTGCTGATATATATTTTTTCTAAATATAATCATTATCATCATCATTATCCATAATAATAATAACAAAACAACAATGGTAACAATACTACACTGTCCACATTAACTGTATCTACCAAATAACAAAAGACTAGCACCTCTAAGGGCTCAGTTAAGTGTGGCTCAGTTCAGGCCTCTGTCCCACATGGTACCGCCCTTAAGAGTTAGCGTTTGAAATCTTAAGGGGAAAATACCAACAGTGCTCCAAAGCTTAGGACACTTCAGTCTTACTTGTGGGACTTTTTGGTGTTAGCCCCGTCCGGTCCTTCGCCACAGTCATAGGCCTGGATGGTGAACGTGTGCTCCTTGTGGGCCTCGCAGTCCACCGGCTCTTTCGCCCGGATCAAGCCTTCACCGGTGGCTTTGTCCAAGATCACTGCTTCAAAGGGCACCCCGGCCCCGTGGATCCGGAAACCGCAGATCTCCCCTGGTATCCCAGGAAACAAAAGCAGAAGGTGGAGGGCGGAAAGGAATGTGAAGAAAAGACCCACGGAGGAAAGCAGCACTTCCCTTTGGCTGTTGGCCGGCCATTCTCTACTCTACCTTCCTCATGCCAGAGGTAACCTTACAACAAGGCAAAGCTAAGTAGGTGCCATATAGGCAGCAAACCCTGAGCACCGTGAACATCAACAGAATGGGTAGGGCTGCCAACCTCCAGGTACTGCTAGCCAAACTTCTTGCAAAAGCAGTAAGACACAACTATGTTTATCTAAAGCAGAGGTTCCCATACTTTTTGAGTCATGGAGCACTTTTCAGGAGAGAAATTCATCACGGAGCACTAATTTTCACCTAGCACCTATATACTAAACCGAATGACAGTCGTATTTTTCTTTCCAATCTCTTCATGGAGCACTGGGAGATGTTTTGTGGAGCACCTAGTGCTCCGTGGAGCACAGTTTGGGAACCGCTGATCTAAAGTGTAGAGATACACCGATATTTCACACGGTTGGTTCCGTACAAACATAAATGCGACGGAACAAGATTTATGTTTGTATGTAACCAACCTTGTGAAATATCAGTGTATTGCTACACTTCAGATAAACATAGTTGTGTGTTACTTCTTTTTGCAAGACGTTTTGGCTAGCCCGTTTCTTTATGTCAGGTTTCTAGCAATGTTGTACACAAAGGTGTTAATTTAGTACTACAGGTACTAGCTGGAGATCTCCTGTTATTACAATTGATCCCCAGTCGATAGAGATCAGTTCCCCTGGAGAAAATGGCTGCTCTGGCAATTAGACTCTATGGCATTGAAGTCCCTCCCCTCCCCAAACCATGCTCTCCTCAGGCTCTGCCCCCAAAACCTCCCCCCAACCTCCAGGTGGGGCATGGAGTTCTTCTGGAATTAGAACTCATCTCCAGACTACAGAGATCAGTTCCCCAGAAGAAAATGGGTGCTTTATAGGGTGGATCAGGAAAACGGTACAGGGGAGTGCTAAATCCCCTTCGCCCAATGCTTCAGCGTCGGTCTGAATTAGCCCCATTTGAAAAGTGAAAACCTCACTGACAGATCCTGTCACAGTATCTCATCCCCTTAGACACTAGTCTGGTAGGACTGCCTGCCAACCTCCACATGGGCCCTGCTGAAGCTGGAGGGCGAGAGATTCAAAACAGATCAAAGGAAGCATTTCTTCACACAACGCAGAGTTAAATTGTGGAACTCCCTGCCCCAGGATTGTAGTGCCCTAATTAACTTAGTTTATAGAGAAAACATCTATGCATATTCACATAGCATAACACACACACACACACATATATATTCTTATGTACAAGTCTAGAATCACTTTGCATTATGGGTAACATGTACTTTGGTCAAGCTATATTCATTGCTGAGAAGCCTGGGTCAGAGTGACCTGCAGCAAGCAGTTTGCAGGCAGCTGACTAGGTGAGGTCATTCCCTCTTGGTACAGGCAGGTTCCTTAATTAAGCCTGGAGCTTTGATTTAAGACAAGACATGTCATTCTGGAATGTGAAGCTGTGCCTCCTCATTAACCATTAGGCAACGCCTTGAAGAGCATTTTCTATTGGATATGCAAATAATTGCTTATACGTCCAAAAGCAATATTGGACAGGTCAGTCTGACGTGTGTATTTCGCTTCTGTAACCACCCATCATCAAAGTCTATATCCATGCTTGCAATCCTTTGATGTGGGTGGAAATTGCTCTGCGCTTTAGGCAATTTTCACCAGCACTTGTATATTGGCCAATAAAACAATCTGCTTTTGAATCTTCAGCTTCCAACTGTTTTATTGTGATTGAATATTAATACAATAAGGCAGGAAAACATTACAGGATGCGGCGACGGCTGCCAGCTTGGAAGGCTTGAAAAGGGGAGTGGACATGTTCATGGAGGAGAGGGCTAGCCAAGGCTGCTAGGTCGAAATGGATACGAGTCATGACACATACCTATTATCTCCAGTTTCAGAGGAGCAGGCTTATTTTATTAGATGCTGTGGAAAACAGGCAGGATAAAGCTGCTGCAGTCGTCTTCTTTGTGGGCTTCCTAGAGGCACCTAGTTGGCCACTGTGTAAACTGACTGCTGGACTTGATGGGCCTTGGCCTGAACCAGCAGGACTTTTCTTATGTTCTTATTATAATTATACTATATATTGGGGAGCAGCCGTGGCTCTGTGGTAGAGCATCTGCTTGGCATGCAGAAGGTCCCAGGTTCAATCCCTGGCATCTCCAGTTAAAGGGACTAGGCAGGTAGGTGATGTGATAAGCCCTCTGCCGGAGACCCTGGAGAGCCGCTGCTGGTCTGAGTAGACAATACTGACTTTGATGGACCAACGGTCTGATTCAGTATGAGGTAGCTTCATGTGTTCATTATTATATTAGGTGCTGTGGAACACAGGCAGGAGAACGCTGCTGCCTTCTTCTTGCTTGTGGACTTCCTGGAGGCACCTGGCTGGCCCCTGTGCGAACAGACTGCTGGACTTGATGGGCCTGGGTCTGATCCAGCAGGGCTTTATGTCCTTGTGAGGTTTCTAGGAATTACAACTGATCTCCAGAGTACAGGGATTAATAAATTAACCCCCAGAGAAAATGGCAGCTTTGGAAGGTGGACTATGGCATTAGACCTTGCTGCGGTCCCTCCCTCCCTCCCCAAACACTTCCCTCCCCAAGCTCCACTCCCAAATCTTCAGGAGTTTCCCAAACTGGAGTCAGCAGCCTTAGTCTCTTGCTCCTCACAGTTTGCTGACTTGGGATTTCCACTATCACCTGCCAAGTATGGCTCTTTTCTAAAGTTCTCTAAGTTAAGGTATATTGGAGGGAAAGGTGGGATGCTGGACTAAGGAGAGTCAGTGTGGTGTAGTGGTTAAGAGTGGCGGACTGTAATCTGGAGCACTGGGTTCGATTCCCCGCTCCCCCATATGAAGCCTGCTGGGTGACCTTGGGCCGGTCACAGTTCTCTCCGAACTCTCTCAGCCCCACCTGCCTCACAAGGTGCCTGTTGTGGGGAGAGGAAGGGATTGTGATTGTAAGCCGCTTTGAGACTCCTTAAGGTAGAGAAAAGCGGGGTAAAAAACCCAACTCTTCTTCTTAAAGAAGCTTTACAGAAAGGGAAATGTTACCAATAATCAAAGTGCAAACCATGCCAGATTTATGCCAGGGAACTAAGGGTGCTCCTGTGTATGCTTATTATTTAATGTGTTTGTGTGGCTTCCTAATAAAAGGCTCCCAACAACCAACGTTGTGAGAGAAATTACAGGATACACAGTGACTGAGGATCCTGTCAGATACTTGGGAATAAAAATAACAGAACAGAACAAAACCCTATTTAAAGAGAACTATAATGTGGGGGGAAACTGAAAAGGATTTGCTGAGATGGTCAAAGTTAAAGATTTCATGACTTGGAAGAATTTCAGCAATAAAAATGAACGTGCTACCCTAACTTTGTATTTCAGATGCTTCCAATTTGTCTCGAAGACAAGACACTGAAGAGTTGGAAACAACAAGAATGGTGTAAAACAGTCTTAGTAACGTAAAAAATTGACTAGTAAATGGATAAAATAAAAGTGGTCATACAACTGCTACTTTATTACTTAGAATTGTAAATTTAAGATAAGCATAACATAGAATATAGAAGCAACTATGTTGTGCTATGATATTTTGTTAAAAGATGACAAAGTGCTTCAAATATTGGCTTCCTTGAGACAATGTAATTTTTGGAATGTGTGTGTGCTATATGCATGTTTTGTTTATTTTTTAATTTTTAATAGAACATATTTTTTTTAAAAAGAAGAGTTGGAAACAAAGGACAAATACATTTATGTGGAATGGCAAGAAACCAAGAATTAGACTCAAAGTATTACAAGATGAGAAAAAAAAAAAAAGGAGGATTGGCACTACAGAATATAAAATTATACTATCAAGCGGCTGGATTAGTCTGGATAGCAGATTGGATCAAACATCCTGAATCGAGGTTAATAAAATTAGAGACAACCACCAGTGTGGAAACTTTATAGATTAAATCCGCCCGTCAATTATCAGTAATGCTAAATTGTACATTTTCAGTCGTGCAAAAAGGATTTCATATACTGGCTCTTTATCGAGCTCCCTCCCTCTGAACTTTGACACAGTTTGGCTTATTCTTTGTAAAAGGCTGCCAGTCCCCCTGCTCTATTAGGCTGCTGCCCCACGGGCATTTTCCCTCACATGGGCAGCAGGAAGCCTTGGCAGAGCCGTTCCCCAACTACCCAACGAAGGGAGTAACTAGTATTACAGAAGATCCGGGAGACCTCAACTTCTTGGCATTTACTTAAAAGAAGCCATGATTCGGAGCTGTGGCAGGCATGGTGGGTTTACTCTGGTATTGCTTTACTCTGCTCTGGTTGGACCTCACCTAGAGTATTGTGTTCAGTGTTGGGCACCACAATTTAAGAAGGATATTGACAAGCTGGAATGTGTCCAGAGGAGGGCAAGAAAGCTGGTGAGGGGTCTGGAGACCAAGTCCTATGAGGAAAGGTTGAAGGAGCTGGGTATGTTTAGCCTGAAGAGGAGAAGACCGAGAGGTGATATGAGAACCATCTTTAAGTACTTGAAGGGCTGTCATAAAGAGGAGGGTGCCGAGTTGTTTTCTGTTGCCCCAGAAGGTCGGACCAGCACCAACGGGTTGAAATTAAATCAAAAAAGTTTCTGTCTAGGTATCAGGAAGAATTTCCTAACAGTTAGAGCGGTTCTTCAGTGGAACAGGCTTCCTCGGGAGGTGGTGAGCTCTCCTTCCCTGGAGGTTTTTAAGCAGAGGCTAGATGGCCACCTGTCAGCAATGCTGATTCTACAACCTTAGGCAGATCATGAGAAGGAGGGCATCTTGGCCACCTTCTGGGTGTGGAGGAGGGGTCGCTGGGGGTGTGGGGGGGAGGTAGTTGTGAATTTCCTGCATTGTGCAGGGGGTTGGACTAGATGACCCTGGTGGTCCCTTCCAACTCTATGATTCTATGATACCCTTGTGCTATTTCCCCGACAGAAATTAGTCCCATCTCCACAAGGGGAGACAGGGACCCCTCAGCCTCCTGCGCCATACTCCCCCACAGGATCGGGCCTCCGTAGCATTTTCAAAAGTTAAAAAAACGAACTCTACAAGGGCACTGCTTCAGGAACGTGCGTCACCATTTATTTATCTATTGATTTACTTCGTTTATTGTCCACCTTTCTTGTTGCGTCTCAAGGCAGATTACAGAGTTATAAAAATGGCACTATAAAGGCCATATATACAGGGAACAAAGCCGTAAAAGTTCACTGCACAATTAACGAATGCTGAAATAAAAAGAAACAGTATAGTACGTCTCATAAACTGGATTTGACAAATGGAGAGCAATGGTCCAATAAACTGGATTTCACAATTAGAGAACAGTGAAATAAAATATGGTAGAATATATCCCAATAAACACTATACGTGAAAGGGGGGAGGAAAAGAAAGCTGCCTAAAATTTTAACAGGCAGTTAAAATTAGAACTCTATTACACTTTATGAAAAGTGCCTTTTCCTTCAGAACTGTTTTTCCACATCACTATTCCTTATATAAACATACCCTCCTGAACATACTGGTACCTTTCCTCCAGCTTAGTGGTCTGATTCAGGTTAGGGCAAATTTATGCGGATTCTTGTGGGAAGGGGTTGTGGCTCAGTGGTAGAGCATCTGCTTGGCATGCAGAAGGTCCCAGGTTCAATCCCCAGCATCTCCAGTTAAAGGGACGAGGCAGGTAGGTGATGGGGAAGACCCCTGCTTGAGACCCTGGAGAGCCCCTGCCGGTCTGAGTAGACAATACTGTGACTTTGATGGACCAAGGGTCGGACTCAGTATAAGGCAGCTTCGTGTGTTCATGTGAACACCTAAATCCTCCTTGGAGAGGGGGGAGAGGTGGAATTCTAGATTCAGATTTGAGCACTGATTTCAGATAAAAACTTGCACATTGATGCGAGCTGCAGAAAAGTAATCAAATTTACTTTATATTTGGTCATTCGTCTAGAATAATTAACAGTGCCACCCTAAGGAGAGTCACTCCAGGCTAAGCCCATTCATTTCAATAGGCTTAGACTGGAATAACTCTCTTTAGGATTGCACTGTAATCTGGAAGCATGATCTGAATTCTCTTGGGTTTTATTGGTAACAAATTGTTTGTTCTGATTTAAGTTTTCTGCTGTGGAACATGGAACACAGAAGAAGACGAAGAGTTGGTTTTTATATGCTGACTTTCACCACCACTTAAGGGAGACTCAAACCGGCTTACAATCACCTTCCCTTCCCCTCCCCACAATAGAAACCCTGTGAGGTAGGTGAGGCTGAGAGAGCTCTAGGAGCTGTAATTTGCCCAAGGTCACCCGGCTGGCTTCATGTATAGGAGCGGGGGAACAAATCCAATTCACCAGATTAGCCTCCGCCGCTCATGTAGAGGAGTGGGGCATCAAACCCGGTTCTCCAGATCAGAGTCCACCACACCAAACCACCACGCTTAACCACTACACCTTGCTATTTTTCATCCCAGTTGCAAGTAAGCTTGCAGAAGTATATGACTGAAGATGGCACACAAAACTATTTGCACTGAGAGATCATAGGAAAGTCAGACCTCCAAACAAAGCCTGCGCAGGACTTCAATGCCATAGAATCCAATGGCCAAAGCGGCCATTTTCTCCAGGGGAACTGATCTCTATTGGCTGGAGATCAGTTGTAATAGCAGGAGATCTCCCGCTAGTACCTGGAGGTTGGCAACCCTATCTGTCAAACATCCTCTCCTGCTCTCACACATAGAACTATCCATGAGGGGTTTGAGCATCTGCATTGCTTTGTACAGACTATGAACTGGATCATGTATGGATGTCCTGCCCCCCAACCCTGAATTTATTGTTCAGCATCAGGTAATCTGCAGTTATAATTAATATACCTTGCATCTCCCCCTCTCCAATTATTTCTATGGACACCTTTGTGATCATACAGTCAATTTCTGGCCCTTTTACTTATACGCAAAATGAAATACTGGCAGTATTTCCACTAAGGAACAAGTCAATCCCGTCACTAAGGAACAAGTCAATCCCGCCTTCCAGTGTCCTCAGTAATGAGTGCAGGAGGATTAAGATGACTGACAAGCGTGGAGATTCTTTGTGTGCCTGCTTTTAAATAGTGCGATTAAAATTGAATTTTATTTCACTAGACTTAAGGAGTGCATTAACTGCGTGATCTTAAGCTCGTACGCTTAGAATTAAGTCCCGTTGAGCTGGGTGGGAAGCACTCCCTTAATAAGCACCCTTACAATTACAGCCCAAATACTTTTAAATGAAAGGCTGTTTGGATTTAGAATCGTAGAATCACAGAGTTGAAAGGGACCACCAAGGTCATCTAGTCCAATCCCATGCATAATGCAGGAATTTCACAACTGCCTCCCCTCACACACCCAGTGACCCCTACTCCATGCCCAGAAGATGGCCAAGATGCCCTCCCTCTCACGATCTGCCTAAGGTCGTAGAATCCCCATTGCTGACAGATGGCCATCTAGCCTCTGCTTAAAAACCTCCAGGGAAGGAGCACTTACCACCTCCCGAGGAAGCCTATTTGGGATATGACTGATTCCCATTGAGTAATTGCATTTTCCTCACAGTTAACCATCCCTGCCTGAACTGGGCAGGCAGAGGTGGTAGTGGGTCGCCAACTTTGGGTTGGGAAATTCCTGGACATTTTGGAGGTAGAGCCTGGGGAGGGTGGGACTTGGGGAGGGGAGAGACCTTGGTGGAGTACAATGCCATCACGTCCACACCTCCAAAGCAGCCATTTTCTCCTTGGTCTGGAGATCAGACGTAATTCCGGGAGATCTCCAGGCACCACCTAGAGGATGGCAACCTGAGGAGGCACTGACCCCTGCTCTCTTCCCCAGTCTCTTCAGTATAAGAACAATTGTAATGCCCAGATAAAAGGGCTGGTTTAGAACACTATATATTCATACGCACACACATGGAAGCTTTGGGAAGTTGGCATCCGGGAGCCATGAACCAACAAATCATGCTCTCTGTGCTTGGTGCGGCCTTTCATCAGTAGAGAGCTCTGAATTACCTTCATCTTTAGGTATGTGGTTTCTAGTTACTAATATCACAAGACCTAGAACTTGCTTAGAGACAGCCTTTGGCCAATTTCTATGGCTATGCTAATTAGAGTGAAGTAGACAATGTGCATTGGTGCTTTTGTGTATCAATCTGCTTGTCAGCAGCCATGGGCCTGCCCCATGCGAATGCATAAACGATACTGACTTTCCTTTGTTTCTCTAGTGAGTAACTCTGCATCTTATTTGTGGGTTATTTCACCCCCAGGTCTGTGTTTAGCTAAATAAAGAACTGTTGCTCTTTTTAACCTCCTCCTAGTTGTCTTCATTGGACTCTATAAGACAACATGGCACTTCACAATGGAATCAGGTTGCCTCCTCTCCCTCACCCACATACCTGCATAGCGCAATGGAGCATCCTTGTCCAGAGCAAAGAGGGGCGGGTTCAGCAGCACGGTGTTGTCATTCTCCATGACGATGCCCTGGTACTCTGCCTCAATCCATGGCTTGTGCTTGTTGGCTGAGAGAACACAGAGTGCGAAAAGATTGTGGGAAGACAAGAAGAGGATCAGTCACATCTTGGAGCCAGTGATGCATGAATGGAAAAGATACTCAAAAGAAGTTTGGTTTTTATATGCCGACTTTGTGCGTGGGCGGCAAGCTCTGCTCAGACATGCACATTAAGGGTGGGGGGACCCCTTTCAGGGCCCATATCCCAGCCCCCCCTGACCCAATCTTTACAAAACTTGGGGGGCCTTTCAAGAAACGTCCTTTGAAGCTCCGCTGAAAGTTTGGGACTTCTACCCCAAAAAATACCCCCCCAGAGCCGCAGAAAGGTGCGGTTGTGTTTTTAATGGCTTTATTCAGCCGAATTTTTTCCCCGAACTTTGAATTCCTGCCGAATTGCACGGATCTAAACGGGCCGAATTCAGCCGAATCCAAACTATACCGATTTTTTTTTAATTCAACAGCCCTACCTCCCATTACCAAAGATTATATCCGTGCTTGCACTCCTTTGATGTTTGTGTGAATTGTCCTGTGCATTTGGGCAATTTTCACCCAGTGTGTATATTGGGCCTAATAAACAAACTGCTTTGAACTATCAACCTCCTACTGTGTTATTGTCATTGGGAATTGATACAATAATACAGGCATATCATTCATAGCCTACATTTTGGCAGCTGGATCCTCAAATCCTTCGTTGGTGCACGGCTTAATAATTCTATAGCTCAGCCCTTAGGCTAGAGCCAATCAGCACCATAAAAAGACATCTGAATTCTCAATTCAGGCTGCATTCGTCTCACTTGTGCATTTTAACACCAAAAAGATCAGATTTTCACCTCTTTATCCTAACGTGCCCCCTCTGATGACCCTTCCCTATTATTATTATTTATTAGTTAAATTTGTAGCCCACCCTCATTCCCGGTCAAAGCCGGGCTCAGGGTGGGTGTCATGATCCTAGGCCTCAAGTGCAGCCTGCAGGCCCTAGGGAGGCCTATATTAAAGTAGCTACCAGGCCTACATCTCACAGGTACCCTCTGGGCTTTGTGATTGGTGGAAGAGGATTTGGAGGGAAGGCTAGGGCTAATCAGGGGTAAGGGGGTGGTGCCTGGGGAGAAGGAATAAAAGGCCTTGCCTGAAAAGGGAGGGGATTCACTCCTAGGGAGCAGGGCAGGGGAGAGGCTGCTGCAGACGGAGGGATCCCTCATCCAGGAAGGGGTGAGTTAGCCTGAGGCCTGGTGCTAGGAAACGGCTAGGGACAGTACAGATAGATGTGTTAGGGTTTTTATTTGTTTGATTGCTTGCCTTTACTGGTTGTGTTGTCCTATTGTGGCTTGAGTTATCATTATTATTAGACCTTTTAAATAAACTGTTACTCTGCCTGGGTCCTCACGCCTCAGTTGGTCACCTAGAAAGTACACCCTGTTGGGAGAAGAAGCAGCCAGGGGCAGGGAGGGTGCTCTGGGCCCTCCTGAGTTAGGCCCAGAGTGGTGGCAGCTACTGAAGATCCCCATTCCTTTCCCTTACCTGACAGCAGGTAACAACAATCGTAATAAAATCATATATCTAAAGTTAATAAGTAATCAATAAAATTCATAAAACCATTCAATACAGTTAACAAGATGGTACTCATATAATTACAGGGCCATTGGCGGCCCGGCCAAGCAGCCAAATCCTCATATCAGAACTCGAGGGAGAGGAGAGGGAGGCCAGTAACAATGACAACCTGTGGTCGCCCTCAATTGTAGGCCTGGTGGAAAAGCTCTGTTTTACAGGCCCTGCAGAACTTCTGAAGGTCCCATAGGGCCCTGATGTTACTTGGAAGAACATTCCATCAGGCCAGGGCCTTGTTGGATGTTGCCCTATTGTTGCTGGTTGCGAAGGGGCCCCTATAACCGTTCAAGCTTCAGGGCCCCAAAAATGTAGGTCCGCCACTGCACCACACTGGCTCTCTCAAGCACAGTTCCACTTGTGCAAGCGCCGCGGCGACAAAAAGCGCTTCCGTATATTTTGTAACCGAACTAAAATGAGACAACAGAAAGCACAATTGGCAGTTCGCATGATTTTATTTTAATTTGCGTTTGTAAACCGTTCTCAGGAGAAATACCTTGCACGCATGGACAAGGTAGTAGGGGTACAATTGCTTTCACCTTGGGGCAAGCAGAGGGCAAGGACTAATTTTAGCACTTCCCCTTGTGCAAGGGTGTTTGGGGAAGGGCCATAGCTCAGTGGTAGAGCCTCTGCTTGGCATGCAGAAGGTCCCAGGTTCAATCCCCGGCGTCTCCAGTTAAAGGCAAGGAGGTGATGTGAAAGACCTCCGCCTGAGACCCTGGAGAACAGCTTCCGGTCTGAGCAGACAATACTGACTTGGATGGACCGAGGGTCTGGTTCAGTATAAGGCAGCTTCATGAGTTCGTATGTGAATGCGTAAATCGTCCGAGGGATCGAACCCGTCGTCTGGCTGGCATTCAAAAGGTCCCTCCCCACCCAGCCTCCTTCTGCCTTAGCTCAGACACTTGATCGCTACTTCTACCTTTCAACCTGGCTGCTGACAGCCCCCCAAGGCCCCCCCAAAAACAGTCCTCTGGGCCCCGATCGGACATCCCTGAAACACTGCATGTGAGAACAGACCACACGGTTGGTCATGGGCTCCCCACAGCAACCAAGATCCCCAGATTTTCTTTATTCCTAGTCCCACACCCCGTGGGTTTGTGCTTCACAAGAACAGAGGGAACACTGCTGGGGGGGTTATGAACAAGACTGCAATCCTCTCTCTCTGATAGCATTCAGTGGGGCTCACTTTTCAGTAAACAACAATGGGATCAGATTGCACAGCCCCGTTGAAGAGACTTATCTGCTTCATGCAATGCATTCCACCCCATTCCTATGGGACTGTCCTGATCTGGACCCTCAGAAGCTTGACAACGTTAAAAATATCCTTAATTTAATCTCTGTGTGTGTATATCAGGTCAGGAAAACGGTATACACTCACACACAAAATGCTTTTTTGGGTTATTGTTAAAAAAGTGCCAATAGTCATATATATAGGGTGGAACCGAATTCTACCCGTTACCCCTTCAGGTCTTGGGAGAGCCCCCCCTCCTCCCAAGGTGCCAGTATCCAATACCAGAGAGGGCCACCATAGAAAAGCCTAGCGTGTTTGTGTGTGTGCCAGCGTGGTGTAGTGGTTAAGAGCGGTGGACTCTGATCTGGAGAACCGGGTTTGATTCCCCGCTCCTCCACATGAGTGGTGGAGGCTAATCTGGAGAACCGGGTTTGATTCCCCACTCCTACACATGAAGCCAGCTGGGTGACCTTGGGCTAGTCACAGCTCTCTCAGCCCCACTGACCTCACAGGGTGTCTGTTGTGGGGAGGGGAGAGGAAGGGAAGGCCGGTTTGATTCTCCCTTAAGTGGTAGAGAGAGTCGGCATATAAAAACCAACTCCTTCTTCTTGTTCATATGTGTGCGTATGTGTGTTTATATGTGTGTGTGAATACATACGTAGTCCCTCAGGACATTTTAGACCATAGCATCATAAAACGGCATCACAATTTCAATAACGTATAAATCCACATCAAGCGGAAAAAACGGGCTACATTTGAAGGTCCCAGGTATTCAGGCAGGTGAGGATTTAAGTACTCTTTAGTTTTAAGCCCTGCATTTTAAAAGATAAATGCTTACAGAGCTGCAGGGGTCAAATCTGGAGAGCGGCTCCAGAGGGCAAAATCTGTTCTTTTTGACACAAAAGGAAGATTGAAAACAGAACGCCTGATGGCTCCGCAGCGGAACAGCCTTGGCAGGTCAGCGGGACTCTCAATATGCATGAATTTTCTCTCACGTAAGCAAAAAGAGAGACAGGCCCGTCGCAAGGAGCTTGCCCCTCTAAAACAGGCCAGCGCGGTGTAGTGGTTAAGGGCGGTGGTTTGGAGCGGTGGACTCTGATCTGGAGAACCGGGTTTGATTCCCGGCTCCTCCACATGAGCGGCAGAGGCTCATCTGGTGAACTGGATTTGTTCCCCCACTCCTCCACATGAAGCCAGCTGGGTGACCTTGGGCTAGTCACAGCTCTCTTACAGCTCTCTCAGCCCCACCTACCTCACAGGGTGTCTGTTGTGGGGAGGGGAAGGGAAGGTGATTGTAAGCCAGTCTGATTCTTCCTTAAGCGGTAGAGAAAGTTGGCATGTAAAAACCAACTCCTCTTCTTCTGAGTATCTTTAACTTTCCACTCAAGCATCAGGATAGGGGAAAGGGGGTTAAGCCTTCCTGCTTTGCCATTTGCCAAAGCTGAAATGTTCCCAGGGAACCACCTCGGTTGTACTGATGGGCTTTGTGTAAATTTCCCCAGTGGGGCACACAGAGACTCCCAAGGGCAATTCTATGTCAGGAAAATGGTTCGGGGGAAAGATTTGAGCTCCCGCATCCTGCCCGCTGCAGTACCGATCCAAATCGGGGATCCCTCACACCTAGAAATTAATTTCAAAGTTTGGCACTACCAATATACATCTGTTGAATGAGACAAGGATGGACATAAGGCAGCAGCCGAAGGAGGGGGAGGAGGAGAAGAGTTGGTTTTTATACGCCGACTTTCTCTACCTTTTAAGGAGAATCAAAGCAGCTTACAATCGCCTTCCCTTCCCCTCCCCATAACAGACACCCTGTGAGGTAGGTGGGGCTGAGAGAGTTCGGACAGAACTGTGCCTAGCCCAAGGTCACCCAGCAGGATTCATGTCGAGGAGTGGGGAAACCAACCGGGTTCACCAGATTAGAGTCCACCGCTCTTAACCACTACACCGCACTGGACCACACGGACAAGGTAATGTAAAGTTAGGCCCTGAATCTTGAGAGTGGGAAAAAACGCAGAGGGAATGGAGGAAGATATAACAGTAACATGGGAATGAATAAACAGGGGTATGGTGGCACCTTAACCCCAAACAGAATTTCATTCCAGCACAAATTTCCATGGACTAGAGCCCCGTTGGAAAGCATAAAGCAGAATAATATTGTGTTTGTCCATGTAGCGCCGCAGACCCCTGTTTATTTTTGTTGCAAGAGATTAATATGGAATTGTGAGAAGATTGTGAGTGCCCACAGTTATATCTTTAGGCTTTGTTTGGGGCTGAGGATTTGGAGTTACGCCAAAGGCTATGGGGGCAAACAAGCGGGTCTTCCCCATCCACGATCCCAGATATTCCCTCCTGACACATTCTCACTTCTGCTCTTCCCGTTTTTCCATCCCGGGCCCTGCATCTCTTCGCGCCAACCCGGCCCGTGCCACCTTCTCGTCGACCCCTCCTCGGTGCCCACCATGCTAATCCCGAGCGCTGGAGTGAGGCCAGACCCAACATTGAGGCAACAGCCGGCAGGAGGCTCCGAAAAAAAATGTCACCGGCCCAGAAATAGCAAATTAATCTTTATCGTGCAACCTCCGGGGCAGGGGGGAAAACAGAGGGGGGTGGGTGGGAGGGGGAGGGCAGAGAGAGAAAGCCGGAGAAGAAGAAAAAATCATTATAAATTAACACGCCATCCCCAACAACCAGTCCCTGATAGAGTGGGGATTAGATCGCAGTGGCCTAGTTACAAACCAAGCTTATTGCCCATGGAAACGTGAACTGGTCCATTCACAACTGAGGTGCGCGATGGCCGTCTAGGAAACTCTGACCTTCAGGGCTCCCCGAACCCTGGGTCAGGCTGGCTAGGGGAAAGAAGCCTATCAACAAGTATTCCTTGAAGGGTCAACACTTAAGAACCTGTTCTCTAACGCCGAACACATCTAGTCTCGTGATATTAAACTGCCGTTATATTAAAGAGCCAGTGTGGTGTAGTGGTTAAGAGTGGTGGACTCTAACCTGGAGAACCAGGTTTGATTCCCCACTCCTCCGCATGAGCAGCGGACTCTAATCTGGAGCATGGGGTTTGATTCCCCACTCCTCCGCATGAGCAGTGGACTCTAATCCGGAGAACGGGGTTTGATTCCCCACTCCTCCGCATGAGTGATGGATTCTAATCTGGAGAACCAGGTTTGATTCCCCACTCCTCCACATGAGCAGCGATCGCTAATCTGGAGAACCAGGTTTGATTCCCCACTCCTCCGCATGAGCAGCGGACTCTAATCTGGAGCACGGGGTTTGATTCCCCACTCCTCCGCATGAGCAGCGGACTCTAATCCGGAGCACGGGGTTTGATTCCCCACTCCTCCGCATGAGTGATGGACTCTAATCTGGAGAACCAGGTTTGATTCCCCACTCCTCCACATGAGCAGCGATCGCTAATCTGGAGAACCAGGTTTGATTCCCCACTCCTCCTCATGAGCAGCAGTCTCTAATCTGGAGGGCCGGGTTTGATTCCCCACTCCTACGCATGAAGGCTGCTGAGTGACCTTGGGCTGGTCACAGTTCCATCAGAACTCTCAGCCCCACCTGCCACGCAAGGTATCTGTTGTGGGGAGAGGGAGGGAAGGAAGGAGATTCTAACCAGGTTTCATTCTTCTTAAAAAGGTAGAGAAGGACGGCATATAAAAACCAACCCTTCTTCTTCTGACCTCGTGATATTAAACTGCCATTCATAAAGACTCTCAGACAACTGGGCCAGTTCAAGCTTGCCAGATGTTCCTTTGAGATTCCCTCCAAAGTATTGTCGAAGGCTTTCAAGGTCAGAGTTCATTGGTTCTTGTAGGTTATCCGGGCTGTGTGACCGTGGTCTTGGTATTTTCTTTCCTGACGTTTCGCCAGCAGCTGTGGCAGGCATCTTCAGAGGAGTAACACTGAAGGAGACACTGTCCTTCAGTGTTACTCCTCTGATGATGCCTGCCACTGCTGCTGGCGAAACGTCAGGAAAGAAAATACCAAGACCACGGTCACACAGCCCGGATAACCTACAAGAACCAATTCCCTCCAAAGATTTGTTCACTTAGGGGCAGACTCGTAGTGAGTGGGCAAGGGGATTAACCAAGGGGGTGGATTCAGGGAGCCATCAAGGGGAGCAGAGGTGGAAGCATCCCTCTGATCCACAGGGCACTGCCTAGAGGAAGTGGCAAATTCCATGCTGGCCATAATTAGATGAGGAATAGAGAATAAAACTGCTGATATCATACTGCCCTTGTACAAATCTATGGTGAGACCACACTTGGAATACTGTGTACAGTTCTGGTCACCACACCTAAAAAAGGAGATTACAGAGTTTGAGAAGGTGCAGAAAAGAGCAACCAAAATGGTTAGGGGACTAGAGCAACTGTCCTATGGGGAGCGGTTAAGACGCTTAGGGCTGTTTAGCTTGGAAAGAAGGTGGCTAAGGGGAGACATGAGAGAGGTCTATAAAATTATGCATGGTTTGGAGAGAGTGGACAGGGAGAAGATTTTCTCCCTCTCCCATAATACTAGAACATGGGGTCATCTGCTAAAGCTGGAGGATGAGAGATTCAAAACAGATAAAAGGAAGTATTTTTTTCACACAACGCGTAGTTAAATTGTGGAACTCCCTGCCCCAGGATATGGTGATGGCTGCCAGCTTGGACAGCTTTAAGAGGGGAGTGGACATATTCATGGAGGAGTGGGATACTCATGGCTATTAGTTAGAATGGATACTAGTCATGCTGCATACCTATTCTCTCTAGTATCAGAGGAGCATGCCTATTATTTTGGGTGCGGTGGAACACAGGCAGGATGGTGCTGCTGCAGTCGTCTTCCTTGTGGGCTTCCTGGAGGCACCTGGTTGGCGGCTGTGTGAACAGACTGCTGGACTTGATGGGCCTTGGTCTGATCCAGCAGGGCCTTTCTTATGTTCTTATGTTAAGTGGTCTTAGGCAAACACCACTGAAATGAATGGGAACTGCTCAAGACCCATGCGCCAGGGAACGTCTTGATGGATGCTGCATCCATGTTAATAAACGGGAAGGAGGCAGCATTTGGATTTTTGCACATTTGGCACCCAAAGCCTTGAGTTGGCTCAGATGACACAGGATTCACAGCCCTACCAGGCAGCCAGGTTGCGCTCAAAGGGAACACCGCTGGTGTGAACCAGTTCCCTCCATGAGCACCAGCATGGTGTAGTGGCTGGAGCATCGTACTAGGATGTGGCTCAGATTTCCGCTCAGCCATGGAAGCTTGCTGGGTGACATTGAGTTGTTCACACCCCCTCAACCTAACCTACCTCGCAGGGTTGTCGGGAGGATAAAATGGAGGGAAGGAGGACAATGTAAGCTGTTCCAGCTCTCCACTGGGGAGACATATGGGGTATAAATGAATTTAAAATGGGGAATAAACACAAATGCACATATACTGCCTTTGGTACAATCAAGCCAAAGAACAAGAAGAAAAAGAAGAAGAGCTGTTTTTTTTATATGCCAACTTTCTCGACCACTTAAGGAAGAATCAAACCGGCTTTCAGTCACCTTCCCTTCCCCTCCCCACAACAGACACCCTGAGAGGTAGGTGGGGCTGAGAGAGCTCTAACAGAGCTGTGACTAGCCCGAGGTCACTCAGCTGGCTTCGTGTGGAGGAGTGGGGAATCCGGGTCCCCAGATCAGAGTCCACTGCTCCAAACCACCACTCTTAACCACTACACCATGCTGGCCCAATTGTCTGAGAGTCTTTAAGAATGGCAGTTTAAAAAGTGTCATCGTGATCACAAGAAGAAGGGCCGGTTTTTATATGTCGATGCTTGTTGGCTGAGAGAACAGAGTGCAAAAAGATTGTGGGAAGACATGAATAGGATGGATCAGTCACATCTTGGATCCAGAGATGCATGAGTGGAAAGCTAAAGATACTCAGAAGAAGAAGAGTTGGTTTTTATATGCCGACTTTCTCTACCACTTAAGGAAGAATAAACCAGCTTGGGAGGTAGGTGGGGCTGAAAGAGCTCTAAGAGAGCTTTGCAACTTGGAACTAGACCTGGGGCAGATGGAGAGAACAGACAGAGAGTAAATCTGAAAGGACTTCTTCCATTCAGCGCATAAGTCATTTGTTGACTTCACCGTCACAAGACACGGTGACAGCGACTGTTTTTGCTGGCGGACGCTTTAAAATTGGCTCAAACACAGCCATGGCGCTCAGTGGAGCCGGGCCTGTCATTCTCTCCTATCCAGAGCTCTCTGCCAGGAGAGTTAACTCAAACCTCCATATATGCAGGCAGTATACCTTGGAGAACCGGCTGCTAGGGACCGAAATAGAGGACGGCAACCCTGAGGGAGGGAGGGAGAGAAGTAGGACTGGCACGTCCTACTTGTGAGCTTCCAGAAGCATCCAGCCGGCCTCGGTGGGAAAACAAGACGCTGGACCAGAGAGACGGGGCCCTCGTCCAGTGAAGCAGCTGTTCTTTTCTTGCATGCATTGGGTAGCAGACGCTGAAGGCACAACGGAGTGGGAAGCATGCCTAGAAAAGCTGCTGCTTGTGACTGCGGAGTACGGGGTCGGTCTTTGCAGACGGCCCAGGAGACGGAACCGCAGGAGGGAGACAGACAGCTCAGCTCCCGGGAGCCTGAGATGCACCAAATCTGGTGGAACGGTGATCTTTTTTTGGGGGGGGGGTTGTCTGTGGGTTCAGAGAGGAGTGCCAGAGAACTGCACGGCGCAGATCTGCGGGAGGTCAGGTCGATTGCGCTTGATGCGTTCCAAGGTTAGAAATTTTCTGACGGTCAGAGTGGTTCCTCAGTGGAACAGGCTTCCTCGGGAGATGGTGGGCTCTCCTTCCCAGGAGGTTTTTCAGCAGAGGCTAGATGGCCATCTGTCAGCAAGGCTGATTCTATGACCTTAGGCAGATCATGAGAGGGAGGGCACCTTGGCCATCTTCTGGGCATGGAGTAGGGGTGTGTGTGTGTGTGGGGGGGAGGTAGTGGTGAATTTCCTGCATTGTGCAGGGGGTTGGACTAAATGACCCTGGCGGTACTTTCCAACTCTATGATTCTATAAGGTGGTTGTATGCACACGTACGCACAATCCAGCAACACATCTCCCGCCCGGTTGTCTTATCAGTACATAGCCAGCATCGGTTGTGGGAGTGACTCTCTTCTCCCCTTTACCTCTGAATGCAAAAGCCCCCCAC
Source organism: Euleptes europaea (assembly GCF_029931775.1). Taxonomy (NCBI): domain Eukaryota; kingdom Metazoa; phylum Chordata; class Lepidosauria; order Squamata; family Sphaerodactylidae; genus Euleptes; species Euleptes europaea. The sequence goes on from NC_079315.1 coordinate 10,543,303, forward strand.
TCCCACCATTGGCATTTTCCAAGTCCTGCTGATAACCTTTGTTGTGGGCCTGGCCCCCCAAAGGGGGGGTGGTTGTTACGGTGCAAACTACACCCTGTTGCTGGGGCAACAATCAGGCGGCGAAGGAAGAAAATCCTTCCATCTGCCACTTGAAGAGTCCACGGTGGTATCTCGAGAAGAGGCTCTTTGGCGAGGGGAGGGGGCTCTCGCCCATCCTTCCCCCTCATGGAGAAGCGCCCAGAAATGCCAAAACCACCCACTAGCGGCATCTGGGAGGGGAAAAAAAAGGGAATACTTATTCCACTCCTATCTGCAAAACCATCAGGGCACACAGAATCCTAATGCTGCTGCTGCATAGCTCTCCTGCAACCTCCCCCTCCCATTTGGGGGGGGGGTTTAAAAGCAGTAAATACACCTTCGCACTCCCATCCTGCTGCTGCACACCGGAGGCAGGTGGGAAGGGTTTTCTCCGCCTTCTCAGACTATTCCTCTCTTCCCCTTCTTCCTGCAGCAGCCGGTCCCTTCAATGATCTCGCCTCCCTGCCTTCTGGTCCCCTCGATCTCGCCCCTTCTCATGTGCAGCCGCGCACGCATGTTCCCACAGCCGTGCTCAGAATGTCCAAGCTCCTCCGGGGTTGCATCCACCCTGCTCAGCAGTCCCCGGCCCTCCCCTCCGCGCAATCGATTATCGATCCCTCCATAATTAATCCGACAGAGGAGGCAGCCGAGATAGGGGACCCGAGGGTGCAGACAGGCGGGGAGAGGGGAGGATCGGGCATCTTCCTGGGCGTGCAGGGAGGCAGCAGCATATGTAGGGCGAGGGGTTGCTGGCTAGGGTAGGGGGCTGCAAGGAGCCCCCTGGTGCTTGGAAAGGGGAGGGGCTTTGGCTCAGCGGCAGAGCCTCTGCGTGGCATGCAGAAGGTCCCAGGTTCAATCCCCCGGCATCTCCAGATAAAGGGGCTAGGCAGGTAGGAGATGGGAAAGACCTCTCTCTGCCTGAGACCCTGGAGAGCCATGGGGAGGGGCTGTGGCTCAGTAGTAGAGCCTCTGCAGGTGATGTTAAAGACCCCTGCCTGAGACCCTGGAGACCCTTCCATACCTCAAGGGTCAATCAACTGGGAAGGGGCCGTGGCTCAGTGATAGAGCCTCTGCTTGGCATGCAAGAAGGTCCCAGGTTCAATCCCCGACATCTCCAGATAAAGGGACCAGGCAAGTAGGCGATGTGAAAGACCCCTGCCCGAGACCCCCGGAGAGCCGCCGGTCCGAGTAGGCAACCCTGACTTGAACGGACCAAGGAGGGTCTGATTCAGTAGAAGGCAGCTTCATGTGTACATGGGCGTGTTCCTCCCGGAGAGGCAGAGAATGAATGGGGGAAGAGGCCGGAGGGCAAGGCGGAGCGAGGGATTGGGGGGGGGGAGAAGGGATCTGAGGCCCCCCTCCCCACAGAAGGCGAGGAGCGGCCAAAGGGGGGGGAGCCCAACCCCGGGATGGGACGGGGGGGAGGAGAAGGGATCTGAGGCCCCCTCCCCACAGAAGGCGAGGAGCGGCCAAAGAGAGGGGGGGCAGCCCAACCCCGGGATGGGAAGGGGTGGGGGAGAAGAGATCTGAGCCCCCCCTCCCCACAGAAGGCGAGGAGAGGCCAAAGAGAGGGGGGGGAGCCCAACCCCGGGATGGGACGGGGGGGGGGAAAGAAGGGATCTGAGGCCCCCCTCCCCACAGAAGGCGAGGGGCGGCCAAAGAGAGGGGGGGAGCCCAACCCCGGGATGGGACGGGGGGGGAAGAAGGGATCTGAGCCCCCCCTCCCCACAGAAGGCGAGGAGCGGCCAAAGAGAGGGGAGGGGAGCCCAACCCCGGGGATGGGACCGGGGGGGGGGGAGAAGGGATCTGAGGCCCCCTCCCCACAGAAGGCGAGGAGCGGCCAAAGAGGGGGGGGAGCCCAACCCCGGGATGGGACGGGGGGGGGAAAGAAGGGATCTGAGGCCCCCCTCCCCACAGAAGGCGAGGAGCGGCCAAAGAGGGGGGGGAGCCCAACCCCGGGATGGGATGGGATGGGACGGGGCGGGCGAGCGGGAGGGGAGGCGCGCGTCGACGGGGGGAGCCGGAGCCGGCCCCCCCCCCCGGGCCCCACTCACCTTTGTTGCCCAGGGCGCAGGCGAGGAGGAGGAGGAGGAGGCGCAGAGGCAGGCAGGCGCGGGGCTGCCTCCAGCCCATCTTGCCGGGGAGCGGCTTGGGGGGCCGCCCTGCGCCTGGCCGGACGGAGGAAGGCGAGGAGGAAGAGGAGGAGGAGGAGGGCGCGGGCTGGGGGGCTCCCCGGGCAAGGCTGGACGGCTGCTGGGACGGCTGGCTCTCTCCTCCCTGCCCAGCCCCTCTACTGCAGCATGATGTCAGCAGCGCCCGGCCCCGATTGACGGCCGCCGGCAGCCAATGCGAGGGGCGGCGGCGCCAGGTGCTGCAGGAGGGGAGGGGAGGGGAGGGGACGGGGAGGGGGCGCTCCCAGCCTCTCCCCCCCTCCCGCTGACTGCGATGGGGGGATCGGGGCGGGGGGCGTCGAGGCCGGGCCCGGAGGAACTTCCCGGGGACTTTGGGGGGAGTTGGGGGGGCCCCTCGACGGTCCCCTCCCCGGTTCGCGGCGCCGGGGTGGAGCTGGGGGGGGATTTCGAGGCGCGCCTCCCGTGCACGCGCAGACCCCTCCCACGCGCCGCGCAGACCCGCTGGGCACACGACACAGCCCCCCCCCCAAGCCCCCAGACGGGCACCCCACAAACAGATCGCGTATAGATTGTGTGTGAAGTGCCGTCAAGTCGCTTCCGACTCGTGGCGACCCTATGAATGAAAGCCCTCCAAAATGTCCTGTCTTGGACAGCCTTGTTCAGATCTTGCAAACTGAAGGCTGCGGCTTCCTTGATTGAGTCCATCCTTCTCTTGTTGGGTCTTCCTCGTATAGATTACACCCCCCACAAAGACCGTCTCGCAGGATCTGTGGGTCGGTGGTGGAGCCTCTGCTTGGCATGCAGAAGGTCCCAGGTTCAATCCCCCGGCATCTCCAGTTCAAGGAACCACGCAAGTAGATGATGGGAAAGACCTCCGCCTGAGACCCTTCCATACCCTAGGGGTAAATCAACTGGGGAGGGGCCGTGGCTTAGTGGTAGAACATCTGCTTGGCACGCCGAAGGTCCCAGGTTCAATCCTCGGGCATCTCCAGTTCAAGGAACCACGCAAGTAGATGATGGGAAAGACCTCCGACTGAGACCCTGGAGACCCTTCCATACCCTAGGGGTAAATCAACTGGGGAGGGGCTGTGGCTTAGTGGGAGAACATCTTCTTGGCACGCCGAAGGTCCCAGGTTCAATCCCCGGGCATCTCCAGTTCAAGGAACCACGCAAGTAGATGATGGGAAAGACCTCCGCCTGAGACCCTGGAGACTCTTCCATACCCTAGGGGGTAAATCAACTGGGGAGGGGCTGTGGCTCAGTGGTAGAACATCTGCTTGGCACCCCGAAGGTCCCAGGTTCAATCCCCGGGCATCTCCAGTTAAAGGGATTAGGCAAGTAGATGATGGGAAAGACCTCTGCTGGGAAAGCCGCTGCTAGTCTGAGTAGACAACACTGGCTTTGATGGACCAAGGGTCAGATTCAGTATGAGGCAGCTTCATGTGTTCTTTAATTGTACTGTTCCTGTAGGGGAGGGGCTGTGGTTCAATGGTAGAGCCTCTGCTTGGCATGCAGAAGGTCCCAGGTTCAATCTCAGGCATCTGCAGTTAAAGGGACTAGGCAAGTAGGTGATGTGAAAGACCTCTGCCTGAGGCCCTGGAGATCCTTCCATACCCTAAGGGTAAATCAACAGAAGGGGCCATGGCTCAATGGGAGAGCCTCTGCTTGACATGCAGAAGGTCCCAGGTTCAGTCCCCCGGCATTTGCAGTTAAAGGGACTAGGCGAGTAGGTGATGTGAAAGACCTCTGCCTGAGGCCCTGGAGATCCTTCCATACCCTAAGGGTAAATCAACTGAGAAGGGGCCGTGACTCCGTGGCAGAGCATCTGCTTGGCATGTGTCGCGAGAATTTTCAGTATTGATCATTAGTTTATATTAAAAATATTAGTAATCTATATTAAAAGAGTTTGGGTTGAAATTGACCACATACATTATCACCTATAGACCTGACTTTCAGAAAGCAGCTATTAGCTGACATCAGCTCCAAGCAGGACTCTGACCTAAAAGGGTCATAAGTAATTGCATCGCAGCAATTAACCACCCAAAGCACATCAGATGCCCCAAAATTTATGCAAGGTTATAAAAACAGACAACAAATCATTTGTTCACTAAGGGAGAAGTTGTTTTCAGAACATGGGAACACTGACTGATGGACAAGCACAATCAGATATCAAAACAGGCAGTGAAAAGAATTATTATGGAACAAGATATTTCTAAACAATTAAGTCATGATTTGCAGAAAACTCATTTCCTAAGAATGTGTCAGGGAGGGGTCATTTGGGACCCCCCTCTCTATAAAGGAACAACCCAAAACCCCAGTTCTTTGTCCTTCCACTGAGAGACCACAGACCCTTTGAATGGTTGCCATCTCTGTCTGTCTCTCTGGAAGTGACCCAGGGGCCTTTGTATTTGTTGTCTGTCAATATGTTTACGTTTGTTAAGTACTGTCATATATATTCAGTTAAGTATTGCTTTCTCCTTTGCTTCATATTCTTTTTGTAAGTTCAATAAAACTGAATCGTTTCTTGCTCATATGGCTTGAATGCTGTTTAAGAATGACTGTGTAAGAATGCTTCTCTGTATGAAAGGTTCTTTTCCAGCCAGATCTCTCTGGGCTGCCTTTTGGAAAGTGAAGCAGGCAGAGAGGGCCATGCACAACGAACTAGAAGGTGGGGGGCACAAAAAAATTCCCGCCACAGCATGCACCAGGTCTCAGGTTCAATCCCCAGCATCTCCAGTTCAAGGGACTAGGCAGGTAAGTGATGGGAAAGACCCCTGCCTGAGACCCTGGAGAGCCACTGCCAGTCTGAGTAGACAACGCTGACTATGATGGACCGAGGGTCTGATTCAGTAGAAGGCAGCTTCATGTGTTCGTGTGTGAGCATCTCACTACACAAACAAACCTGCACCCCCCCAACACACACACATAACAAAGCTTGCACAGATTACAAACAAACATTGTCTCCACCTGTGCACCCCCCCCAACACTCCATCAGGCTCAATCCACACACACACAGTGCGCCCCCCTGCCACCCCCTCACACTCACACAGAACTAAAGTTGCCAACCTCCAGATGGGGCCTGGAGTTCATCCAGATTGATCTCCAGATTACAGAGATCATTTCTTCAGAGGGTGGAGCCTAGGGCATTACATCCCCACTGAGTTCTCTCCCCAGTGTGGTGTAGTGGTTAAGAGAGCCAGCATGGTGTAGTGGGTGGTTTGGAGCGGTGGAGTCTCATCTGGAGAACCGGGTTTGATTCCCCACTCCTCCACATGAGTGGCGGAGGCCAATCTGGTAAACTGGATTTGTTTCCCCACTCCTACACACAAAACCAGCTGGGTGACCTTGGGCTAGTCACAGCTCTCTCAGCCTCACCTCACGGGGTGTCTGTGTGGGGAGGGGAAGGGAAGGTGACTGTAAGCCGGTTTAGTCTCCCTTAAGTGGTAGAGAAAGTCGGCATATAAAAAACCAACTCTTCTTCTTCTTCCCCAAATTCTGCCGTCCTTGGGTTCTGCCCCCAAACCGCCAGGGATTTCCCACTCCAGGACTGGTAACCCTGAGGAACACCACACCCTCATCCACAGACCGTGTCGCCCGAAGAAGAAAGAGTTGGTTTTTATATGCCGACTTTCTCTTCCACTTAAGGGAGAATCAAACCGGATTACAATCTCCTTCCCTTCCCCTCCCCACAACAGACACCTTGTGAGGTGAGGCTGAGAGAGCTGTGACTAGACCCAGCTGGCTTCGTGTGTAGGAGGGAAACAAATCCAGTTCACCAACAGCCTCCGCCACTCATGTGTAGGAGTGGGGGAATCAAACCCGGTTCTCCAGATCAGACTCCACCGCTCCAAACCACCGTTCTTAACCACTACACCACGCTGGCTCACAACACAAGAGCACACGTCAAACACACTCCAAACAGACACATCAACAGAGACACACACACCCCAACATGGCCTACTGCGATCAAGAGAGGCTGGTCGCTGCTGGCAACTAGAGTTGCCAAACTTCCAGCTACTACAAAAATAAACTTGAGCTACCTTCAGAACTAGTACAAAAAATTGTAGCTACAATGGCTAAACCTTATAACCATTATTTAAAGTAAATATTAAATTCAGTAAGCTTCATATACTATTTTAATTCTTATGTATTTATTTAATACAATTTCTGACCATGTCAGTTTCATCTTACAAATTAAAGAGTATACTGGACTCTTTAATTTGTAAAATGAAACTGACATGGTCAGAAACCTGCTATTACAACTGATCTCCAGCCGATAGAGATCAGTTCACCTGGAGAAAATGGCCGCTTTGGAAATTGGACTCTATGGCATTCAAGTCCCTCCCCTCCCCAAACCCTGCCTTCCTCAGGCTCTGCCCCCAAAACCTCCCGCCGGTGGCGAAGAGGGATCTGGCAACGCTAAGGTCAACACATATTCTGCCTTGTTCTGGACCGCCTTAGCACGCTTCTGTCAGGAAGCACCAAAGCCAAAAGCAAATCCAGACTGGTGTTGATGGTCCTAAGGGTCAGACCACCAGCTTGACGGAAGTACGTGGCAGCTGGTTGGGAATCCTGAGAAGTGGGGGGAAGAAGAAGAAGAAGAAGAAGAAGAGTTGGTGTTTATATGCCGACTTTCTCTACCACTTAAGGAAGAATCAAACCTGCTTACAGTCACCTTCCCTTCCTCTCCACACAACAGGCACCTTGTGAGGTAGGTTGGGCTGAGAGAGTTCGGAGAGAGCTGTGACTAGCCCAAGGTCACCCAGCTGGCTTCATGTGGAGGAGTGGGGAAATCAACCCAGTTCTTCAGATTAGCATCTTGCCACTCATGTGGAGGAGTGGGGAATAAAACCTGGTTCTCCAGATTAGAGTCCGCTGCTCTTAACCCCCGCACTTAACCACTACACCACGCTGGCTCTTCTTGCATGTAAGTGCCCTGCTCAGTCTTTCCTCACTGACAGCCAGCGTGGCAGAGTAGTTAGAGTGCAGGGAACTAGGATCTGGGAGACCCAGGTTCGAATCCCCCACACTGCCATGGAAGCTCGCTGGGAGAATTTGAGCTAGTCATGCTCTCCCAGCCAAACCTTTGAACCAATCATGTTCTCTCAGCCAAATCAACTTTGCAGGGTTGTTGTTAAGATAGAATGGGCAAAGAAGAGCCATGTTAAGCTGTTCTGAGCTCCTTGGTGGAGCTCAGAGCAGGATAGAAACATACCAGATAAAAACATACCGGGACCAACTTAGAATTGTCAGCTTTCTAAAATTAGCACAGGATGCTATTCTTTCTAGGCCTCAGATTGGCTTGAAAAGAGCTATAAAAGCTCACATACTGGACGTGGGATTTGCCTCCTCTTAAAATATATTATTGGTGGGTTTCCAGGTGGTGCAAATAAAAAAATCCCCCCCTTCATGTTTGAGCCACGATGGCACGTTGGCACATGTATATCACTTGCCGTTGCCCTGTGATTTACATTATTACGTCCATAGGCATGATATGGGGAGAAAGTTTGAGCCAGGAGATTTGGCTGCACCATGTGATAGAGTTGCACCCCCAAAAATCTCTCAAAAGACTGCAGAGGAGAATGGAGAGGTTTTTTTATTTAAAGAAACCACTTCAGACTGTAGATGGTGTGTGTAGGGGGGTGTCACCTTTTCTTTTTACACAGGAGCATTCCAGAACCTATAAGGACACAGCAAAGTCTGGCCTAGAACTTTTCTCACTGGTGTGCCGGCCGTTTGCTCGGGAAGCTTATTCTTGTCCCCCCACCCCCACAGGATGGAGTAAGCTTAAGTGACATTCCCCCCTAGCAGTATGAAAGGGCGCAGTCCACCGGGGCCCAACCACGTCATGCTGAGCAGATCTGGCCTCCTATTGCCTCCTCCTCCATTGGTGCCAATTAGGGTTGCCAGGTCCCTGTTCGCCACCGGCGGGAGGTTTTTGGGGTGGAGCCTGAGGAGGGTGGGGTTTGGGAAGGGGAGGGACTTCAATGCCGTAGAGTCCAATTTCCAAAGCGGCCATTTTCTCCAGGTGAACTGATCTCTTTTGGATGGAGAACAGTTGTAATATCAGGAGATCTCCGGCTAGTACCTGGAAGTTCAGGTATGAGTCCTCCATAAAATTCAAGAGTGGGTATGCGATATCTCACTCAATAGCCGTAAATTTCAACATGGAAGGTCGCTCTTTCTGGTAAGACTCGTCAGGCAAAAAAAAATTGGAAACGCCTTTCCGGCTAGTTCTTAGCGCTTTCGCCACAATCGTGGCTTCATCAGCCTTAGACAATTGCAATAATATGCATGTGATAATATTTGTTGTGGAATCAATTTTTAGGCTCCCATGACGGGCTGCATACCTCACTGGGTTGTTAGCATATGTACTCAGGTCTATTCAATGGGGCTTCCTCCCACAAGGGTCTTTTTGGGATTGCGCTGTAGGATTCTTGGTGCCCCTTAGACACTCGCTGCTCCAGGAACCCACTGGGATTCCTTGTGGGGCCAGGCCAGCATGGGGATAGGACATGCTCAGAGTATGATGCTCTACAGTAAATGCAAGGGAAATTGAGTGGGAGAATACAGGATATTTTTACAGATGGGAGAGTGACAAATTTAGAGAGTGTTCTTCTCCCTCCTTCATACTGCATTGTTTATCATTTTGCTATTGGGCATATTGAACTGCATTTCATGGAATCATAGAATTATAGAGTTGGAAGGGGCCATACAGGCCATCTAGTCCATCCTCTGCTCAGGGCAGGATCAGCCTAGGGCTGTGCCGTTGCCGTGGTGAGGGCGCTGAGGGTGGTGCTCCTTCTCCCCAAGCCCATGCTCCCCAAGCCTGCGCTGGCGCCCTCCCTCTCTCTCAGCTGAGCTGCAGTTGCAGCTCAGCTGTTTGTCGGGCCCCGCCCGTCTTCAATTTGGACCGGGAGGCTGTGGCGGAGCTCCTTGCTTCGCCCCCCCTCTCAGCTGAGCTGTGGGGCCCCACAGGTCTTCAGTTTGTCCATCTAAAAAAGCATTTAGAAATTCTACAACATTTGCAGACAATCCTACAAGCCATCAGGAAATCTACAAGGAATTTTCTATCATTGTAGCAGCTGCAAAGGTGAATTTTAGTAACAGATTTTTACAGTTCCGTAAGATGGAGACAACCCTGTGTTTTCTTACTTCTCGAGATAAAGCCAAATTTGAAGAACTTGATCTTTCCTTCCTACACTGGTTAGATTTAGAAAATCTGGAAATGGAGCTAATAAAATTTCAAGAAAGCTCTATCTGGCAAAATAAATTCTATGACCTGCGTGAAACATTTGAGAAGATAAAATGGATGCCAAAGGATAGCACAGTTAGTTCTGAAAATGAAATCCTTAAAGTGTGGAATTCTCTGCCAAATAATTTTAAGTCAATGAAAGTACATGGGATTGCTTTCCTCACTTTGTTTGGATCATCTTATGCTTGTGAGCAGCTGTTTTCAGCTTTGAATTATATCAAATCTGACACCAGAAACCGGCTAACAGATGACCTGAGTGCTGCATGTGTTGCTCTCAAACTTACAAAGTATGAGCCAAGGGTAGACAAATTATCAGCATGCACAAACAGCAAAAATCACATTAATTGTTCAAAAAGTTTGACGATGTCCTCAAAGATGTCACAAAAATGGTGAATTACATCATGGCTCGTGCTCTGAATTGTCGAGAGTTTCAAGCACTTCTTGAGGAGGTTCAGGCACAGTATAATTGTTTACTTATGTACAATAATGTCCGGTGGCTGAGCAGAGGACAAGTCCTAGAGAGATGCATGCCAAATGCAAACTTTTACCTTTCAATAAAAAGTTGTTTGTATCATTGAAAGCTCTGTTATTGTGTTTTTCTTTTAACGCAAAATATGTGAATGTATGAGTTGTTTTTTCTAAACTAAAACCTCAGTATTCAGGTTAAATTGCCGTATTGGCACTTGGCAATAAATAAGTGGGTTTTGGGTTGCAGTTTGGGCACTCGGTCTCTAAAAGGTTCGCCATCACTGGCCTAGAGCAACCCTGACAAGCGTTTGTTTAGCCTCTGCTGAAAGACTGCCAGTGACGGGGAGCTCACCTCCTCCCTGGGTAGCTGATTCCACTGTCGAACAACTCTTACGGTAAAAAATTTTGTTCCTAATATCCAGCCGGTACCTTTCTACCCACAATTTAAACCCATTACTTCGAATTTTCTGCTGTCAACAGGAACAGTTCCCTGCTCTCCTCATTATTCTTCAACTGTATACATATGAATATGCTATCAAGTCGCAGCCAACTTATGGCGACCTCAACAAAGGGTTTTCAAGGCAAGTGAGAAGCGGAGATGGTTTGCTACTGCCTTCCTCTAAAGAGCCTTCCTTGGTGGTCTCCCATTCCCATACCGACCTTGCTTAGCTTCCAAGATCTCATGCGATCAGGCTATATCATTACGCCTTCCTTCCCTTTAACTGTGTAACCCTCCACAACTAAAAAAGGATATTGCAGAGCTTGAGAAGGTGCGGAAAAGAACAACCGAAATGATCAGGGGACTAGAGCAACTGCCCTATGAGGAGCGGTTAAAACGCTTAGGACTGTTCAGCTTGGAAAGAAGGTGGTTAAGGGGAGACATGATAGAGGTCTATAAAATTATGCTTGGTTTGGAAAGAGTGGACAGGGAGACGTTTTTCTCCCTCTCCCATAATACTAGAACACGGGGTCATCTGCTGAAGCTGGAGGGTGAGAGATTCAAAACAGATCAAAGGAAGTATTTCTTCACACGACGCATAGTTAAATGGTGGGACTCCCTGCCCAAGGATGTGGTGATGGCTGCCAACTTGGAAGGCTTGAAGAGGGGAGTGGACATGTTCAGGGAGGAAAGGGGTATTCATGGCTACTAGTCCAAATGCATACTAGTCATGATGCATACCTATTCTCTCCAGGATCAGAGGAGCATGCCTATTATATCAGGTGCTGGGGAACACAGGCAGGATCATGCTGCTGCAGCCGTCTTGTTTGGGGGCTTCCTAGAGGCCCCCCGGTCGGCCCCTGTGGGCACAGACTGCTGGACTTGACGGGCCTGGGTCTGATCCAGCAGGGCTTCCCTTACGTTCTTATTAAGAGGGGAGTGGACATGTTCATGGAGGAGAGGGCTGTTCATGGCTACTAGTCCAAATGCATACTAGTCATGATGCAGACCTCTTCTCTCCAGGATCAGAGGAGCAGGCCTATTATTTTGGAACACAGGCAGGATCATGCTGCTGCAGTCGTCTTGTTTGGGGGCTTCCTAGAGGCACCTAGTCGGCCCCTGTGGGCACAGACTGCTGGACTTGACGGGCCTGGGTCTGATCCAGCAGGGCTTTCCTGATGTTCGGGACCGCCTGCAACTTCTGGCGCGGCGTGGGAAGGGCACTGCTTGCTCCGCACCCGGTTCGAGCGAGGCCACGCCGGGCCAGTGAGCCTTTCCCGGTGCAAAGAAACCCTCCGTCTGGAGGAGAGGCAGGGAGGGAGGGGGGAGGCGGGGCTGGAAGGGACCTCCCCCCTCCCCCCCGGGTCTCCCCCCCCCTTTTCCCGGAGCCGAGTGACTTTTACGGCGGAGGGAACTCCGCGCCGCGGCGGCGCTATATAAACCCCCGGCGGACTCCGCTGGCCCAAGTCAGTGGCCGGGTGCGGGGAGCGAGGGACGGCGCTCTTCCCGGCCCCTCCGCGTTCCCACGTGCTCCTGGACGCGCGTCTGGACCGCGCTCGGCGCCTGCTCGCTTTTGCGCTCCCGCCGCCTCCTTCCCGGGATGCCTCCCAATCTCAGCGGCTACTACCGGTTCGTCTCCCAGGATAACATGGAGAATTACCTCCGCGCCTTAGGTAAGCGGCTCCCTCCTCGCTCCCACCCGGGCTCGCTGCCTTTTGTCTTCTCCCCTTTGTTGGGACTCTGTTGGCAGCGTTGGGCTCCCAACACTTCGCTAACGCTGGCGTGGAAGAGAGATTTTTTTTTTGCTGCCGTTGCCTCTGAGCTTGTGCAGAGTGCCTTCCCAGATCCAACTACAGATAATCTAGAAGCAGGGATGGCTGAACAGTTTGATCAGTGGGTGTGGGACTCCTGGCAACCCTATGAATGAAAGTCCTCCAGAATGTCCTATCTTTGACAGCCTTGCTCAGATCTTGCAAACTGAGGGCCGTGGCTACCTTGATAGAGTCCGTCCATCTCTTGTTGGGTCTTCCTCTTTTCCTGCTGCCCTCAATTTTTCCTAGCATGACTGTCTTTTCCAGTGACTCTTGTTTTCTCATAATGCGACCCAAACACATAATGAAGGGGAAGAGCCCCGCGTGCTCTGCCCCTCCCCCCCCAAAGCTCCCGGCCCCTCTTCATTCAGTTTTATAGCTTTTATTACTGTGTTGGAGAAACATGAAGGTGAAAGTATGTTGACCTGGTGTGAGGAAAGAAGGTGTTTAGCATATAATAGATAAAAGGATGGCTAATGCTTTGGGACTGCAGCCCATAAGCAGCGGCCAAAAAGGATTGTATTGTTATAAGAAGGTCAGTGAAGAGTTTTGAAGTGTACATGAATAAGATGGTCTCGAGAGTGGTAACTAAAAATAAGGTGGGGCTGCAATCCTAAGTGATGCAGCAGCTGAATGAGTTCATCCAACATGGTAATAATCTGTAATCCTCCAAAATGTTAGGGTTGTTTCAGGAAAACAGCAACCCGGGCTCTCTAGCCCCCTGAAGCAACCCCCAAGCTCTCATTTTAGTTGCAAGTTTTGGTTCTTGCCTGTCATGGCAAATCCCATTAATGCAGCTCAATGTACATAGTGCACTCTGCACAAGCACCAAGGCACCATTGCCTTGTGTCCCTTTTTGGATTCCTCCTGTAAGAACCTTGTGATTTGCTCAGTTTCAGTAAACTCACACCAGGACCTCACTAAACGTGAAACCCAGGTGCTCTATTTTTAAAAGATGGATTTTTGCTTTAATTTGGTAAACAGTTCTGAATTTGATTTTTGTGTGGATAACCCCTGAGTATCAAGACTCACCAAAATCTCATTAGGAACAGGGGAAGCCCCATTGCTCTCCCTCCCCTCGCTCTTTAGACAAACTGGAACCCACCCCGGCTTCCAAAGTGCACTCTGCATATGCCCAGTGGTGCCACACAGCCTTCTGGCACGGGGTACACCTCACGGAAACAATCCTTTCCTCCTCATGCATTCAGAGGAAAGGAGGGGGGGAGAAGATATCCAATCTACTTGACAGCTTCAGTTTAGTCATTTTAGCTTCTAGGGTCAGTTCAGGCATGATTTGATCTATAACCCACGGATTTGTGTTTTTTTTTTGGCAGTCCAGGGTATCCGTAACACTCTTCTCCAGTGCCACATTTCAAAGGAATCTACTTTCTTCCTATCAGCTTTCTTCAATGTCCAGTTAGATCATTAAAGGTAAAGGTCCCCTGTGCAAGCACCGGGTCATTCCAGACCCATGGGGTGACGTCACATCCCGACGTTTCCAAGGCAGACTATGGTTTGCCCAGTCATTTTCCCTTTACCTCCAGCAAGCTGGGTACTCATTTCACCGACCTCGGAAGGCTGGACGGCTGAGTCAACCTTGAGCCGGCTACCTGAAACCGGCTTCCATCGGGATCGAACTCAGGTCGTGAGCAGAGCTTTTGACTGCAGTACTGCAGCTTACCGCTCTGCCCCATGGGGCTCCTATCATTAGGCAGGTTTAAAACGCTGGCGAAAGTAACAATAACAAGGCTGCTTAACATTTCTGTAATGCGTTTGAAGTGCTTCTTGGGCACGATATTTGCAATATTTTATTACATTTATTTATTTTATTAGATGTATACTCTTATGTTCATTCAAGACTTTTTTTTATCCCACTGTCCCTCCCTTGAGTCAGAGTATTTCTTCTCCATTTTCCTCATTTTATTCTCACAACTACCCTGCGAGGTAGGTGAAGCAGAGAGAGAGTAAGTAGCCTAAGGTCACCCGGCAAGCTTCATACTGGAATGGAGATCTGAACCCAAGTCTCTGCAATCCCCAGCCCAGCTCTACTACATTTTTCCGATTCCTCTAACCACTACACCATGCTGTCTTCCACACTGCGGACGGAGCAAAGATCTGAGATGGAGAGCTCTCCATCTCAGCTCTTTGCTCCGTCTGCAGTGTAGAAGACAGGCGTGGTGTAGTGGCTAAGGAGTAACGGCGCTTAAAGTGTGTTTTAAATATACTGATTCATACTGGACTCCTAATCTCTACTATATGTGTGGCCAAGTATAAATCTCTAAATATATGTAATTGTTTTGTTTGGAGGCTGTAAATCAAATCTCCGGCCAACCACCGGCTGTAAACACTAGGGTGGTTATGAGGCAGGGAAGTAGTAGTTTAAGGCATATGGCTGCTCCAGTTTATTTTGTTACTTATTGATTTTATTTACTTTGTACTGCCTTGCCTCCCCCCCCATTCCTTCCTCTGTCCTGTTTACACTCTCCCTCCCTTCCATTTACTGTAATCTCTGAGAGCCAGCGTGGTATAATGGTTAAGAGAAGTGGACACTAATCTGGAGAGCCGGGTTGGATTCCCTACTCTTCCACATGAGCGGCGGACTCTAATCTGGTGAACTAGGTTTGTTTCCTCACTCCTCCATATGAAGCCTGCTTGGTGACTTTGGGCTAGTCACAGTTCTCTCCAAACTCTCTCAGCCCCACCTACCTCACAAGGTGTCTGTCGTGGGGATGGGAGGGGAGGCGATTGAAAGCCGGTTTGATTCTTCCTTAAGTGGTAGAGTAAGTCGGCATACGAAACATCAACTCTTCTTCCTCTTTTCTTCTTCTTAGACATTAACGTCGCGCTGAGGAAGTTGGTATGCCTCCTGAAGCCAGACAAGGAGATCGTACACGATGGGAACCACATGACCATCCGCACATTAACTTCGCTTCGAAACTATATCATGGACTTTGACTTGGGGGTTGAGTTTGAAGAGGACCTGGGGCCGGTGGACGGGCGCAAGTGCCAGGTGAGAGGCCTCGTCCGGGCCAGCTGGACTGAGGGGACAGACTAGTTCATTGTTTCGGATGCATCAGTTCTTGCCCTTGAGTTGTGCTTAAAGTTACCAACTCCATTGGTTCTTGTAGGTTATCCGGGCTGTGGGACCATGGTCTTGGTATTTTCTTTCCTGACGTCTCGCCAGCAGCCGTGGCAGGCATCTTCAGAGGAGTAACACTGAAGACAGTGTCTCTCTAAGGCTACCTACTCCTCTGAAGATGCCTGCCACAGCGGCTGGCGAAACAGGAAAGAAAATACCAAGACCACGGTCACACAGGCCAGATAACCTACAAGAACCGATGAACTCTGACCGTGAAAGCCTTCGACAATATTACCAACTCCAGTTTGGGAAATTTCAGGAGTTTTAAAGGGTGGGTTTTGGGGAGGGACCCCAGCAGGGTATTATGCTATCGACTCCACCCTCTGAAACAGCCATTTTCTCCAGAGGAACTGATTTCTGTAGTCTGGAGCTCATTGTAATTCTGGGAAATCTCCAGGCACTACCAGATCAGAGTCCACCGCTCCAGATCAGAGTCTACCACTCCAAACCACTTCTCTTAACCACTACACAACACTGGCTTGGATTTCCATCGGCTTGGATTTCTGTTATTTTGTAATCGGGCTGGATCAACGATCTGTTGTCGGCTAAGCATTTGTACTGCTCCCTTCAAGTGGCATTTCTTCGGGGCAAAAAGCCCCTGTGCATAGTGTTTTGAGAGTTCAGCTGCAAATACTGTGCAGTTAGAGAGCAGCAGATCCACGGAAACAGACCGTGCATAAAAGGCCAGTGTTTCAGTTATATATTCTCTTGATCATTCCAGTAACAACAGTCTTTTATGGCTGTCCAGTGTAATCCCTATATTGCAAATAGTGAGTGGGATTGAGGCCAAGACAGCATGGTGTGCCCAAGGCTACCTAGTAAGCTCAAGGAATGTGCATCCAGATATTAAGTAATAGAAATCCAAGCTGATTCTTGAATATACTGAATATGGTTGTTAAATGTGATAGCTGGTGATCTTCAGACATTGTAGTTATTCTTTAAAAGGATTCATGGAGGAGAGGTCTATCAATAGCTATTAGCCATGATAACTAAAGGGAATCTTCACATCCAGAGGCTCTAAATAAAGAAACGACAGCAGAGAAGGACTTGTCTTCTGTGCCTTGTTTGTTTGCCCTCCAGGTCAACTTGTTGGCCAGTGTGAAATGGGATTCTGGACTAGATGGATTACTGGTCTGTTCCAAAGGGGTACTTCTTACACGCAAATGTTGACATGCTATGTGTTTTTCACAGTTGTGTGAAGGGAGAGAGTGACTTGAGAGAGTTAACTGACAAGGGTGTCTTCCAGCCAGAAGAATTAGCAGACCTTTGTGCTGAAGAGGTTCATTCCAATCAGCGTTTACGTGACCAATATTTTCACTTTCAGTCCATTGTGGCACTGAAGGCTTTCTTGTGTCGATCATGGACTAGGGTTGCCAACCTCCAGGAACTAGCTGGAGAGCTCCTGCTATTACAACTGATATCCAGCCAATAGAGATCAGATCACCTGGAGAAAATGGCCGCTTTGGCCATTGGACTCTATGGCATTGAAGTCCCTTCCCTCTCCCTGCATAATAGGAGGTTGACTTGAAAGAGACAAATGTTTTTCTTGTATCCTGTTGAATCCAGGCATAGGGGAGAATAGAGGCAAAGTACCCTCCGCCAATAAGCAGCATGCATCTGCAAGGGGGAGAAGATGCAAATGTTGAGGGGTTACCGCACTTGTATTCCCAGCGATGAATTAAGAGTTTGAAAACGTTATAAAAAATACTGTTTGCCCTTTGTTTGGCCCCTTTAGCTGTGAAGACATCTTCCAACCATTTATAAGCCATGGTATCCAACAACCCTTTTAAAGCAATGTTTTTTATAACGTTTTCAAACTCTTAATACATTGCTGGGAATACAAAGTGCAGTAACCCCCTTGGTTGTACTCCATGGAAGGCAGACTGACTGATGCCAAAGGGGGGAGGACAGAGACAATTGCTCCCCAACAGGCGCGCACACACACACACACACACACACAAAAGGCATGCAAAAATGAGGTAGAATCTGCAATCACAGGGTGCTGAGTAGAGGAAAAGCAGGGGGGTTAAAGTTGGGTTGCCAACCTCCAGGTACTAGCCAGAGATCTCCTGCTATTACAACTGATCTCCAGTGATGGCGAACCTTTTAGAGACCGAGTGCCAAAACTGCAATCCAAAACCCACTTATTTATCGCAAAGTGCCAACACAGCAATTTAACCTGTCTACTGAGGTTTTAGTTTAGAAAAAACAACTCATACATTAACATCCCCACTTCATCCCATGCTAGCGGAGTCGCTCTGCACAGGATCGCGGGGCCGGATGGTCTCTGGGGGGCACGCCCCTCACCTTATAGAGCGTGCAGTGCAGGTACAGGTAAGGGGTGCGTCACTGGAAGTCGTGCAGGGTCTCAGCCGGCGGGTAGTGGAGCTGGAAGATGGGTAGGCCATGCTTGCAGCTCCGTAGGCAGGAGGTGCGCCTCAGGACGTGCCCGAAGAGCTCCAGCTCAGCCAGCCCCTTGTCCAGAGCGGCGCCGGGGCCCGGCTCTCCAAAGGCCAGCTCCCCGAGCCAGGGGTCCCCCAACGCCTCACCACTGCCTGCGCCCTCCTGGTGGCAGTGCGCCTCACTGTCACGCAGCAGGCGGTGGAGGCGCAGGCTGGCCTCCAGGGCACAGATGCTCTCCTTCCAGCCCTCGCCCTCATACTGCTCCAGCATGTAGGTTTAGGCTCAATGCAGTGGCAGCAGCTCAGCCGCCAGGAAGTTGTGGAAGCTGTACTTGTACTGTGCGCCGGCCAGGTCGGTCAGCAGCGGCAGCAGCAGCAGCCCCCGGCTTCGCCACTCCATGCCGCCGATGCCTGCTGCTGCTCCGGAGCCGCTCAGCCACTCGGCGGCCCATCGGGAGGCTCCGGGAAGCAGGGGAAAGGAAGGCAGGAGGGAGGTTTTGCCTTGGATTTGCAACTCTCTAGATGTGCTGGTGCGATGGCGCGTGCCCACAGAGAGGGCTCTGTGTGCTGCCTCTGGCACTTGTGCCATAGGTTCGCCACCACTGCTCTATGACATTGAAGTCCCTCCCCTCCCCAAACCCCACCCTCCTCAGGCTCCCCCCAAAAAACCTCCCGCTGGGGGCAAAGAGGGACCTGGCAACCCTAGGTAGAATCTGAAATCACAGGGTGCTGAGTGGAGGAAAAGCAGGGGGGGGAGTTAAAGTCAGGAATTAAGCAAGAGAAATCCTAATTTTACATACAGATTCTGTCAGTTCACATGGACAGGCAGTGTGTGAGTGGAGGGGCCCTATTTTTGAACAAAACCACAGCTTGTGCTCCTTGGCTTTCAGCACTTTCCTCCCTGCCCAGTTATTGTGTGGGATCCAAATCAAGCTTAAGAGAAAAGGGACGGCTCAGGTTTGGCTTCCCTTATGTATGTATTCTGGCTTTGTTTTAAAAAAAGATAACCCAGGAGAAGAGTTGGTTTTTATATGCCGACTTTCTCTCCCTTTTAAAGAGAATCAGACCAGCTGACAATCTCCTTCCCTTCCTCTCCGCACAACAGACACCTTGTGAGGTAGGTGAGGCTGAGAGAGTTCTGAGAGAACTGTGACTAGCCCAAGGTCACCCAGCTGGCTTCATGTGGAGGAGTGGAGAAGCCAACCCCGGTTCTCCAGATTACAGTCCCCTGCTCCCAACCACTACACCCCACTGGCTACACCCCTACACACACAGGATCCTAGGAAAGGAGGAAAAAACCCTCAGTGTCGACATACCTCCCTGTGCCTGCTTTGAAAAAGAGGATGTTACTTGCTGTAAGCCCTTGGCCCAATCTGAACCAGAAATCACATCAGAGACAGTCAGGTCCAAAGAAGTTGATTTTTACTGGTCATATAGGTTAACAGAGCACAAAGAAAAGGTGACAGCAATGGAGCTTGCTGGCTTGCACTTGGTAATATAAAAGCATGAAAAAAGCAAGAGATTACAGAACACAAACAGCGCTGTGGTTCCCACAGCTTCAAAGGCTTTTAGGTATGCATAACAGTCCTTGAGTTTGGTCAGTGGGAAAACGAAAGCAACTGAGATACAGGCCTGACATTCGCCCTTAAATGGTAAGAGATTCATTTTCACAGCATTTGATTAACCTGCCCAGGGCACTCTTCCTCCCTATGGGGGACCTGGAGAGAATTACTTCATCGTCTGCATATAGCAACAAGGTGTATGCCTTTTTGCGATTTTAGGGGGGGGGGTGGCAATCTAGTGTTTGAAGATGACTTGCCAGATCATTAATGTAGAAGGCAAATAACATAGGTGCTAATGTGCAGCCTTGCCTAACCCCTCTGTAGGGTCTAATTCGGTCAGTTAAGTGTCCCAATCTGCTACATCTGACCCTTAGATAAGTATGATTATGCAGTGTCCAGATAAGAAAAAGAAGTCTTTTGTCGATGGTAGAAATCAGCAATTTCCCCCATAATTTTGGCCTGGAGACAGTGTGTGTGTGTGTAAAGTGCCGTCAAGTCACAGCTGACTTATGGCGACCCCTTTTGGGGTTTTCATGGCAAGAGACTAACAGAGGTGGTTTGCCAGTGCCTTCCTCTGCACAGCAACCCTGGACTTCCTTGGTGGTCTCCCATCCAAATACTAACCAGGGCTGACCCTGCTTAGCTTCTGAGATCTGACGAGATCAGGCTAGCCTGGGCCATCCAGGTCAGGGTGAAGAAATCAGCAATTTCCTCCATAATTTGGGCCTGGAGACAGTATTTGCCCTTAAATGGGGGTGCTTTCTTCTACCTGATTGAAATACGGTAGGGAAGGTCCCAGAAATGTCATCCCAATTTGGGAGGGGCCCTGACTTGGATGGCCCAGGCTAACCTGATCTCGTCAGTTCTCGGAAGCTAAGCAGGGGCTGTTACCGCACTAGGTATTCCCAGCGATGTATCAAGAGTTTGAAAATGTTATTAAAAACGTGGCTTTAAAAGGGTTTTTGGATACCACGGCTTATAAGTGGTTCGAAGACGTCTTCACAGCTAAAGGGGCCAAACAAAGTGCGAACAGTATTTTTTATAACGTTTTCAAACTCTTAATACATCGCTGGGAATACAAGTGCGGTAACCCTCAGGGTCAGCCCTGGTTAGTACTTGGATGGGAGACCACCAAGGAAGACAAAGGATACGACATGGAGGAAGGCAATGGCAAACCACCTCTGTTCATCTCTTCCCATGAAAACCCTATGGGGTCAACATAGGTGGGATGCATCTTGATGGCACTTACTACCACCATGGTCATAGAATCAGCATTGCTGACAGATGGCCATCTAGCCTCTGCTTAAAAACCTCCAGGGAAGGAGAGCTCACCACCTCCCGAGGAAGCCTGTTCCACTGAGGAACCGCTCTAACTGTTAGAAAATTCTTCCTAATGTCCAGACGGAAACTCTTCTGATTTAATTTCAACCCGTTGGTTCTGGTCCGACCTTCTTGAGCAACAGAAAACAACTCGGCACCCTCCTCTATATGACAGCCCTTCAAGTACTTGAACATGGTTATCATATCCCCTCAGTCTTCTCCTCTTCAGGCTAAACCTCTTCAGTCCACCGCTCCAAGCCACCGCTCTTAACCACTACACCACGCTGGCAACTGCTTTGCATGCGGAAGGTCCCAGGTTCAATCCCCGGCCTCTGTAGTTAAAAGGATCAGGTAGGAGGTGATAGGAAAGGCCTCTGCCTAGGGTTGCCAGATCCCTCTTCACCATCAGCAGGAGCTTTCTGGGGTGGAGCTTGAGGAGGGCGGGGTTTGGGGGAGGGGAGGGACTTCAATGCCATAGAGCCCAATGGCCAAAGCAGCCGTTTCCTCCAGGGGAACTGATCTCTATCAGCTGGAGATCAGTTCTAATAGCGGGAGATCTCCAGCTAGTACCTGGAGGTTGGCAACCTGAGGCACAGGAGGGCCATTTTCCGGTTTAGTGGTCAGTACTGACTTTGAAAGACTGGGGGTCTGACTCAGTAGAAGGCAGATTAATGTGAAACGTGTTCCCCTCTGAAGGTAACAGAGACAAAGCACCGAAAACGAGTACAATAAAAGAATAAAATTATTGTCAAATCAAGGGTGGGTGCACAGGTATAGCGAGCGGGCTCTCGACTTGAGGACCTGGCGGCTGGTAGGTCTCTTGGAGACCAGCGCGTTGGACATTTTCACATCCGAGGTGAAAATCTGGTTTGTGCCGGGAGCTCTTTTGGACCCAGGGCTGGGTGCTGGAGGCAGAGAAGCTGCTGCTATTGCCGCCAACCCCGGAAGCTGTTGTCTAAAACAACAGCTTCACATTCCTTTTGGGTAAAGTCAGCTCTGAGAAGCGTTGCTGATTCCCCCCCCCCCAAAAAAAAACCCTTTTTTAATTTTTAAAGCGGCAGTAGGATTTAACAGAGCACCTGGTCACAAAGAACACCATTTCTTCCTTATTGTTTTTGTAGCTTTCTTCCTATTTTTAAGTTCACAGTCTATAAGCATGGTTTGGAGGGACGGAGTCGGGACGGCACTGGCAATAGCCAATGAGGGCCCATGACATTGGGAGCATCTCATTGCAATACAGCAATTTGTAAGATTAATGGAGGCAGGGGTCTGGATTCAGCTGGCTTTTTCACTCATTCTTCTCTGGCATTCAGTTCTCCTCCTTACTTCAACCCCCATCAATGTGTCTTTGGTTCATGCAAGTACCGTGACCCCCAGCGTAGCCATCTTTGTGGTCAAAGGGGACCCCACCCTCCCTTTGTTGCTGGGAAAACAACACAACAATAATGGGAACTATGCTTCTGCAAAATAATTCTATTACTTTTATCATTCAAAGCTGGATAGTAACTTGTTATTAGGAGTCATACCTCATCTTTCTGTTTAAGAATATTTGAGGCTGCTTGCACAAATTGAAAACAGCAACAACTCGGGTTGCCAACCTCCAGATGGTGGCTGGAGATCTCCCGTTATTACAACTGATCTCCATCCAACAGAGGTCAGTGCACCTGGAGAAAAAGGCTGCTTTGGAATGTGGGCTCTTTTGCATTATAGAAGAAGAAGAGTTGGTTTTTATATACTGACTTTCTCTACCACTTAAGGAAGAATCAAATTGGCTTACAATCACCTTCCCTTCCCCTCCCTACAACAGACACCCTGTGAAGTAGGTGGGGCTGAGAGAGTTCAGAGCGAACTGTGACTAGCCCAAGGCCACCCAGTTGGCTTCACGTGGAGGAGTGGGGAAACCAACCCGGTTCACCAGATTAGGCTCTGCCACTCGTGTGGAGGAGCGGGGCATCAAACCTGGTTCTCCAGATCAGAGTCCACCGCTCCAAGCCACCCCTCTTAACCACTACACCACGCTGGCTCTCCCAAGAAAAGCCCCTCCCCTCCCCCAAACCCACCCTCCTCAGGCTCCATCCCCAAAATCTCCAGGTATTTCCCAACCCGGAGCTGGCAAACCAGACAACGACCCAGCGGTGAAGAACCAGAGATCCCAAAACCCGGCAGGCTAACGGCAACAAAGATTTGCAAGGCTGCACAAAAAATAGGGAGGGGTGCTGCAGTCAACAGAATAACATAAGATCAGCCTCCGCTGAAGCAACGTCTTGATGGGGAGTGCTTAGATACCATGAGGGTAAGGACTGTGAGTTTACTGCACAAAAGAGAATTGTGTAGGAAAGCCTGTGGGAGGGGAATTTGGCTGCCTTTGATTGCAGGAAGCGATCAGATGCACCTTTAAAGCAAGGGCGGGGTGGGGGAGAGGAGAAAACGTATCCCAAAGTAAGGAGCACCCAAGAGAAGGGGGGAGAAGAAACAAAGTGAAGTTTCTTCAGTCAAGCCCCTCAAGCTTGGGGTGGGGCAAGAAGAAGGGTGCTGACGTGCTACAGGGGCTCAGCCTAGGGTTGCCAACCTCCAGGTACTAGCTGGAGATCTCCTGCTATTACAACTGCTCTCCAGCCGATAGAGATCAGTTCCCCTGGAGAAAAGGGCCGCTTTGGCCATTGGACTCTATGGCGTTGAAGTCCCTCCCTTCCCCAAACCCTGCCCTCCTCAGGCTCCATCCCAGAGGTATTTCCCAACCTGGAGGTGGCATCCCTACCTCAGCCTGATGCCAGCCATCAGTGGCATGGGGAGGGGGTGATTGGTATTCCCTCCTTGGCCTATGCCACCACCAGCTGGGGACAAGCTAAGCTTTTGCAGCTTGTTGGCTTGGTGTCTGCCTAAGAGGTGACATGTCCACCTTTCTCGGGGCAGGTTGGGATAGCAACCTCAATCTGTGCATGCTCTGTTAAGAACATCTTCCTTGGTCTTTTATGCATGGCTGTTTCACTTGCCGTCACCCCTCCAATGACTTCGGGTCTTTGTTGTGATTATGCATGCTGTTTCCGGCCGTCAGAGGTCACCTTGCTCTCCCCCTGCGTTTCCCCACGTTTTCAAATTCGAGATAAAACAGGTCCCTGAAAACGTGAGCAAAACGCGGGGGGGAGTGAGGTGAACCTTGACAACCGGAAACGGCATGCTGCATGCATCACTACAACGAAGACCCAAAGTCGTTGGAGGGGTGACGGCGATGCATAAAAGCCATGCATAAAAGACCCTTGTCTGTTTCTTTGGGAGAAGAGTTTCCTTTCTTCCTTTGGGGCGGTGGAGTCTGATCTGGAGAACCAGGTTTGATTCCCCACTCCCCCACATGAGTGGCGGTGGATAATCTGGTGAACTGGATTTGTTTCCCCACTCCTACGTACTAAGCCAGCTGGTTGACCCTGGGCTAGTCACAGATCTCTCAGCCCCACCTAGCTCACAGGGTGTCTGTTGTGGGGAGGGGAAGGGAAGGTGATTGTAAGCCGGTTTGAGTCTCCCTTAAGTGGTAGAGAAAGTCGGCATATAAAAACCAACTCTTCTCCTTCTCCTTCTCCTACAGGGGACTTTCCAACCTGTTGTCTAACCTGTGTTAGAGTTTAACACTGGTATTGGCATTTGCTATAACAATCACTTTTGTTATCGTGAAGGTAAAAATAAAAATAAAATAACATAAAATGTACAGCAGAGGGTAATCTATCATAAAATAGAACATCTCTGGCTTGCAATGCAAGGTTCACAATTTCCCAGGGTTTTTTTGTTGACGTCTTCTTTCAGCAGAGGCGGGGGTTGCCATGGTTCGGGTGACCTCTGTGGTTGTTTTGCAGGGAAAAGATTCTAATTTCTGCCGGCCTGGCCACTTGACTGCTTTTTTCTAGCAGGCACAGGAAGCCGTTTGTTTGTTACTCGGCTATCGTCAAAGGTGCAGAACCGCATGGAATGTCTC
Organism: Euleptes europaea; assembly: GCF_029931775.1. Lineage (NCBI taxonomy): Eukaryota > Metazoa > Chordata > Lepidosauria > Squamata > Sphaerodactylidae > Euleptes > Euleptes europaea. Next base: position 10,567,873 of record NC_079315.1, read on the forward strand.
CCACTTGCCTCTTGGCCAGTCTTGAGTCAAAGGAAGCCAGGATGTCTATTGCAGGAGAGAGCATTCCTTGAGAAATCAGCGCTGTAAAGTTATTATTATTTTTGTTCGGACGGCGTTGAATGGTGTTTTAAAAAATGCAAACCCCTTGGACTTAATTTTGGGAAAGCAGTACGGGTTAAGCATCCCTTATCCAGACCGCTTGGGACCCCAAGTGGTCCGTATTTCGGATCTTTCCATATTTTGGGATATTTGCATATACATAATGAGTGCTGCTGCAGTCGTCTTGTTTGTGGGCTTCCTGAAGGCACCTGGTTGGCCACTGTGTGAACAGACTGCTGGACTTGATGGGCCTCGGTCTGATCCAGTAGGGCCTTTCTTATGTTCTTATGCTCTTATAATGAGCTATCTTGGGGATGAGATCCAAGTCTAAACATAAAATTCATTTATGTTTTATATACACTTGATACATGAGGCCTGAATGTAATTTTAAACAGTATTTTTAATAATTTTGTGTACATTGAACCATCAGAAAGGAAATTGGCATGCTGCTGAGGGCCTGTGAGTAATGTCTACATTCTGGCTCAAAAAGACTGTTTTTCAGGTCAGCCCGGATATTGGATGTTTGGATAAGGAATACTCAACCTGTACATGAATATTAAAAGCCCTCTTTAGTGTAAATCTAGACCTTTCTCTAGTGGAACTCCCGGCCACCAGACTTGCCACATTCAGGAGCTAGGCCTGTGCAGATAGGCAGCTTTTTGGTTCAATTTGATCTTTAATTATCTTAAGAAACTATATTTTGTATATTTCTGCTGCTGCATGGTTTAACCTCTGTCCCAATACATGTATTTCCCCCACTACTCTGCTGAGTTTTCACTATTTCCTGCACTCTGCTCTGAGAACCTTGTTTTTGAAAAGATAGTAAAAAATTTTTTTACCGTACATAAAATCTGTTTAGGAATGTTCATGTCCACAGCAACACTTTGTTCTATGCCAGGGGGCAGTTTGAACATTTACCATTACGAGACAGACAAGCTGGGGGCCCTTGAGGAGTCATTGGCCAATTCGACCCCTTCTCCCCAAAAAATCCCCTCCAAGTAGGGTTGCCAGGTCCCCCCTTGCCACTGGTAGGAGCTTCGTTGTGGTGGGGCTAAGGGGGTGATCGGTGCAATAACATTACTTCCGGGGTACTCTATTATGGCCATTTATTCATGGAAGGTTTTGCATTGGATTTGTCACTCTATAGATGCACATTTTCCCCATCTGAATTCTCAAAACTCTGCATGGCGGCTTATTGTTGAGTTTTGAGAATATGGATGGGGGAAAAGTGCATCTAAAGAGTGGCAAATCCAATGCAAAACCTTCCATGAATAAATGGCCTATGGAAACCATAGAGGTTTTGGAGGAATGTGCTAGAGCGTCCCCGTCACTTCCGGGGTAAACCCATAAGTGACAATAATCCACCCCCCTTCAGCTGGCCTGCTTCCACCCACCGGCCAGCTGAGGGGCGGCAGGCAGCCCCCTTAACTGGCAGGCAATTGTCCGCCATTACCTGGTATCTCGGGCTAATAATATAGAGAATGAGCAAACCGTAGCACTGTAGCTAATTCAGATTTAAATACAGTGTTACAATATGTCTATCTCAATACACATCAAAGAATCATTACATATACGATATGTTGAAATTCATATAATTTTGCAAAACATTTTTTGGTTGCTAATTTTGACATAACCATCGGACTGTCAAAACTTGACTTCCAATATATACAAGCCAAAAGATGCGAGCGCTCACAACTTGAAATTCTTGCTGTGTTATAGTATTTGTGTTTATATACACTTTACTTTTGTCAGTTATATCTGTGCTGTGTTATAGTTTTGGATGGAACTGTGTTCCTATTGGCATGTGTATATTGGACGTCAAGTTTTGACAGTCTGCTGGTAATGCAGGGCTGCAGAAATTAGCAACCCAAAAATATTTTGCAAAAAAATCGATCAATTTCAACGTATTGTATGTGTAATGATTCTTTGATGTGTATTGAGATAGACATATTGCAACCCTGTATTTAAATCTGAATTAGCCACAGTGCTACGGTTTGCTCATTACCTGGTATCTGGCAACCCGGCCTTCAAGATTCTGTAAACTCTCGGAGACCTGAGGAGACCAACCCCCCCCCCCTAATAAAAATAATCTTGACTCCAAACTGCTCCTCAACATTTTGTGCTCTTGGAGCGTATCTCATCAGACCAGTTCTATTGGAGGTTTTCCCTTTAGTTAATCTACTAACAGCGCAATCCTAAAACTCCCCCCCCCCGAAAGTGCTCGGGAGGTGGCTCAGCTGCGCTGTGGCCGTCCCCGGCCATGGTGCAACTACCCCCCTCCCCAGTATTGGGCTGTAAATAATATTTTCCTGCATCTCCCTTCCTTGTCTGTGGGTGGCCCCAACACGTGATGCTTTTTTTGATTGCCACAGGCCCGGCCGATTTACTATTTTGATACCTACTGGTGATTAGGTAAGCAAACGTTTCCGGTCCTCCTCTTTTAATTCCTGTTTATCAACTGATCTCTCAGAGGCGATGAAATAATTTAGAAAGGAGACCTAATGGGACCCGCCGAACAATTTCCTTTGAGATCTGGTGAGCAGAATTGAGAAATTAAGACTAATCCTTGGAAGCTCATTTCCAGCCCTATGGGTGAGTTTTAACCAGCAATCCAAGAAAGATGGTCATGTTCTTATTCCCCTTGATTCTCACCTCCCTGTTCAACTCCTCGCAAAACCAAATCCTCTTGGGGTGCTGAAAATATCATTCTGAAGCATGTTTAGAAATGATTCCAGCCCCAGCAATAAACCTCCCAGACTTCATCTCCACAGAGAACCTG